>NC_090265.1:862115204-862467704 GCF_040414725.1 Anabrus simplex | reverse complement strand
TCGCGCTAGTTAGGTTAAGTTGGTACTACTGAGGTTTAGGCCCGTCAAGATGGCAGTACTGAGGTTAGCGATGCGTTGTTGTCTGTCAAAAAGCACGTGGCTTTGTTTACAAATCTGTCAAAAAGCACGTGGCTGTCAACAAACACGTGGCTTTGTTTACCTCATGCTAGTTAGGTTAAGTTGGCACTACTGAGGTTTAGGCCTGTCAAGATGGTAGTACTGAGGTTTGCGATGCGTTGTTGTCGATGACAGCTGTCAAAAAGCACGTGGCTTTGTTTACAAATCTGTCAAAAAGCACGTGGCTGTCAAAAAGCACGTGGCTTTGTTTACCTCGCGCTAGTGAGGTTAAGTTGGCACTACTGAGGTTTAGGCCCGTCAAGATGGCAGTACTGAGGTTAGCGATGCGTTATTGTCTGTCAAAAAGCACGTGGCTGTCAAAAAACACGTGGCTTTGTTTACCTCATGCTAGTTAGGTTAAGTTGGCACTAGTGAGGTTTAGGCCCGTCAAGCAGTACTGAGGTTAGCGATGCGTTGTTGTCTGTCAAAAAGCACGTGGCTGTCAAAAAACACGTAGCTTTGTTTACCTCGCGCTAGTTAGGTTAAGTTGGCACTAGTGAGGTTTAGGCCCGTCAAGATGGCAGCAGTGAGGTTAGCGATGCGTTGTTGTCGATGACAGCTGTTAAAAAGCACGTGGCTTTGTTTACAAATTCAAATCTCGCGCCAAAATTCAAATTTCCCGCCAAAATTCAAATTTCCCGCGGGCGGCGGCGGAGGCGGAGGCGGCGGAGGTGCCGCAGAACCCGCTTATTATACTACTGTTCCCAGTGCAAGCTCATCAGCACTGAGACAGAATACTTCGTGTTAGATAACGATATGCACAGTAGAATTGCTACAAGTTTAAATTTATTATAATTAATTAATGACAATGTTTAACATAAAAGTTTAGAATTTTATGAAAAATAAATTAAAATAAAGGAGACATGGGACATTGAAAGGGTGGGTGGTACCTGCACTTGAACTTCTTTTAAATAAATTAATTAGTAAATCCTGTGAGCGGTGGTGGTGGTGATTACTGTTTTAAGAGGAAGTACAACTAGGCAACCATCCTCTATATAACATTAATCAGAGAGAAAAAAAAAATAGAAAGGACCCGACACTTCGAAAAATGAAGGTATCGGTCAAAGGAAGACAAGGGCCACGAAGGGCGTGAAAATGAAAGATTCCCTAGCCCTCGGAAACCTAATAGCGTCGGGGTCGGAAAAGAACAAGAATTGACCAAGGGAGGTCGGATAGGGTAGATGAAAGTGAGGAGCCTGGCACAAGTAAGTGGAAGCAATGTCGGGACTCAGCTGAAGGCCCCGTGGTCGCCAAACCATGCTCCCAAGTTAAGAACCCCTGAGGCCCGTTTTAGTCGCCTCTTACAACAGGCAGGGGATACCGTGGGTGTTATTCTACTACCCCCACCCACAGGGGGTAAAGCCTTTGAGCAGAGGGAATAATAATAATAAAAAACCACCAAGACGACTGAGATGAGTTGGACATCTGGTAGAGAATAGAGCCGTGTAATGAGCGAGTTTGAGCTTATTTCATCAGATTACACCTTTCCACTTCTGCTACTCTGTTTGTTTGATCGGAGTATAAGCCTACTGCTGGAATGAGCATAGAGAAACTCATAAATGAACGAATCTGCACAAACTCGAGCCAGACTCATTGCTGTTCTGACAATGTGGGCGATATTTGAACAGTGAGCTGTGTGTCACAACCTAAACTCGAAATGTAATCGTAACCTCGGTATAGCAGACCACTCAGTTGTTCTGTCACTCGTAGGGTGGCCGAACTACTATACCTTGCCTTGTTTCTTCTTCACACGAGTGCTTTACGAGCGCTAAATGCTGTGATGTCTCACAGGAAAATGCTGCACAGTAATGATGTGCCAAGAACCAATACATGTTGCAACAGTCCACTAAGGAATTGCCAAGCTGCTCCATTCTACCCAGACTCATTTTTCGGAGTGGACAGTTCGGTAGACTCCTTTGCTCAGTGAATTTCAGAGTCTTTTCGAGTTTGGTTCCTTCAGACACTCTTTGACCAGAGTGCTGGAGCAGGAATCTTTGGACGAGTCGAGACTTCGAAATATTGAACAAGACCCATCCCTTATACATAGCCTAAGTTTGAACGAGTATACACGCCGTTTTGCATAGCGCTAGTACAGATAAGTAAAAAATGAAATGGCGTATAGATTTTAGTGCCGGGAGATCCCAGGACGGGTTCGGCTCGCCAGATGCAGGTCTTTTGATTTGACTCCCGTAGGCGACCTGCGCGCCGTGTTGAGGATGAAATGATGATGAAGACAACACATACACCCAGCCCCCGTGCCAGGGAAATTAACCAATGATGGTTAAAATTCCCGACCCTGCCGGGAATCGAACCCGGTACCCCTGTGCCCAAAGGCCAGCACGCTAACCATTTAGCCATGGAGCCGGACGTACAGATAAGTGATACAGCGAAACCTAAACGTAAATAAGCGCAAATATTGGTGTACAAAATGGACGAATTCGACCAAGAAACAAGTTGCTAGAGGCAGTGGAGTACAACTGCTGAAAAAGAGATAGAGGAACTGGAAAGTACTGTCTCAAGTTCGGAATAACTGGTGGAAAACAGTAGAAATGCCCAACGTTCACCGAAGGTCATACAGCCACAATAATACGAATAACAGAGCGCTCTAAGGATAATTATATCGCGGACTTCAATTCCTTCCTACAAAATACCAGTAATCGCAACTGCAGTTTCACTGCACTGACTTCGCTGCACTTTGATTGGCCTTCCTCATACCTGGGAGAATATGCATGCCAAGAACATGTTCCGATGTCAGGTTTCCTACCTGACATTTATTTTTATTAGATTTCTATACCCAACTGTTATAATTTTATTCTCGTAATTGGTATTTTTTCATAACATATTCGATATGTGTATTTTTTAAGATACAAAATCATAGAATGTAGGATTTCGAAACAAGTCCAAATTACCGATATACAGTACGTCGAACTACTTTACATGATTTCCACACATTTGAATCCACCGCTGTCACGCAATGTCTTTTATCCATGAAAACTATTAACAATGATACCAGAAGATTATAGCCTTGCCCATCCCTTTAACTACTATGGACCTAGAACTCATTCCACACACTCACCGCACTTGGTTGCCTATAACAAACTTCCCTTAATCCCGTAATCCCCCTGTTTGACCAGTATTTTATTTTTAGATTGATTGCCATACGCCACCTATTGACCTAGAAAAGCACAACTGCCTGCTTCTTCCATAACATTTCTCAGTTACTTGACGCATACTGCAAATCTGGTCCAGATAAACTTTTTGCTATCCGTATTGTTTTCTCCGACAATGACAGAAAACTGCCTGAAAACACTCAGTAGCTGTTGCAATCCTTCCTGTTCCATACAAACCAAACCCCATGTCACAAACGCCCCACAGGGCTGCTGCTCAGCCCGAAGGCCTGCACAAGGAATTATCTGGGCCGCTATTCTTTGCTTTCTAGGTCGGGACCGCCATCTCACCGTCTGATGGCTCCTCGATTGTAATCACGTAGGCTGAGTGTATCTCGAAGCAGCCCTCAGATCTAGGTAAAAATCCCTGACCTGGCCAGGAATCGAATCTGGGGCCTCCGAGTAAGAGGCAGGCACACTTCCCCTACACTGCGGAACCGGCCCAATCCTTTTTGCTCCATCACTTGTAAATTGATGCAAAAACTGTCTTCATCTAATCGGAATGTACTTTACCCTAAGCCAATCCCAACCCTGTTAGCCACTATGTTTCACCATTTCTTGTTGAACCTCATCCACTTGTGAGACTATTTGACTCTGTAGTTCAATTCGCTTACTTTCCTCAAACGTCATAGTTCTCAATCTCAAATTTATTAGAAGTGTTTTCCTTTACATCAAATGGTTATGTTCGAAAACATTCCCATACTCTTTCTAGTAAATAAAATAATAATCATGTGGCATCAGCTTCAAGCTGCAGACCATCTGAAATGGTGCCATTTAGGGTACCTGCATATCAGTTTCGACTGTGCTGCTATCTGGTAATGAAAACTGAATTCTATAGAATGGATATTTTTTTATGTTGTCGGGTGACACTAGATGAACCGCCAGAGATACACATTGGTGACCGGGTGCTGCTACCCCCCTGTTGACCAGATAGTTCAAGCCTGCAAGAACAAATTTACACTGCTGCACTCCAACTCATGTAACGCGAAAAGTATTCTACATATAGACCTCAAACTTCTAAATTACGAACTGGATTATCTTTCGAGAAGCCGCTGACTGTATCTATACCTAATACTAAAAGTGCCATCTGTAGTCGACTTGTGTACATCTGAGTCCCTGCTGTATATCAACACACGAAATTGTTATCCTCGATTCGACCTAGAAGGACTAAAATCACTGTCATAATCACTCACACAATTAGAAATATCAAATGCTCTGTCCTTAGGTACATATGATAAACGTAAGTACATCTGATACCCAGTCTGCAAATAATTAATTAATTCCAAATATCCATATCTGTTAGCAACTTCATGCGCCGCGCATGTTGATAGCTGCGCTGAAGGTCCAAGGAATAGCTCGACATTTCCGATATTATTTTGTTATGAAGGTTTAAATATTTGATTAAAGTACAATCGAAGGAGCATTAGCTACAAACCAGACATAATTTAACACTCACAGAGACCTGATTCAGAGTACAATAAACAATCATAATAAAATTGAAATTGTTCCGGGGTATCTGTGGAACGCAGAGGTGAAAGAAGGTGCGGGCTTGAATGGGTCTAACTACACTGTCAAGAATTGAATTAAAACCTTAACAAAGGTTATATTTCTTTCATTATGAAAAATTAAACTTAACAAATGTCTACAAGGGAAAAATAGCAATCAGGTACAATGCCAATCTTGAAACCAGATTAGGAAAAATCCAAGATTGAGAACCTTAACACTTTGGGCTTTAAGCCCCTAGTTTTACAAGTTTACAAATGGAAGAATAATTATTTAGTTAAGGGCAAAAATCCCCTAATTCCAGAGCAGTTGCTCCCTAAATCATAATATGAAGCCTCCCAGAGCCACACTTTACAATTACAAAACTTGAAAAAGAGCTAACAGGCTCTCAATTTTCCAAGCCTCCTCGAGGCAACATCAATTTACAATCACTGGCCTCTCAAGGCACAACTTACAATTTGAAAATAACTTTATACAGGAGTATTTAATACCCAACCTACGGGGCCTTTATGAAAAAGGAACAGGTTAAATAACTGGCCCAAACACAAAATGAATGGAGGCGAACTGCGCTCCAAGATAATGAAAACTTAGAGACCTACAGGGCTCTAGGCCGATGAAACAGGGGCTATTCCCAAACTACTGAGGTGACTCGTAAAGAAATTACTTTAACACCTTACAGAAGAAAAAGTTACAAAACGTAGTCACCTCAATCCAAGATGAAGGGGAGCTCGAGAGAGCAATTCACTCTCTATCCCCGATTTACAGTTAAAGAGTTTACGAAGTTTTTACATTAGCCGAAAGAAGATTTACATTTTAGAAAAGTTTGTTACATAACTAAAGAGTCGGACCTTTCCCTTGGATTAAACTGCGGAGGTAGCAAGAAAGAATAAAGTTATGTGGCCATTACCTTATAGATGTTCTGGTTGCCGACGAAAGAGGCCGCCCGCCTCCTGCTTAAACGCACACACTCAGAAAGATGACGATCAATTGGCCAAGAAACATGAAAATCCGCAGTTTATAAACCCTCAGGGAAGGTTCGAGATCATTCAAGACTAAACTACCACACCCTCTCAATTTTATTGGTTTAGTTCAAAAGTAACACTCAAAATCGAACAAGAAGCCTGTGATAGGATGAAAATTAATTACAGAAATTAGTGATTGGCTAGATTCAAAACTGGCGGAAAGAAAAGGGAAATATTGCCAACCCAAAAATAAATGAACATCAATCAGTTACAAAAACCTAGAAATACAAAACTTCTTTAAATTATAACTTCTTACACTTTGCACCAGGGTGCGTGATCATAGTTTTATGGTAATGTCATCTGTGGAGAAATGTCCAAACTTCTTGATGAATGGCAAACAAAACTAGGAGAAATTCAGTCAGTTTAGGAAACTTCACAATAACAAAATTACTCAATATTTTAGTGGTGACATCTTCAGATTAAAGTTCCAAGTTGGTGTAGTTTCAGTTTCACTGTTTGACCAATAGAGGAATTCATTTAGGTGCTGATTTTGAATGCGCGGCGTTGAGGTGTACCTTCCGGTACAGAAATTATCTCCCTAGCAGGGATCAATTTCAATGCTGTAATCAGACAAAGGTTTTGTCCTCATCTGACATACTGTTATGTGATACAGGGGACATCTCTGTCCGCATAATTCGCGCACACACCTTTCGTTCGGCGAATGAAATAGCTTATTCCCACACATCTTATAATGAAATCCATGAATGGCCAGTCTCGTAACGGTATGTCTTTGCTCCTGGTTCGGCTTTGTCCAGTTGCGGTCGATCATCGCTGATGTTCCATAGAAGTCAATTTCTATCTCTGTTCTCTTCGTCCTCCTACGTTCCAGTAGTTTGTTGGATGCCTCAGTAGAAGGCAGACGTAGTCTGAGGTCCTCCATTTTTTTTTTAAGTTTCCTTGGCAAGTACGTAAACAAGTCTAGATGGTGCATATATTCCCATCCTAAGGGCATGTTTTAGGAAACGAGCTTTCATCTTGCACCCGCCTATCGAGCGGTCAGTGCCAAGTTCTCCCGGTAACTCTATTTCTTCTCAGGGTATTCCATCTATCGTTCATAAAATCTGTGATTTTATATGGTTAGTTTTTTACGTGGTTTCGCAAGAGACTCGGTCTGTTGAGATGCACATCATGGGAATACCTATACGCTCAAGTAAGGACCTGTGGCCGATAACCTCAAAAAGAATCTCTTTCTTTTTGTCAAACTCATCAATTACTTATATCTACAAAACTTATTAGTTAACCTACAAACTAGCCGTTACCCAAAAGGAATTCAAAACACAGGCACTTTCTAAAAGAAAAATATAAGAAAATTTATTGAATAAATCATGTTCAATGTAAGTTAATGTGAATTCTGGGTAGTATTATCTTAATAATATTTAAGCATAAAGGATTAGAGTCAGCGCTGGCTCAAATAAAAGTAAAATAATTAAGCTTTAAATTATTTACATTCTTTCTCATTTAATGTTCAAATTCATATTAGTTATTTACTACTATATTCGTAGCCATGTTCCGAACTGTAATTGATTTTCTCCAATTATATTCAAGAGATCACTGAGCAATCACGGTCTCCATATAAATACTCGTTGTGAATACTGTCACGCTAATTATATAAATTATTCTCACCACATTTAAGTCATCTCACTGTGATAAAAATGGATGGTTTACTAAATTGAAACGTAATAAAAATTAAATGGGATAAAGTCAGATTGCGAATGTAAATCTGATCATATCTTTACGTATGTATTTCCCAAACAAACTCTTGCGTGAGTGTGAAATCGTAAAACTGCACTCCAAATTTTCCATTCATAAATCTGAACTCTGATTATTTGGTCACTTATCTTGAATACGCATAAATAACAACTTACGGGCTAAGACAATACCTCCCTAGAGCCTACGACATATGGCTCCTAACTAACCATTATCCTATTCTTTATATTTAAAACACTTCAATTGAAATCATATCTGTGTGAAAAGAAATGAACATCTATCTAACTGTTCAAGTAGTTTCCGATCCACACACTCCTCCATCAACGGCTCAATGTGCTTTAGCTAACTGCTCTTACTCAATATCTCTTATGTGTACGAGCTACTCAACTCGTATGGACAGTACAGAATGAAATTAATACGTATTATATTGAAACATCACCACACCAAAGAATATCAGATGTATACTTAGTCATGAGCCTAGTAAACCGTATATTAAAGAACTCTCTTATACTCGGTACATGCCATTTACCAATGTCAGATAAAAAAACTGTCACGATACACTATTCTACCATAATACATGTCAATCTTACTTTAAAATGGTCATCTGCGCGATATTCACACTTTGACATATTCTTTCCATTTGACACAGAAACTCACCTCATGTAAATCTAACACAACGTTTCCTCGGCGAATAGCAATTCTTTCTCTTACCGCAGAATATAAACAAACATCTATACTTCAAGTATTCCTTAATATACTCCAAGAAATAATCACATTTCAACACCATTCAAATATACATTATCATACCACCGGCATACATATTGCCGTATGCATATAGCCGAATACACCCAAAACTATATGCCAAACATTTTAGAATTGCCTTGTAATAAATGCATTTTAATAACCTTTTATCTTAAAAACAGCAGTTTGAGTTCAATGCCCTTTTTCTATGAAGAAAGGAATACGTAACTTAACTATTTTCATCTGTGTCGCGCAGGTAAATTCGTGCCGTAATCTTTGTACAGGTAAACGAGATTAATCGAAATTTCACTAGTTATATAGACTCATTGCTATTAGGTCTTCACAAGTAACACTTCTTTCATTTACTCATGCTAGTTTCTACTGTTTGTATGCAAGTGCGGTAGCCTGTATATGATATAACAGAATTCTAATTCTACACTGCCATCTTATCTTATAGCCTTAAATATCTCACACTTCACTTTATGTTTCACACACGTTCTTAATTAATTCATAAATATCACCAATTATTCAGCACATGCCGAAGTTAGATTGAGGGTGTAGATTGCAAGAAACTACTCTACTAAAAAAAATGTATGGACTTAGCTCGTCAGATGCTACGTTTGGTCTAGTTGTCGCTCCATTCCTTGGTTGTGGTTAGACCCTCTGTTAGGATCTGGATCTCTGGTTGGATAACGTCTTCCTGGTCATCAGCTGGTCACCTGGCTCGCCGGTCCAATCATCATCAGCTGGTCCTCTGGCTCGCCGATGCTCATCCTCATCATCCTGTCCTCTGGCTGGCCGATCCAATCATCATCAGCTGGTCCTCTGGCTCGCCGGTGCATATCCCCAGTTCAGTCCATCATGTAGATTTAGCAAACAGTCATCATTCCAAATCTGCAGACAACGTAGAAAATTCCTTTTGCGGAGCAATCAGTCATGATATATTCCATAGTTCTACTGCTATTCTAAACGACGAAGTTTTCTTCGGTTGGAATAAGTTCTCCGTATATAGATATTAAGTTTATAACCACAGAGGTAACTTTCTTCTCATACGAAATTGTCGGTTCTGCAATATGGTGAGTCCTTATTCTTCAATCGCAGAGTGGTTGCTCACCGGACCCAAGTCAGACGTATCTCACCACAAATTATTTATTTCTATGATATCTCGTCTCTTTATAACATACGTAGGTGAATTATTTCATCGGATGTTATCGCCGATTGTAAACAGTCAATATCTTCCTCAGGAGTTTAGGATAATCTTCAGATGTAAAACTTCACTTGTATTTGCGTCTTACTTCTGCAGTTGAAATTTTTAGAGTATATCTTTAAACAATCATTCCGCTGCTATATTTTTTTCAAAACAATTCAAAATGAGCCTCTGCTGTCCTGCAGTGTCTTCCAAATCAGTCCGTTCCGTGACGTGCATGGTCTCCTATATGCTGTATTAATAAGAAGTTCATTGCCTTAATAGATCGCATGGGCCATACCTTCCTACGCCGCCATTTTGTAAATGGTCTACGAGATGCGAACGGGCACAACCTTTTCTATGCCATCTAAGTCAGTCCCATATTAGTTCCAGACCGTAGGTAACTATGGGTGATATCATCGTATCAAAAAGTCTCATGGCTGTTTTCAGTGATAGTGCTGCAATGTTCGTACCCTGCATATTGCTTTCGTGGCCTGTGCTGTCCTATCCTGGATGTGACACCGGAAGGAGCTCGCTGCCGTTTGAAGGGTTACACCCAAATATTTGAACCTATTGACTATCGTTAGTGGTTTGTTGTGGAGAGTCAGTATTTGATTTTGCGATATTCTCCCTCCCTTTCTGAAAATCATCTGATGTGTTTTCTGCATAATGATTGAAAGATGGTTTTTCTATACCCATGTCTCAAGTTCCATCAAGTAGCGCACATCATAAGAAGAACGAAAAACCGTAAGGCACCGGGACCGGACCAAATTTGTATTGAACACATCAAGGACTCACTAGAAACGCTACTACTAATGTGGACCAATATTTACTTGGACAGGGGTATTCCAGACACATGGATGAAATCACTCATTAAAGTGCAATATGAAGGTAAGGGAGACACAAGTGACCATGACGCATATAGAGGAGTGGCGCTAGAAAACCTCTTTATGAAGGTTTAAAGAAAATAAGATGATGGAGCAATAGTTGCCTTTCACTATTTATTCTATGACTACACCGTTTAAAACTTATGATTTCGCCACCAGATTGTAGCAACAATCAAGGAAACACAAGTCCATAAAAACGAGAATTCTCGTAGCCCGTAACGTATGGTCGGCCGAGAAACTACGAGAATTCCAGGGGCCCGTCACCAATGTGTTTTAAACATGCCAACAACAGTGACATGGGGTAGCAAGATATTTTACTGTACTGTCCTCCAAAAAATCGATTACTTCAGCCAGAATCGAACCAACGAACTTGGGAAAATGAGTTCAATCAATCAATACTGATCTGCATTTAGGGCAGTCGCCCAGGTGGCAGATTCCCTATCTGTTGCTTTCCTAGCCTTTTCCGAAATGATTTCAAAGAAATTGGAAATTTATTGAACATCTCCCTTGGTAAGTTATTCCAATCCCTAACTCCCCTTCCTATAAATGAATATTTGCCCCAGTTTGTCCTCTTGAATTCCAACTTTATCTTCATATTGTGATCTTTCCTACTTTTATAGACATCATTCAAACCTATTTGTCTACTAATGTCAATCCACGCCATCTCTCCGCTGACAGCTCGGAACATACCACTTAGTCGAGCAGCTCTTCTTCTTTCTCTCAATTCTTCCCAACCCAAACATTGCAACATTTTTGTAACGCTACTCTTTTGTCGGAAATCACCCAGAACAAATCGAGCTGCTTTTCTTTGGATTTTTTCCAGTTCTTGAATCAGGTAATCCTGGTGAGGGTCCCATACACTGGAACCATAGGACAGTCTACGACTGATCCAGAGAGAAAGCCACTATTTCTAATAAAGTATCCCTTTAAACAACTAATTCCCTTTTAATATCTCATACATAATCATGATACTGTTCAGGTTGTTCTCATTTTGCCGGGGTGAGTAGCTCAGGCGGTGGAGCGTTGGCCTTCTGAGCTCAATTTGGGGAGTTCGATCCCAGGTCAGTTCGGTGGTATTTGAAGGGGCTCAAAACACCAGTCACTTGTCGGTAGATTTTCTGGCACGTAAAAGAACTCCTCCGAGACATAATTGCGACATCTCGGTGACTCTGTAAACTATAAAAGGTATTTAGTGGGACGTTAAAAGTGATGGTAGTAGGTAGTAGTAGTAGTAGTAGTAGTAGTAGTAGTAGTAGTATAGCTCACTCTGTGGATCAGTAGTAGCGTCGGCCTTCGGAGGCCAAGGTAGCAGGTTCATATCCGACACAGGTAGTCGGATTTTTGAAGGGGGGAAAAGAGAGTCCATTCGACACTCCATGTGAGACAGTTGGTGTTCATCCGAAAAAGTTAAATTAAAACCCACCATTAGACGCACAAGAGAGATTCGGTTCACTCTGCAATCTAGTAGGTCTAGAGTAAAATGGAACGTCGAAATTGACCAACAAGCTCACGGTAGCTGAGGCATTATTTATTTATTTATTTATTTATTTATTTATTTATTTATTTATTTATTTATTTATTTATTTATTTATTTATTCGTCTACCCTCCAGGATTGGCTTTCCCCTCGGATCCAGCGAAGGATCTCACCTCTACCGCCTCAAGGGCAGTGCCCTGGAACGTGATACTTTGCGTCGGGGGAATACAACTGGAGAGAAGGCCAGTACCTCGCCCAGGCGACCTCATTTGCTATGCTGAACAGGGGCCTTAGAAGATTGGAAGGGATAGACAAGGAAGAGGGAAGGAAGCAGCCGTGGCCTTAAGTTAGATAACATCCCGGCATTTGCCTGGAGGAGAAGTGGGAAACTAGGAGGGAATCGAACACCCCTCTACTCAGTTGACCTCCCAAGGCTAAGTGGACACCGTTCCAGACCTCGTACCACTTTTCAAATTTCGTGGCAGAGCCGGGAATCGAACCCGGGCCTCCGGGGGTGACAGCTAATCACACTAACCACTACACCACAAAGGCGGCCTACCTGGATAATAATGTTTTAAAGGATCACTATCGACAAGCTAGCATGGAGCCTACGGTGGTGGTGGTAGTTCGATTTATTTGTTTATTATTATTATTATTATTATTATTATTATTATTATTATTATTATTATTATTATTATTATTATCTGTCTAAGTTCACCATCCATGAAGTTATCTATCTGCAGCCAGAAATACTCTACATAGCCTAGTGCTGACAGTTTCACGAGCTACATATGGTGCAAATCTCATAATTACATTAGAGGCAGCAGCTGGTGATGATGAGTCAGACTGTTTTGTCTCACGCTTTTATTTGCTTAAATTACAAACTGAGACACAAGATAGTCCTTGTGTAATTGATGTCATAGCTGGAGACACGAGAAAGTAGCTTTCTGTGTTCACAGCGCTAAGAGGATGGTCGAGGGGGATAACCGTCTCATAGACTTAAGAACTGCAGGTGTGATCCGATATCACATCTACAGTATAGTGTAATAGCTACGCAGAATTAGATAACTGCATGTTCAGAACTACCCTGTAGGCCTACCTGGATAATAATGTTTTAGAGTATCACTATCGACTCGCTAGCATGGAGCCTACGGTGGTGGTGGTGGTTCGAGTTATTCATTTATTTATTTATTTATTTATTTATTTATTTATTTATTTATTTATTTATTTATTTATTTAATTTATTTATTTATTTATTTATTTATTCTGGCAAGATTAAGGCTAAGTGGCCTTCTGTTGGATTTAAGAAACGAGATTTCCACTTCCGGAGGTGCATATGGCCCTGAGGTTCACTCAGCCTACACCAAAAATGAGTACCAGGTTAATTCCTGGGGGCAAAGGCGGCCGGGCGTAGAGCTAACCACTCTACCCCATCACGTGCCGAGACTAACAATGGTGGAAGCCTTTACCTTCCACTCCTACAAGTGCATTCATGGCCTGTACGGAGGTGACTTTTCTTTGCTTTTTTGGCCCTCTGTTGGTGGTGGTGATGGCTAATAAAGGGCAAAACAATGAAATTTCGGAGCCCTCTTAACAATTTTCGTAGGAAGCAAAGGAAGAGGTGATGGTGGTGTGTGTTTTTTTATACCTTGCTTTACGTCGCACCGACACAGATAATTCTTATGGCGACGAAGGGATAGGAGTGGGAAGGAAACGACCGTGGACTTAATTAAGGTACAGCCTCAGCATTTGCCTGGTGTGAAGATCGGAAACCACGGGAAACCATCTTCAGGGCTGCCGACAGTGGGATCCGAACCCACTATCTCCCGGAGGCAAGCTCTGGTGCTGTTTTAAGGGAAAGTATAATTAGGCAACCATCCCCTCTCAACACCGGTGGTGATGGTGGTGGTGGTGGTGATTATTGTTTTAAGAGCAAGTACAACTGAGCAACCATCCTCTGTACCACTAATCAGAGGGGAAACAATGGAAGGAGTCCGAACTTAAAAAAAAAAAAAAAAGTATCAACCAAAAAAGATAAGGGCCACGAAGGGCGTCAAGATGAAAGACTCCCTAGGCCTCTGAAATCTAATACCGTCATAGTCGGAAAAGAACAAGATTTGACCGAGGGAGATCGGACAGGATACATGAAAGTGAGCAGTAAGTAAGTAAGTAAGTAAGTAAGCTAGGTTAACCGTGGTCACCAACCCATGTCCCCACGTTGAGAGCCCCTTGTTCGCCTTTTAGCCGCATCTTGCGGCAGACAGAGACACCGTGGGTGTTATTCCACCGCTCCCACCTACTTGGAGGAGGATAGGTGACCTAGGAGAATACTGGGCTCGGTCATGGAGGGCAAGAGAACTAGTGGGAGACTAAGACGACAGTAGTATAATTGGGGGATTCGGGCGCCTCCTCCTCCTCCCGCGGCGCGGGAAATTTGAATTCTGGCGGGAAATTTGAATTCTGGCGGGAAATTTGAATTTGTAAACAAAGCCACGTGCTTTTTGACACCTGTCATCGGCAGTGCTGCCATCTTGGCGGGCCTAAACCTTAGTGCTACCAACTTAACCTCACTAGCGCGTGGTAAACAAATCCACGTGCTTTTTTGACAGCTGTCATCCGCCATCTTTAAACTACAGAGCACTGTGCTGCCCTCTTTAGATGTAAAATTCGTCACCTGTCATCCGCAGTGCTAACATCTTGGCGGACCTAAACCTTAGTGCTACCAACTTAACCTCACTAGCGCGAGATAAACAAATCCACGTGCTTTTTTGACAGCTGTGATCCGCCATCTTTAATCTATAGAACACAGTGCTGCCCTCTTTAGCTACTTACCTTTGAAATGTGGTGGCGGATAATTTGAAAAATGCTTTTTGACAGCAGCCATCTTTGAGCACCGTGCTGCCCTCTTTAGCTAGATACCTGTGGTGGCAGACAATTCTACGTGACAGCAGCCATCTTTGAGCACAGTGCTGCCCTCTTCGTGGTGGCGGGAAATTCCACGTGCTCTTGTTTGGAAACAAACTCTCGTGCTATTTTCTGACAGCTGTCATCCGCCATCTTGCGTCACAAACCTCAGTGCTGCACTCTTTAGCTAGATACCTTTGAAATGTGGTGGCGGCAATTTGAAAAATTCTATGTGCTCTTGTTTGGAAACAAAGCCACGTGCTTTTTGGACAGCTGTCATCCGCCATCTTTAATCAATAGAGCACTGTGCTGCTATCATGCGGGCAATTTCGTCAGCTGTCATCCGCCATCTTTAATCCACAGAACACCGTGCTGCCCTCTTTATGACATGTAGCAGCGGGCAATTTGAAAAGTTCTGTTAGCTGTCATTCGCCATCTTTAATCAAGAGAGCACCGTGCTGCCATCTTTAGCTAGATACCTTTGAAATGTGGTGGCGGCAAATTGAAAAATTCCACGTGCTCTTGTTTAGTAAACAAACTCACGCGCTTTTTGTCAGCTGTCATCCGCCATCTTACATCGCAAACCTCAGTGCTACACTCTTTAGGTACATACCTTTGAAATATGGTGGCGGATAATTTAAAAAGAAAAATTCTACGGCAGCCATCTCTCGACGCTAATTGCACAAGATGGTGGCTATACATGACTCCTTAAGGGTGCTTACGCAAGATGGCCGCTATACATAGGTTCTTATGAGACGCCCTTGGGATGGTTGCGCAAGATGGCGGTTGCTCTTATGAGGTGGCTTAAGGGTCCTTGCACAAGATAACTAGAGACGCCCTAAGGATGCTTGCGCAAGATGGCGGACGCAAGATGGCGGCTATACACGTCTCCTTATGAGACGCCTTAAGGGTGCTTGCGCAAGATGGCTGCTGCTCTTAGCTTAGAGGCTAACGTGTCATGCTAGTTCGATTCATTAAATTTTGGGGCTTAAATGCAAAATGTTAAATATCTCGAAAGCGGTGCATCGTAGAGTAAAACGGACAAAAAAATTTCTGCCCAGTACCTCGGTTCGCAGTACGAGGAACAAGTAAAACATAGTCTAATGATGAGATCAACGGTTCGGTTCCTACTTAGGCCCTTTGGCATTCGCTCTGTTTTAGCTTGTATTGAAGCAAGTCTTCGTAACATGATCAGGTTTAGCTATGGTAGAGAGTATAACGTGCCGTGCAGGTTCGATTCATTAAATTTGGGGCTTAAATGCAAAATGTTAAATATCTCGAAAACGGTGCATCGTAGAGCAAAACCTGATACCTAGGTTTGCAGTATCAGGAACATGATAGCATAAGAAAAACATAGTCTAATGATGAGATCGACGGTTCGATCCCTACTTAGGCCCTTTGGCATTGGCAGCTATCTAATTCTACAAGATGGCGGCTATACATAGCTTCTTATGAGGCAGCTTAAGAGCGCTTGCACAAGATGGCTGCTGCTCTTATGAGACGCCCTAAGGGTGCTTGCGCAAGGTAGCAGCGACAAGACGGCGACTATACACAGCTCCTCGGCCTAGAGGTGCTCACACAAGATGGTGGCTGCTCTGATGAAGAAAGCTAGCTTTGCATCGTGCAGGTATCTTTATATCACTAAACCCCATACCTTTGAAATGTCGTGGCGGGTAATTTGAAAAATTCTACGTGCTTTTTCTTAACAGCAGCTATCTTTAAACAATAGCGGCTATACATAAGCTGTTAAGGCCTCCTCTTATGTCAAGGCATAGCTCTATCGAACAAGTTTAAACCTGCATCGGGATAGCTAGAGTAAGCACGTGCTGCAGTGATGACGTCATTATGCATGTTTAGACTTGCAAATCACTAAAGAAACATAACAAGACTAGAATCTAACACTGCACTCTATGCTGTTAACTTTATCATGTGATCGGAACATTGATTGAAGTGTTTAGAACACTAAATAAGTGATCAAGACTAAAACAGAACACTGTACTCGATACAACATGTCAGGGGATACCTTTGTTCTAAGAAGATTAGATTACCGCACATTCCTTGTAGGGCTAATAGGCTAAAGGGCTAATGGGCTAAAGGGCTAAAGGGCTAATGGGCTAAAGGGCTAAAGGGCTAGGGTGCCTCTCCTCTCTTTATCCGGGCTTGAGACCGGCTCTACAACTAGAGGCGGAGTTAACACCCTAAGGAAGGGAGAATGTTGGGAAATAATCTATACGAATATAGCTACTCGATCGACTATATACTACAGATGGATGACTTAGGTGAGGGTAAGCGCTTACCTAATAATACCAACACGACGTAATTCATGCTCTATTTCAAAAATATCTTCTTTGTACTGTGTGTAACCAGCATCATGATAGGCTCTTAGCAGTTGTAAACGTTTTACCAGTACGTTGGGGTCTTTACAGTTGCTTATATCTACATAGGGTAACAGAGGCTCATTGTGAACTTTGAGTCTATATGCAGACAGTTGATGTGCAAGGACTTGTTTTGATGTAATACGTGCTTCAGCAGTAGCGTTTCTAGGTACAAACATAACTTGTTTCGATAGCGATGAAGCGTTGAAATTTCCTTCTTCTTTACCTTGCATCTCTTCTTGAGATGTTTGCACTGCGACAGAACGTGTAGTAGGCTTAGGAAATGAAGTAAAATCATCAAGCTGTAATGGCAATGAATTTTCTTCTTCTTCTACTTTCCCTTTACTACTGTTTTGATGAACATCATTATCCTTATTATCATAATCATGATCTTGCCTCTCTTTATCTTGAAGTTTGTGCTTAGTAACAACTCGCAGCAGGTCTAGACAACAAGGGAGAATTAAAAATCTCTCGGAGAGGTGTACTTTTTAAACATAAATCAGTGTTCGCTGGAATATGGTTGAACTCTTTGTATTTTGTTCCCGATGAAGCTGCATTACACGCGGCTTCATGACGTTGAGCGTTGTATGCGTTCTTGAACTCTCTTCTACAATGTTTGCATTGAAAAATTGTCCTGCATGATATCTCATGACGTCTCCTGTGATAGCTTCGGGAAAATGCTTTTCCACACTCTTCGCAAATATACCTAGAAATAGGTTTTTCTATGACGGACTTTTATCTTCTGCTAACAGATTCTTCTTTAAATCTACTCGACATTTGTTACTCTCTACTTCGATGATGCGAACAGCTTAGCGATTAACAGTAAACTAGCACAAAAGCGTATAACCAAGGTAGCAACAGTAAGGTTTAAGCCCATCAAGATGGCAAGAGTGAGGTTAGCGACGTTCTGTTGTTGGATTTTAAATTCCGCGCTATAACATGCATAAGGTGGCAGCCTTGAGGTTTACTGCCGTAAAGATGGCAGCAGTGAGGTTAGCGACGCTCTATTGTCCTTCAAAGTGAGGTTAGGGTTCGTCAAGAATACAGCTGTCAAAAAAGCACGTGGCTATGTTTACCAAACAAGAACACGTGGTCGTGACGTCACGGTCACGTAGTATGCTGCTTCAGCATGCAAAGTTTAATGTCTACACCTACGTAGTAAACACTCTGCTATGTTCACAAAATTTTTACTCATAACTATTTTTTATGCTTTAAGTTCGTGCACATAGGTTATGTTAAGATAGCAGCACACGTACAAGCTATGGTCACGTGCTCTAGTAGAAGATGCATGCATTATCAAAAGGTGATATGTACACGCTTTTAAACCTTGCTATTCTTACCGCTGCCAAGTTCGCAAGATTTTTAAAGATCGCTATTCTTTGTGCTTTAAGTTCGTTCGCATAGGTCATGCTAAAGTAGCAGAGCAAACACATGCGAACGTTGTACATTCTAGCGGGATGTGTTTAGTACGATAGTTGATGCATGCAAAATCGATAGGTGTTGTGTACACACTTTGAAACTTAACTATTCTTCGTGCTTTAAATCCGTGCACATAGGTTATGCTAAGATAGCAGCACACTCTTGCGGGAGAGGTTTTGTACTCTAGTTGATGCATGTATAATCGATAGGCAATGCGTACACGCTTTTAAAACATTGCTATTCTTACTGCTGCTGCTGCTATGTTCACAAGATTTTTATACATCAGTATTCTTTATGCTTTAACTTCATGCGTATAAGTTATACTAAGTTAGCAGCATACTTATAAGGTTGTTGCACGCTCTAGTGGAAAAAGCTTATTAAGAAAGACGATGCATGCAAAATCGGTAGGTGATGTGTACACGCTTTGAAACATAGCTATTCTTTGTACTTTAAGGTCATGCGTATAGGTTATGCTAAGATAGCAGCACAATCTAGCGGAAGAAGTTTAGTACGAGAGTCGATGCATGCAAAATCGATAGGTAATGTGTACACGCTTTCAAACATGGTTATTCTTTATACTTTAAGTTCATACGTATAGGTTATGCTAAGATAGCAGCACGATCTAGCGGAAGAAGATTAGTGCGATATTTGATGCTTGTAAAATCGATAGGTGATGTCTACATGCTTTAAACATGGCTATTCATACTGCTGCTCTGTTCCTAAGATTTTTAAACATAGCTAATCCTAATGCTGCTCTTAACGACGTAGAGCTAAGGATTGATTACGTGACCGTGACGTCACGACCACGTGCTCTTGTTTGGTAAACATAGCCACGTGCTTTTTTGACAGCTGTCTTCTTGACGAACCCTAACCTCACTTTGAAGGACAATAGAGCGTCGCTAACCTCACTGCTGCCATCTTTACGGCAGTAAACCTCAAGGCTGCCACCTTATGCATGTTATAGAGCGGAATTTAAAATCCAACAACAGAACGTCGCTAACCTCACTCTTGCCATCTTGATGGGCTTAAACCTTACTGTTGCTACCTTGGTTATACGCTTTTGTGCTAGTTTACTGTTAATCGCTAAGCTGTTCGCATCATCGAAGTAGAGAGTAACAAATGTCGAGTAGATTTAAAGAAGAATCTGTTAGCAGAAGATAAAAGTCCGTCATGGAAAAACCTATTTCTAGGTATATTTGCGAAGAGTGTGGAAAAGCATTTTCCCGAAGCTATCACAGGAGACGTCATGAGATATCATGCAGGACAATTTTTCAATGCAAACATTGTAGAAGAGAGTTCAAGAACGCATACAACGCTCAACGTCATGAAGCCGCGTGTAATGCAGCTTCATCGGGAACAAAATACAAAGAGTTCAACCATATTCCAGCAAACACTGATTTATGTTTAAAAAGTACACCTCTGCGAGAGATTTTTAATTCTCCCTTGTTGTCTAGACCTGCTGCGAGTTCTGTTACTAAGCACAAACTTCAAGATAAAGAGAGGCAAGATCATGATTATGATAATAAGGATAATGATGTTCATCAAAACAGTAGTAAAGGGAAAGTAGAAGAAGAAGAAAATTCATTGCCATTACAGCTTGATGATTTTACTTCATTTCCTAAGCCTACTACACGTTCTGTCGCAGTGCAAACATCTCAAGAAGAGATGCAAGGTAAAGAAGAAGGAAATTTCAACGCTTCATCGCTATCGAAACAAGTTATGTTTGTACCTAGAAACGCTACTGCTGAAGCACGTATTACATCAAAACAAGTCCTTGCACATCAACTGTCTGCATATAGACTCAAAGTTCACAACGAGCCTCTGTTACCCTATGTAGATATAAGCTACTGTAAAGACCCCAACGTACTGGTAAAACGTTTACAAATGCTAAGAGCCTATCATGATGCTGGTTACACACAGTACAAAGAAGATATTTTTGAAATAGAGCATGAATTACGTCGTGTTGGTATTATTAGGTAAGCGCTTACCCTCACCTAAGTCATCCATCTGTAGTATATAGTCGATCGAGTAGCTATATTCGTATAGATTATTTCCCAACATTCTCCCTTCCTTAGGGTGTTAACTCCGCCTCTAGTTGTAGAGCCGGTCTCAAGCCCGGATAAAGAGAGGAGAGGCACCCTAGCCCTTTAGCCCTTTAGCCCATTAGCCCATTAGCCCTTTAGCCCTTTAGCCCATTAGCCCTTTAGCCCATTAGCCCTTTAGCCTATTAGCCCTACAAGGAATGTGCGATAATCTAATCTTCTTAGAACAAAGGTATCCCCTGACATGTTGTATCGAGTACAGTGTTCTGTTTTAGTCTTGATCACTTATTTAGTGTTCTAAACACTTCAATCAATGTTCCGATCACATGATAAAGTTAACAGCATAGAGTGCAGTGTTAGATTCTAGTCTTGTTATGTTTCTTTAGTGATTTGCAAGTCTAAACATGCATAATGACCTCATCACTGCAGCACGTGCTTACTCTAGCTATCCCAATGCAGGTTTAAACTTGTTCGATAGAGCTATGCCTTGACATAAGAGGAGGCCTTAACAGCTTATGTATAGCCGCTATTGTTTAAAGATAGCTGCTGTTAAGAAAAAGCACGTAGAATTTTTCAAATTACCCGCCACCACATTTCAAAGGTATGAGGTTTAGTGCTGTAAAGATACCTGCACGATGCAAAGCTAGCTTTCTTCATCAGAGCAGCCACCATCTTGTGTGAGCACCTCTAGGCCGAGGAGCTGTGTATAGTCACCGTCTTGTCGCTGCCACCTTGCGCAAGCACCCCTAGGGCGTCTCATAAGAGCAGCAGCCATCTTGTGCAAGCGCTCTTAAGCTGCCTCATAAGAAGCTATGTATAGCCCCCATCTTGTAGAATTAGATAGCTGCCAATGCCAAAGGGCCTAAGTAGGGATCGAACCGTCGATCTCATCATTAGACTATGTTTTTCTTATGCTATCATGTTCCTGATACTGCAAACCTAGGTATCAGGTTTTGCTCTACGATGCACCGTTTTCGAGATATTTAACATTTTGCATTTAAGCCCCAAATTTAATGAATCGAACCTGCACGGCACGTTATACTCTCTACCATAGCTAAACCTGATCATGTTACGAAGACTTGCTTCAATACAAGCTAAAACAGAGCGAATGCCAAAGGGCCTAAGTAGGAACCGAACCGTTGATCTCATCATTAGACTATGTTTTACTTGTTCCTCGTACTGCGAACCGAGGTACTGGGCAGGAAAATTGTTGTCCGTTTTGCTCTACGATGCACCGCTTTCGAGATATTTAACATTTTGCATTTAAGCCCCAAATTTAATGAATCGAACTAGCACGACGCGTTAGCCTCTAAGCTAAGAGCAGCAGCCATCTTGCGCAAGCACCCTTAAGGCGTCTCATAAGGAGTCGTGTATAGCCGCCATCTTGTGTCCGCCATCTTGCGCAAGCATCCTTAGGGCGTCTCTAGTCATCTTGTGCAAGGACCCTTAAGCCACCTCATAAGAGCAACCGCCATCTTGCGCAAGCATCCCAAGGGCGTCTCATAAGAACCTATGTATAGCGGCCATCTTGCACAAGCACCTTTAAGGAGTCATGTATAGCCACCATCTTGTGCAATTAGCGTCGAGAAATGGCTGCTGTAGAATTTTTCTTTTTAAATTATCCACCACCATATTTCAAAGGTATGTACCTAAAGAGTGTAGCACTGAGGTTTGCGATGTAAGATGGCGGATGATAGCTGACAAAAAAGCGCGTGAGTTTGTTTACTAAACAGGAGCACGTGGAATTTTTCAATTTGCCGCCACCACATTTCAAAGGTATCTAGCTAAAGATGGCAGCACGGTGCGCTCTTGATTAAAGATGGCGGATGACAGCTAACAGAACTTTTCAAATTGCCCGCTACTACATGTCATAAAGAGGGCAGCACGGTGTTCTGTGGATTAAAGATGGCGGATGACAGCTGACGAAATTGCCCGCATGATAGCAGCACAGTGCTCTATTGATTAAAGATGGTGGATGACAGCTGTCAAAAAAGCACGTGGCTTTGTTTCCAAACAAGAGCACATAGAATTTTTCAAATTGCCGCCACCACATTTCAAAGGTATCTAGCTAAAGAGTGCAGCACTGTGCTCTGTTGATTAAAGATGGCGGATGACGGCTGTCAAAAAAGCGCGTGAGTTTGTTTCCAAACAAGAGCATGTAGAATTTGCCGCCACCACGAAGAGGGCAGCACTGTGCTCAAAGATGGCTGCTGTCATGTGGAATTGCCTGCCACCACATTTCAAAGGGATCTAGCTAAAGAGGGCAGCACGGTGCTCAAAGATGGCTGCTGTCAAAAAGCATTTTTCAAATTATCCGCCACCACATTTCAAAGGTAAGTAGCTAAAGAGGGCAGCACTGTGCTCTATAGATTAAAGATGGCGGATGACAGCTGTCAAAAAAAGCACGTGGATTTGTTTATCTCACGCTAGTGAGGTTAAGTTGGTAGCACTAAGGTTTAGGTCCGCCAAGATGGCAGCACTGCCGATGACAGGTGACGAATTTTACATCTAAAGAGGGCAGCACAGTGCTCTGTAGTTTAAAGATGGCGGATGACAGCTGTCAAAAAAGCACGTGGCTGTCAAAAAAGCACGTGGCTTTGTTTACCACGCGCTAGTGAGGTTAAGTTGGTAACACTAAGGTTTAGGCCCGCCAAGATGGTAGCACTGCCGATGACAGCTGTCAAAAAGCACGTGGCTTTGTTTACAAATTCAAATCTCCCGCCAAAATTCAAATTTCCCGCCAGAATTCAAATTTCCCGCGCCGCGGGAGGAGGAGGAGGCGCCCGAATCCCCCAATTATACTACTGACGACGATGGTTAGACTCAGTTTCTAATTATTTATAGATATATGGGACTAAATAAGGTCATAGAGCTCATTACAGATAGAAAACTGTGGAGGCGCTTAGAAAATTCACAGAGGCTTGCAGACTGAACACTAAAAGGCATAACAGCTTATAATGAAGATGCATGTATGATGTGTAATAATAATAATAATAATAATAATAATAATAATAATAATAATAATAATAATAATAATAATAATAATAATAATAATTTAAAGTTCCACTACTTTCATGGCTTTCGGAGACGCCGAGGTGCCGCAATTTTGTCCCATGACTGTTTCTTACGTGCAGGTGAATCTGCCGGCACGAGGCTGGTGTACTTGAGTACTTTCAAAGTCCACTATCTAAGCCAGAATCGAACCCGCTAACTTGGGCTCAGAAGGCTAGAACTCTACCGTCTGATCCACTCATCCCGGCTAAAAATTGGAAGAGAGCCTGCACTTGAAGAATAAGGGTATCGGTGAAAAAATGTGAAGGACCATGAAGTTCGTGAAAAGGAAAGATTCCCTAGGCCTCGCAAAGCTGACGTGGTCGGTGTCGGAAGAATACAAAGTTGATCAAGGGAGGTGAGGTTGGTAAGATGATCTGAGGAGTCTAGCGTAAGTCAGTGGAAGCAATGCCAGACTCAGCTAGAGCCTCCTATTCCCCAATCCACGCTCCCCAGTGGAGAATCACTAGGAAGTTACCGGTACCCCTTTTAGTCGCTTCTTACGAGAAGCAGGAAAAAATGAAATGGCGTATGGCTTTTAGTGCCGGGAGTGTCCGAGGACATGTTCGGCTCGCCAGGTGCAGGTCTTTCGATTTGACACCCTTGAGCGACCTGCGCTTCATGATGAGGATGAAATGATGGAGATGGCTCATACACCCAATCCCCGTGCAAGAGAAATTAACCAATGGTGGTTAAAATTCCCGGCCCTGCCGGGAATCGAACCCGGGACCCCTGTGACCAAAGGTCAGCACGCTAACCATTTAGCCATGGAGCCGGACACGAGACCGTACTTTACTGCCCTTCAGTGATTGTGTCGGCTAAAGAAGTGGAAAAACCATTCTTCTTCGTCTTGGTCCTTTTCTAATTACTTGGGGTCGACACTTTGTATGGATTTAGTCCAGCTTTGCGGCCGGGTGCCTTTCCTGACGTCAATCGTATGTAGAAAGATGTATTTATTACTGTATTATGTGGTGGTTTTCTTTGTGATGTGTATTAAGACAAATACCCAGCCCCCGAGTTCGAAGAACTAGTCAGACGCGGTTAAAATCCCCAGACCGGGCTATAATCGAATCTGGGGCCTTCTGAACCGAAGACTTGTACGCAAACATAATACTGTCTTGGTCGGAAGTGAATAAGAGTTTAAACCAGGCACGAGAGAGCGGAAACTGTACTAGACAAGTTGTCCTGACAGTCTAGAGGTCGCGGGTTCACCCGTGCTTCTGTTCTATTTTTTCTTGATTTGAGAGTCTGGAAAGTATAGAGGTATCAACCCATGCCATGAATACAGACATAATATTTTCCAACACATTTAGCCCTTTTATAATTCACATTAAAGCCATGTTTTATCATTGTAATTTCTTTTGTAGTGTTAGGACATAACTGATAACACTGGAGCAGTGCAGCAAGAGACGTCGGAAAAATCAAGTATTTTCAGAAGTAATGGAATACAAGTCCGCCTCTGTTGTGTAGTGGTTAGTGTGATTAGCTGCCACCCCCGAAGGCCCGGGTTCGATTCCCGGCTCTGCCACGAAATTTGAAAAGTGGTACGAGGGCTGGAACGGGGTCTACTCAGCCTCGGGAGGTCAACTGAGTAGAGAGGTTTCGATTCCATCCTCAGCCATCCTCGAAGTGGTTTTCAGTGGTTCCCACTTCTCCTCCAAGCAAATGCCACGGCCGCTTCCTTCCCTCTTTCTTGTCTATCCCTTCCAATCTTTCCATGCCCCGACAAGGTCCCTGTTCAGCATAACAGGTGAGGCCGCCTGGGAGAAGTACTGCTCATTCTCCCCAGTTGTATCCCCCGACCCAAAGTCTCACGCTCCAGAGACACTGCCCTTGCTGAGTCCGAGGGAAGAACCAACACTGGAGGGTAAACAGATTGAGAAGAAGAATGGAATACAACAGGCACTACTCTTAAAACCCCATCATTTATATTAGGGCCTACATTTATAAATTTAAATTACATTCACATTTTTACTTCTTTCTGGTTTAGTTAGACTTAGTATTTTCCTGTGTGTACATTATTTTTAATTATTTTGCTGTTCCCTTTGCATCCACACATGTTCTAAAACCAAGAAGTTCTCTTATCCGTAAAATATTTCGATTAATAGATGAAAAATTATATTCTTGTTTCACAGAGTTTAATAATTTTCATAAGGATATAACGTATGTTAAATCTGCTCGAGTATGCTGAATGACGTCCCTAATTAACTCATATACCGAGCTCGGTAGCTGCAGTCGCTTAAGTGTGGCCAGTGTCCGGTATTCGGGAGATAGTGGGTTCGAACCCCACTGTCGGCAGCCCAGAAGATGATTTCCGTGGTTTCCCGTTTTCACACCAGGCAAATGCTGGTACTGTGCCTAAATTTAGGCCACGGCCGCTTCCTTCCCACTCCTAGCCCTTTCCGATCCCATCGTCGCCATAAGACATAGGCCTATATGTGTCGATGAGACGTAAAACAGCTTGTAAAAAAATACTCATATCTATTTCCATTGTTATACCTGTCATTATAATTGCAACCGACTTACTAAGTTCAAAATCTGTACTTGTATGTGTAATATTGTTCTCTATACAGAGAAAGGGCTTCACAATCTATATGTCTATATTTACGACGCTATGTTGTATGTTTGCAGTGTGGTCCGTTGTGATGCTCTGGGTGCCATGTCGACAGAGCCCGCCGTCGCGGCGATCCCAGCCCACCAGCGCCGCAAATTCAGCTTTCCGGCGTCGCTACACTCTAATCTGCTGCTGGGCAGCAATGGCGACACAGCTAGGCGTCGCTTCAGTAACGTGAGCGATGCCGTATCCCGCAAGCTATCGCACACCATCGGCTGGAGGACAGCTGCCATCCCTACCCAAGACTTGGTGGAGCAAGGCAGATCACTATGCAGTCAGTATATCCGCTCGCGACTCAAGAGGGCGGGACTCTTCAACAGGAAGTGCGGTCTGCAGCGACTGAGGACCGCCGTCAACCTCCCTGGCGGGTTCGTCGTCCGTGAGGTGAGCTAAACCAGGGATTTCTAGCTCGAGGGCTCTCGAGAGAAGACTGTGAGTATCGTCAGGACGGGGAAGGCCCACGAAGGGCGTTTAAATGAATTCTGCTTAAGTCGCGAAATCCTAATGCCGTTGGAAGGTTGGAGAGGAAAAGTGAAAACGAGGAGTCTGGTACAAGAATGTGGAAGCAGTACCCATTTCAGCAAGTGGTCCCGTGGTAGCTAAGCCACGCTCCCAAGTTGATCACACCTTTCAGTCTCCTCTCACGACAGGGAGGGGTTACCGTGTATGTATTCAGTGTTCACACCGACAAGGGAGTCCAACTCGTAGGCGAAATGGTCAGCGTAATGGCCTTCGGTTCAGAGGGTCCCACGTTCGATTCCCGGTCGGGTTGGGAATTTTAACCTTCATTAGTTAATTCCAGTGGCGCGAGGGCTGGGTGTTTGTGCTGTCCCCAACATCCCTGCAACTCACACACCACACATAACACTATCCGCCAACACAATAACACGTAGTTACTTACACATGGCAGATGTCGCCCACCCTCTTTGGAGGGTCTGCCTTACAAGGGCTGCACTCGGGTAGAAATAGCCACACGAAATTATTTTACTGACAAGGGATCCGTCTTGGTGGCTAATTGGTTAGCATACAATGGCCTTTGATCAAGGAGTCCCGGGTTCGATTCCAGGCCGGTTCGGGGATTTTAATCTTCATTGATTATTTCCTCTGACTTCGAAACTGGGTATCTGTGCCGTCTTCAGCATTAAAGTTCATTCTAGGTACGGCCCCATCCTCATAGACTTGTAGATCGCCTATGGACGTGAGCTGTCCAAGAATTGTACTAGGCCCCTCCGGAGTCCACATGTCGTTATTATTATTATTAGTAGTAGTAGTAGTAGTAGTAGTAGTGCCATTACTATTTCAACCACATACCAACACTTCTGCCATTTTTAAATTTCTGGCAGTACTGGGAATCGAACTTGGGCCACCGAGGACGGCAGCTTCTAGTGCTAACCGTTACGCTATGTAGGCTGACATTATTATTATTATTATTATTATTATTATTATTATTATTATTATTATTATTATTATTATTATTATTATTATTATTATTATTATTATCGTATGACTTTTAGTGCCGAGATTATCAGGGGGCATGTTCGGCTCGCCTGGTGCAGGTCATTCTGTTTATCACCTATGGGCGACCTGCGCGTCTGGATGTAGGATGATAATGAGTTAGGCAGTGTGTGAAACCCGGTTTCGGCACGTAGCGTACTCCTATCGAATAACACCAAGGGCTCTGCTCAAAGCTTCACGTCTCCATCCGACGGACGAATCACAATTAACAGCGTCATATGCCTTCACTTTACATGAACAAATTGGAGAGGTTTGGAATTTAATCTAGGCTTTTTGCACGCAGTCAGGTGATTAGAAATTGTATACCACCACATCTCCTAACCTGCCGGCCAACATTCTGATGGTGACACTTTTTTGGCCAACGGGACTCGAACCGGCTAACCTCTGTGTCAGACCTACAGACTTGACGCCTTAACGAACATGGCCACAAGGCGGGCTTATTATTATTATTTTATTATTATTATCGACACTGGATCCAGTGACGGACACACTATAATTTAAAGAGATCGGCCCAATAATATTAGGGCATGGCGGAAACTAGCGAAAAAGCAATTGGTTCTTATTTATAGAACGCTGGAAATCAAATATATTTTGATCTTCATAAATGTTCTTAGGATTTTTTTAACCTCCTCAGTGGCAAATAAAAATGTTGTTTTACAATACTTAAGTGAAAATGTACAGTATAGTGTACATTCATTTTCCATGTCTTTATTCCTTCTAATGGACCTCCACTTAACTATTTCACTGCTTTCGTGCAGCATATTGTACATTTGAGTTTGTGTCTGTATAGTGCTGTACTCTGTTGAATGAGCGGAAAAGCATTAGGTCAACAAGAAATAAAAATTCCTTGACACCCGTCTGCTATGAGATTTGAAATTCAGTCATTTGAATTTTTCAGTTTAAAGTTACTGTTACGTGTATAGTAAGCGCACCTTTTCTTGAGCCCGGATCTCCATAGTAACGAATGGGAACCAGGGCTCAAGAAAAGGTGCGCGTACTATACTTAGGACTCTGATTGACAGTTTCAAGTGGTAAATACAAGTTTATATGAAGTATTTTATTAGAAGAAGTGTGTTGAAAAATCATGTACAGCATAGTCTACTGTATATTTTATTTGAATTACAGTGAAAATGTCAGGCTACGTGGTTATGTTTACAAACTTCTACTATTGATACACAGGTGTAGTTGAGGTGTAATATAGTGCTATTTTTGTATGACAGATTCAAGATGAGTTTACGTGTGCGTGATAATAATGATCTATGTGCTGCAGATATTTTAAACTTGATTGAAAGTAAAGATGTCTCTGATCTTGAAGATCTTAGGCCCGATTGTATAAAGCAGTTGATCCTAGATCAAGGCGTAAAACTGATTCTAAATCACGTTGATCCTCAAATTTGTGTTGTATAAACGTTGATCCGATATCGTTTTTCCTTAATCATGAATCAAAATTGATCCAACGATTTCCTTGGATCAAGCCTTGTGATCCGAATCAAGTAGTGTTCTTGTACCGGTATTGTAGGCCGCATTTATCAACGTGAAAAGAAGAGGGCTTTTGTAGTGCAAAATAGTGCCATAACAATAATCATGGTAAGAAAAAAAAAGATGTTCTGCATTATTACCGGTATTTAACCCATTAACTACCAAATTTTTTAAATCAATATTTTAGTATATTCGGGGTACTATGATCAGTTCTAGGATTGAGAAATGAAAAACATATTTTTAAAAGTAATTCCTTTAGAGTAATCAATTTATTTATGTCGATCCCCAAATGGGGATCATGGTTGATAACAGTTTTACACTTCATGATATTTTGTTTCATGCAGTCTTTCATTACACACACAACATTGTTTATATGAATTTATCTTGCAGAGTACATGCTTTTTGTCTCTTCATGTCCATATGTTTAATCGTATAGCCATTCCCGGAGATCTAGGTTTCGATTGGCAGATCTGACTGCGTGTTTCACATCTTCAGTTCTTGTGCCAAGTAGCAAAGCATACAACGTGCAGTCCCACATTGCGCACACAACAAACACTGCTTCTTGCACACTCCACATTTTCTTTGCTTGCCCATGTCCGTACGTTCGATCATGTGCCCCCTCCCGGAGGTTCTGATGTCTATTGGAACACGTGACGTAGATGGCTTAGGGTATGACGGACGACCAACCCGCTTCGGATCTGAAATGGACGATGACTCAGCTAGATATGATCTTGCCACCATCCTTCTGAACTGAAGCAGTGAGATATGCCCATTTGTAAAGCAGACCCTACACGGTCAGTAATACTAATCAGTAATACTGAGTCAATAATACTGACAGTACGCATCAATATTGTAGCGACCTTACACGATCATTATTACTGTCAATATTTTGGTCAGTACCAGTGCACTAGCTTACCATTGCGGCATTCCCACTTTACAAATAAAGTCAATAACCGTCACTACGGAATGAGATTTATAACATGCAATTGCGGTATTCTATCAAAATAGATCGTAAAAGACGGGCATTTTGTAGCTATCATATTAGTACTGCACGAAACGCAGTTTTAAACGTAAACGATGGGTTAAAGATTGGCTTAGGAAAAGAGAAGAGTATTCTCATATGAAGTGTTGAGGGAAACACAATATACCGAAGCAGAAGATTATCAGAACTATCTCCGAATGCGTGAGGGTACTTTTGCCAAATTACTACGAATGGTAGAGCCTTTTGTAATAAGGCAAAATACAAACATGCGGTGCTGTTTATCGGTGGCAGAGAGATTAGCTGTGACATTGAGGTATCTTGCAACTGGTATAAATTTTGAAGATTGGTAGAGCCTTTTGTAATAAGGCAAAATACAAACATGCGGTGCTGTTTATCGGGGCAGAGAGATTAGCGGTGACAGTGAGGTATCTTACAACTGGTATAAATTTTGAAGATTTAACGTTTTCCGCTATAATGTCACCAGTTTCCATCAGTACAGCAGTTGTGGAAACATGTAAAGTAGTGTGTTAAGTACGTTTATTCTGGCAGCGTTTCATATAGCACGATAAACTTTTGCAATAGGCCTACTTGACGGTTCCACAAGCACCTCTACTTGGCCTTGGTGAGAAACGCATTTGTCGTCCACCGCTGCTCCGTTGATACTGACAGAAATAATGACAAGCGCACTCACACGGTCAGTATAACTGTCAGTATCCCCACCACTCTACAGTACTGACGCTCGCAGATCAGGAAATCCGGATCTGCTGATCAGGAAATCCGGATCTGCTTCAGCACTGGCCTTCATTCCATCATTCCAGTCCACACGCGATCAGTATTACTGTCAATATTTTTCGGTACTGACAGTTTTATTGATCGTGTAGGGTCTGCTTAAGACAGTAAATTGCATGGGCATTGACTAATGCCACATCAAGTGCATTTATTTATTTATTTATTTATTTATTTATTTATTTATTTATTTATTTATTTATTTATTCACGAAGCACAAGATACAGCTACACTGAGCAAATTTCACTTGCACTGTCAACAGACTATTTAACAAACGTAAAATTTCATAATAAAACATAAGAAACATAACAAAATATAACAAGATCAGGTACACAGCCTACTAATAACAACTGTCCAAATCGGAAACCGTGAGAATGTCCATGTTCATAGCCAAGTCGTCGTGGGTCAAGATGGCGGTATAATCCCTTCGCATCAACTTATCTTTAAGATATTATTTACACACCTCTCGAATACACTTTTATTTGATGCTAGATCAAGCTCTTGTCTCTTATTAATATTGTTAAGGAGTGTTGGGAGGCGAATTAGGAAAGAACGTTGAAGTATTGAGTGCTGAGTGTGGGGAATGTGGAGAAGGTCTTTGGTTCTGGTGGAGCGGGAAGGAACACGGAGAGAGAAGAGTGAGACAAGATGTTCCGAGCGGTAATGTCCATTTAAGATCCCGTGAAGGAATCTCAGATCAGCTACCTGTCGCCTGATGTGCAGCGGTGACATATTAATTGCCATTAATACCTGCTGCGTAGACAAATTTCTGAGCTTGGGGTTTCTGTTCCTAACAATTGCAGCAAAGAAGGACACTGCTCTGTCTAACTGCTTAGTATTGGAGGGGGAGGCTGTTGTCCAAATCGGAGAGCAGTAGTTTAAGAGAGGTTGAATGATCATGAGGAAGAAGTGACGAAGAGCAATGGGGTCAGAAATTTCTGTGAAGCGATAGAGAATGCCTAGTAATTTCATAGCCTTGGTTGTATATGTTTCTATATGGGTCTTAAATTGTAATTTTGTATCGAATATTACACCTAGGTCACGCTGTTGCGTAACCACGGTGATGGGCTTGTCGAGTAGGTAATATGATGTCGGTAGAGGAGATTTACGTAGTGTTATGGTCATGTGGCTGCGTTTTTGTGGATTGGGGATAAGTTTCCAAGTACGGCACCAGTTCGAGAGGGCGTTAAGTGAGGACTGTAGCAGAGCTGCATCTGCTGGATTCCTGATCTCCCTAAATATCTTGCAGTCGTCAGCAAAGAGTAGGGTATTCGCTGTTTCGTTGAGTTCGGACGGCAGATCGTCCATAAACAAAGAAAACAGCAAGGGGCCAAGAATACTGCCTTGTGGAACACCGGAGGTGACTGGTAACCATGAGGATGAAGTGCCTGATATTACCACTCTCTGCCAACGGTTATGTAGGAAGCCAGCAAGAAGGGTCAGAAGACTGCCATGTATATTAAATCGTTCGGAGATTTTATGGAGCAACAGAGTATGGTCTACAGAATCGAAAGCCTTCGAAATGTCTACGTAGCAGATATCCAACTGTGATTTAGCTGCAATGGCGTGTGAAGCAAAGCTATGCAGAGTGGCCAGGTTTGTTAGACAAGAGCCACCTGGTAGAAAACCATGCTGCTAGGTTGAGATATACGGCAAAGTGAATGCGAGAAGACGCTGGTGTATAATTTTTTCAAAGATAAAGGATAGTGTGGGGAGGATAGAAATTGGTCGGTAAGATGAAACATTAAATTTGTTGCCTGATTTGAGAAGTGGAACAATATTTGCCTGTTTCCAGGTAATAGGAAAATAGCCCGCGGCGAAACATCTGTTAAATAATTTAGAGAGAGGGACGCAAAGAGTGCTGGCAGTATTTTTTAGGAAAAGACCTATAGTGTCGGCACCGGTAGCTTTGTTGGTACGAAGAGTTTGAAGAAGGTTATGAACTTCACTTGGTGTGGTAGTTATGCTTGATAGGGTTCTGTTTGAAGCTGTACCAACGGGAGGGAGCGGTTGGTTTTGTAAGGGAGGGGAGAAGTTGGAGAAGAAATACCTGTTGAACAGTTCATTGCGATCTGCGCCGTCTGCTGTTGTATCGTTGTGGTTTACGCTGGCAGGAATCCGCTCCGTCCTTCTCAGTGTGTTGATGAGACTCTAGTAGCGCTTGGGGTTGCTGCGGACGTTTTCAGTGACAGAGTCTACGTGTGTTTTGTAGTCTCTTCTGACCATAAACCTCGCATGGCGGCGGATTTTAACGAAGGTATTGTGAGTGTGTGGGTTAGGGAAGTCTTTCCACAGGCACCAAGCTCTCTTCTTATTAAATAGTATCAGTCTGGTCTCTTGTGATATCCAGTGTTGATATTTGCTGGTAGTAGCTCGTTGTGCAGGTACGAAGTCTTTAATTGCAGTTTGCAGCCAGTCGTACAGCAGGTCAAGAGCCGATTCGATATCAGCTATTTCGAACAGACTCCAGGGAAGGCATTCCAGGGCACGACACATTGCAGGCCAGTCGGCACGGCGCCAGTTATAGGTAGGGCGGTAGGATGTCCTGCTGTGAGGCTTTGAGGAGGGGTGGGGAAGGAGGAGTGTAGCATCGAGAGACTGGTGGTCGCACAGGAAAAGGTTTCTGCCTGGGGTTATTGTTTTAAGTTCTGATGAGGAGAGAATGAAGTCCAGGGTGTTGGGTCCACGGGTTGGGTACATATTAAACTGTTTCAGTCCGAGGCCATTAATAAAACTGTCTATAAAGTATGTATCACAGTTGTTAGCTGACAGTCCGGTAGTTGGAGAAGACCACTTTATAGACAGGTTAAAGTCGCCCATTAAAATTACTTCACCATGAGGGAGAGCTGCAATGACTGAGTCCAGGCACTGTTCAAGGTCACAGAATGGGCTGTTCGGTGGTCTGTAGTAACATCCCACAAGTACAGGGCGTCGAGGAAAAAGTAGTTCCACCCACACTAACTCACAGTTCCGTTCGAGATCTGTCCTGTACATTCCAATCCAGTTTATCGACGCCCCCCATGTGTTTGTTGTACTTTCCATCCAGGTTGGGTTGAGGGACTTGTAGTTCTTTCTACTGGCCCTTGCTCTATCTTTTGACAAAGTTTAATGGCTGTATTTTCTCATGGTTTGATAGCATCTTCACGGAGCTGTTATCTTTCCATATCACGGCCAAGATCTCACTGTTGCTATTAAACCTGTAATCATAGGTTCCTCTTTCTTCCTTCATCATGTTCTTCTCACTTTCAATAGGGCATTTGTTCGTTCTATTCATTCGTACGGTCGCTGTCGCTCTCACTCCCATTTCTGTTAGTGTTTTCATCAGATAGAAACTTGAAAAAAAGTTATCAAAATAGACTTTGTGAACCTGTGGAGACTGTAGTATGGAAATCATTTTCAGTATCACTGAAGCACCAAGTCCTAGAAGTGATACATCATTTGTGTCATTCGTTTTTCCTTCGTACACAGACATCTGATGACAGTATCCACTTTGGGAACAGCACATGACCCATTGCTTGAAACCGAATCGCACTGGCTTCCCACGGATGAATTGCTTCAAGTAGTGATGCCCATAGTATCGTATCATTTGCTCATCGATACTCAGGCTTTCAGAGAAAACGCCAAATTTCATGAAATTCTTATTTAGCAAATCCAATAAGGGACGAATTTTGAAAAGTTTGTCCCTCTCAGACCCCGGGATGCTATCCAGAAGTGAGTTGTCATTGAAGTGAAGGTGGCGATTGATTTCAAGATATCTGCTGTGACTCATACATTTCCGCACAATTAATACGTCTAAATCCTTATCTTCATTCCAATACAGCTGCTCTTGAGGGAGGGCGTGATATCCAGTGAATAGCAGAATCCCTATGAACTTTTTTGATACATTCTGGCGATAGTTGGAAGCTGTAATTATTGTTCTGGGAGGCATACCGAATGCTTTTACTAATAATCAATCTCAGTACTGTTTCATCAAAGAATTCTTCGAAACATTCAACAGCAATCTTTCCTTTTAGAGCTGTTGTCAGACTGACTTTCCGCTGCTCAATTTCTCGAGAGTCAGGATGTGATTTACTGTATGTTGCGTCTTCCCTTATCCACTTAGAAGTGATATTAGACCTAACTTCTTTTTCTTGAGGGGTTTGCATCTTCCACTTCAGGTTGCACAGTTCCTTCACATTCCTGTTCTTGGCGAGTATGCACTTCCAATCTTCCCGGTACATCAGTTGGGACCGTATCTTCTAGTTCAGATTCGTCAATGTCCTCATAGTCACAAATATTGTCTACGTGATCCGGTGGTAGCTCAACAATATCAGTAGTATCATTTACATCACAGTCATTTTCATGGACATCACAAACCATAAAATTTGGATCATTGACTATTTCCTCGATTTCTCTAAGACAAACTGCAGTATAGCGACTCATTACGATCTGAAAAAAAAATAAAACAAAAACTTACATGGTATCCGCCATGAGCCCCAAATGGGGATCAAGTTTTCAGAAGCCTCCAATGCTAAATGAAAATAACCATGAAGGTGAAAGGGTGTTCTATATCTCCTGAAAGCGTTAAACATTAAATTCAGTTGATTGGAATTTGGAAATAAAATATTATAACATTACTTACTGTTATTTGAAAATTCGCTAGTGTTGAAACTTCTGAATACCATGCCACATCACAGAAATCACGCACTACACCCCACAGCCTTGGCAACAATGAACAAACACTTCAACCACAAGCTTCAAAAATGTCTGTAGAATAATGTCAACACGTAATCATTGTTACCAACCTAAACATACAAACAGAATCTCCAAGGAAAGAATAAATCCCCAATTGGGGATCATGGCAGTTAATGGGTTAATCTGATGAAGGGATATGTATCGCGATTCTGTCTTTGAATTACAGATGTCTGACTTCTCCGATTTTTCTTCAGATGACGATAATGAAGAATTTCGGCGGTCTCTCCGAGTATTCTAAGAAAGAGGAAACCCATTCTTAGAACTTAGCGACAAAGCTTTTAAAATGAGATTCCGTCAAAACAAACACACTGTTGAGGTTATGGAAGGTAGACTTCGAGTTCGAGACTCTCTAATGAGACGAACGAATATAAACCAGCAACTTACTCCAATGTTCCAGGTTCTATTGACTCTGCGATTTTACGCGACAGGGAGTTTTCAAATCGTAGTTAGTGATTTATTCAAAATTAATAAGGCTATGGTTTTTCGAGTCATCCATAAAGTAACGCGAGAAATTGCTGCGCTGAGACCTCATTTTATCAATATGCCGACTGACCAGAAAGAAACAAGGAGAACCATGCGTCATTTCTATGGCATAGCTCATTTTCCAGGAATTCTTGGTGCTATAGACTGTACACATGTGCCTATCATATCGCCAGGGGGTAACAATGCCGAAGTGTTCAGGAACAGGCATGGATGGTTCTCCTTGAATGTACAGGTTATATGTGATGCTAATATGCGTTGTCTAGACATAGTAACAAGGTGGCCTGGATCTGCACATGACAGTAATATATTTCATAACTCTAGAGTTCATGCTCGGTTTGAGGCGGAGGAAATGCCCGAAGGATTTCTTCTCGGAGACAGTGCCTACCGTTGCTGCGAGTACCTTCTCACTCCTGTATTACACGAAGCGACACCTGCAGAGATGGCATATAATAGAGCTCATAAGAGATCGCGATCCACAACTGAAAGAACTTTCGGGCTTGTTAAAATACGATTTCACTGCTTGAAGATGGGTCTTCGGGTGAAATTGCTTGGTCCCTCCTATTATAGTGGCAACGTTTGTCCTACATAACATGGCCTTAGATTCCATAGATGGTGAACCTGAAGTAGAAGGAGATATTTTTGCAGGAAGAAGGGTTTTCAAGGAACTTCCTGTCTTCGAGGAAGCTGGGTTGAATGGAGGAAATACTGCTGTTAGGAATGAAATAATTAATAACGTGTTCAGGTATGTTTTAAATATTTCTAAGTACTAACAAGACTATACATTTGTCTTAACAAGAATGTTCATTTGCTCTCGCTTTAGCCGCCGCTAGCTCATATTTGTTAATTTCCTGGTCTAGTTTGAGATTTTCCATTTTTATGGCGTGTTCTGCCTCTAGACATTCCAATCTTCTCTTGTAGAACATGTCCCTTAAAACTTCCCTCAGCTTCAGCTCTTCTCTTTTTAGGAGATGAAGTTCGTCTGCTGGGGCCAGGACTGACATCTGTATCTGGTACTTGTTCCAAAAATCAGTCGGTCAGAATTGAAATACGAGAATGTGATGAAGAAGAAGAAGAAGAAGAAGAAGAACGGCCATGCTGTAAAAGCTAGTCGAATAGTAATAAGGAACAGTTAAGCGTGTGAAAAGTATATTTGATTTATGGCCGGTTTCTGGAATGACAGTTACCTGTAGATGAGTAGTTATCAGTGACCGAACATGGTGATACATTTAAAAAGAGTTTCCGAAACAACAGTAATCGGCTTATTCACAGTTATTTGCGCAAAGACTGGTAACTGCAGCTAGTGCTGTAGGTACTCTATGCTAGAACTGATTCCAGCAAATTAGTTTCGCAAACATTAGTAAGTGATAATGAACTGACTATACTATATTTACTACCGGGCGAGTTGGCCGTGCGCGTAGAGACGCGCGGCAGTGAGCTTGCATCCGGGAGATCGTGGGTTCGAGCCCCACTGTCGGCAGCCCTGAAGATGGTTTTCCGTGGTTTCCCATTTTCACACCAGGCAAATGCTGGGGCTGTACCTTAATTAAGGCCACGGCCGCTTCCTTCCAACTCCTAGGCCTTTCCTATCCCATCGTCGCCATAAGACCTATCTGTGTCGGTGCGACGTAAAGCAACTAGCTACTATACTATATTTACTGTCATTTATTATAGTTTTAACGTGCTTGGGTGTGCTAGAGTTTACAATATTTCGGTCAGTACGTTTACTTCCACGTTATCACTGGCTTATTCACTGATTCCACCTGCATGGTGTCATCTGTCCCAGCTGTTTTGGTTACAATCACCTCGGAGCATGACGCTCCTACAGTAGATATATTTTCCAACACGGGAAATGAATCGTCAAATAAAATGGAACTCGAATCAAACGGATTTTCACCAGGCTCAAATTGATCTTTCAGTGCAACTATAATGTTAACCATTTCTTTCATCAGGCTTTGAATCATGAGTCTCACCAACAGTTAGTGAACACCCAATCTGAAATTATGGAGTATTTACCATTAGTATTTACATTTGTACTAAATAATCTCTTGGGTACCGGTATGCACTTAATATAAGCCTGCTGAATAATAAATAGTCTACCGATTTTTGTTGCTTTTTTAATGTTATTATATCTTTTAACCGGTGACGTGAGGTCTGATAGACTCCCAATAAACATAAAACATCTGGACTTCTTTGATTTAAAATCTCGCAGGGAGCTGTAGTTTGTGTTACCTTCTTATCTGTGGACTTAACGTGAGCAGTTGCGAGAGTATTTTTGTCAATGCATGTTGCGTGGTCAGTGTAAGTAAAACTTCTCAAGTGACTAGTCCGTTGCAGTTATAAGAAATACATATCCTCGGTTCGAGGAGTACATTACGGAAATACTAATGAAAAATGTAGTGGTACCGGTATCTATTTTCTTTTGGCTATTGGAGATTGCAGTTTGTTACGCTTTCGTGTTGTTCAAGTTTCAATTCAATCAATACTGATCTGCATTTACGGCAGTCGCCCAGGTGGCAGATTCCCTATCTGTTGCTTTCCTAGCCTTTTCCGAAATGATTTCAAAGAAATTGGAAATTTATTGAACATCTCCCTTGGTAAGTTATTCCAATCCCTAACTCCCCTTCCTATAAATGAATATTTGCCCCAGTTTGTCCTCTTGAATTCCAACTTTATCTTCATATCGTGATCTTTCCTACTTTTATAAACGCCATTCAAACCTATTCGTCTACTAATGTCATTCCACGCCATCTCTCCGCTGACAGCTCAGAACATACCACTTAGTCGAGCAGCTCTTCTTCTTTCTCTCAATTCTTCCCAACCCAAACATTGCAACATTTTTGTAACGCTACTCTTTTGTCGGAAATCACCCAGAACAAATCGAGCTGCTTTTCTTTGGATTTTTTCCAGTTCTTGAATCAGGTAATCCTGGTGAGGGTCCCATACACTGGAACCATACTCTAGTTGGGGTCTTACCACAGACTTATATGCACTCTCATTTACATCCTTACTACAACCCCTAAACACCCTCATAACCATGTGTAGAGATCGGTACCCTTTATTTACAATCCCATTTATGTGATTACCCCAGTGAAGATCTTTCCTTATATTAACACCTAGATACTTACAATGATCCCCAAAAGGAACTTTCACCCCATCAACGCAGTAATTAAAACTGAGAGGACTTTTCCTATTTGTTTTGTGCCATGAAAGCCCAGAAGAAATGGAATTCTTGAAGAGTTTGGCATCTGATCACGTGAAATTACATGCACGTTTTTCATTTATATTATTATTGTGTACGCTTGTGTTCTGGATCAGTGAAAAGTGATCTCTTTGGTAATCGCGGTGTATTTGTACAATTTTAGTGACGACAACAGATCTAGGTGAAATTTAAGACTATATCTGAGTACTGTGAATAAGAAAGTAGGGGAAATACTGTATAACTAGTTTTTGCATTATTAGATCAGATATATTCATATTATGAGAGATTATTACATGCTGAATCAGATTGATTGAAAGGACTGTGTACATGCTTGTCAATCAGTTTTCATTATAGGAAACTTCTGCTAGTAAAAGTAACTAGATATTACCAAAATAACCCTAAAAATATTTGCGTAGATACATCTATTGGAGGACGAGAGATACTAAACATGACGATATTTGTACTGTTCATTACCAGGGCTTATAAATATAGATTTAAGTTTCCAGAAACTCACTAAAGTTAAAAGCGCAGTTAGTTACAAGCACATTTAGGTAACTTATAGGTAAATGTAGTATACCAGAAACCGGACATATGTAATATCTATCTGAAATAACACCCTTCATTAAGTTTGTTGCAACATACAGTAGTCACGTAACTTGATACATTACCATGTTGTAAGAAACTCCACTGACAGCTATTTCCTCCACGAAAGCAACGGATTGAGATTGTGATTCGTTCACTGCAGTTTCCTTTGTAAGTGCAGGATCCTCCGCATCACATTCACGTGCATCTAAATAATAAAATTAGACATTATGTACTTCCATAGTAAATGTGCACTGTATTTAGTTAACCTGTCATTAGTCAACGAAGGGTAGTTTGTACTTTTTACTGGAGTTACTGATGACCGATTAATTAAGGGAAAGGGCTTATCGCAATATTCACTAGAACGAAAAACAAACTAACATCAGACATAGTCCTGTGTATCGGTAACTAATTTACAATGCCTTATGCTTGTGAAAAGCGTAGCTCTGTATCAGTCTACACTTCGAACACCCCGTATTCCTAGTTATTTGTATTAGGATTTCAAGGTTAACTTACCAAAAATAACTTCTTGGTGGAAGTTCGCATCGCAATCGGACTCGCAGGCTAGTGGAAGGAATTGAGGTTTTAATGCTGCTAAGAGTTTCCGTCCAGCTTCATCCACTATAGTTTGTACGAATGGACCTCCGCCTGTTTTATGAATGCTGACCTAGTAAGAATGTACAGCTGGTTAAGTACGATACTCCGAAGTCTCAACTAGTGATTAATACACAAATTTGTATTTTTTTACTTACTTTATCGTCTGCAGTCGACTTCTTCGTTCGTCGTTTTACATTCTTGTAACATAACTGCAAGGTTTTCCAATCCCGTCACGCCACATTTGCATGGGAATTGAAGTCTGAAGCTAGTGCTTTCCAGGCGTTTTCCTTCCCTTTCGTACTTACAGCACCAGTCTTTTTATTTTAAATTGTATTCTTATATTAACAACTAAATCAATTTACAACTCCTTTCCGTAAGCTGTAAAATTCGGCGCTCGATTTCTTCGCTCATTGACATCCGAGTTCATGTCCATTTTTCAGTCGATGTGTTTGAGATCTGATTGACACCAAGACTGGCAGTTGGCACTACATCAGAGAGATTAAAAATATGAAATAACGTGACTTTACTACCAACATACTCCTGATTAGTACGAATTTCCCACGCTGTTTACGACGTTACCAAGTGAAATTCTACGATGACGGATCAACCGGCCCTTAGTGACAATGATAAAGATTTGTAATAATGAACCTTATATTGATGTACAGTGTAACAATCATTCAGCAGAGAATTTTGGTAATGAAGACTGAAGAGGATGAAACAACTGTTGAAGCGGCATCTCACCTACTAGACCCGGGAGAGGAAAATACAAACATTTTAGAACCAGGCGGTTCTAACCTCACCAATGTAACCACATCGAAGGCAGACATTCATTGGAAAAGGGATGTGTTTACCAGTAGGGATCCTCCAGAGTGGACCAAATGTTCTTCATGTGATTACAATAGACTTCCATCACCATTGCATTTCTTTCAAAGGTGTGTACTCACAATTGTATTGGTCAAGGCATGCACTGCAGAATGACAAAACAAATTTCAAGGAATGTACAGTGACTGAAATTGAGACTTCCATTGCCTTACACATTGCCATGGGATCACTGAAGCTGCCCCTTGTTGATCTTTATTGGAATCCGTCTGTAAATATAGGCCTATTCATGGATTCAAAAATGTGTAAGAATCGTTTCTTTTGCATCAGAAACAATCTTCATTTGTTAAATAACTTGGAGAGGCCTGTGGATATGAAGGATGTGTTTTTCAAAGTTCATCCTTTGTGTGACTCAATTCTGAGCAGATGTAGGGAGTTGAATTTGTTTCCGTTGATGAACAAATCATATCATATGCTTGTCGCCGATACATCACTTCTCTTATTCGCATGAGGTTCAACCACGGCAGTTTTGCAAATCATCTCTATCGGATAGGAGTCCTAAACTCGCCCTACTGTTCCTGTGACCGCCAAGCAATCGCTGACCTCAACCACATCTTCTTCTCGTGCCATCTTTATAATGTACAGCAGGAAAAATTTATAACAACTTTACTTTCATTGAACTTCCAACTACCACTCAACATCCAGTGCATTTTATCATCCCAACAACCAGAAGCGTATAATGCAATCGCCATATTCTTAAAAGACACCGATTTAAGATTATAAAGTTTGATGTGATACTACTTTAGAAAAACTACGTAAACATACTACAGTTGCAGTGTCCCAATTTGTTCTTTTTTTTTTTCTTCGTATGTGTGTGCGCGCATTCTGTACGGGCTCGGAACATAATACCATTATAATACTATGGAAGGTTCATAGGTGTATATGTACTCTAAGTGTATATTTAATGTATATGCTTTGTTATCTAATGTATATCTAGCTGGCTGTTTGGTCTGGCACCTAAAGCCAATAAATTAATTTTTAAAAAAAATCATATCATTTACTGGAAAGTTATCAGCAAAACAATATGTTAAGGGCAAGCCTTGTCCATGGGGAGCAAAAAACTTTGTATTATGCGGCAAAAGTGGAATGGCATATGATTTTCTTCTATATCAAGGGATGTCAACTGAGCTATATGAAGCTCATTTGAAGAAATTTGGTTTGGGAGCAGCAGTAGTCCTAAAATTAAGCGAACGCTTAGGTGATGGTCAATGTTTGTTATTTGACAACTGTGGGGAAAACTACATACAGTGTATTCTTGCTATTAAAACACTCCTTAATACTTACACAGTATCAATATTTTCAATTTAGCAGCGTATAATGATTCGTAGCTTTTTTAACAAAAGATCCCAATCTACTCTCTTGAAGTGCGTTTCTTTCCTTATTTCAAAGTCCTCGAGAACAAATTTAAGGAGTTACACAAGAATCAAAGAGTTTATACTAACCGATCTCGCACCACATCCTCCCACGTAAGTCAAATGAATGTTGACATGAATTGACTTACACCTTTCCACTTTCATAAATTATAGTCCTGGAACAATTACAAAATGATAAAATTCAATAACATAAACACAAATAAATATGTTAATTAACACACATCACAAATTTAACTTCTTGGGCTTGTGAACCAATCGTCCTAGGCGAGTTATTTTCACTGCCTGTTCTGAAACTTGAGGACCATCTTCAGGAGTAGTAGAAGAGTCACATGCTCCGGCCTCGTAATTATCCTTTATATTTTCTTCACCTGGAATAAAGTCTTTCAGATGGATTCGGATTTCCTGGGTATCCTCAGGCGGTTGAAACTCGAGTACTAATGGGTAGATTCTTTGAACTGGCCTTATAAGCTCGCATGAAGCAGTGACGACACGAACTACTCTAACATTGCCATCCTTTCCCTTAACATGCTCAACAACTCCAAGGTAAGTATACTATTATAAGGAAGGCCACTCCCGTCCGTTGAGCCAACACCTCCTAGATAATAAGGCCTCACAACAGCGCTGTGACGTCACGCTAAGGAGGCGATCGCAATCCAAAGAAACGCAAAGCATGGTCACACACAAACATGATTTTAATACTTTTAGCTTGTGGAATAACTTATTTACCAACAAATAAAGTTTAAATTTTAAAGGACATTGAATTATATTGCCGTTATTACCGTATCTTGGAGACTCTGTCATTAAAGATAAACAACACACTGTTTTAAATCACGGCAGCATTTACAATGTTAAATTACTCCAGGCTGACTTGCTAACACACAGAACTGAAATTCAGAAACATATTTCAATTTAAATAGGCACTGAATAGACAGTAAATGATTTTAAAATAAAAAGAGAACGCATAAAATTAGTTTAGGCCTAACATGTAGACTGTACTACAAAAATATGATACACTAGCTTAACATTTATTTACAGACTTCCATTTTGCGAAAATAACAAATTCTCTTAGCTCGTATCGTCTTTTGTGCATGCAATGACTATTTTTATTTTGAATTAAAGTAAGTTTATAATAATAGGCTAGTAAATTTAGAAAGACACTTAATAATATTAATGAAGAGGAGCATAACATTCACCTGGTGTTTAGGTAGGCCTAGGTCCAAATTATAACACTTTGGCATTAAAGTTAATAAGATATACATCATCATATATCAAGCATGCTAGTAATGCAAAAAGACTTCAATACTTTTGCCTATTACATGATTACTGTACATACCTATTTTGAGAAAATTACAGACTTTCTTGAATTTGTACAATGTTTTGTGGATTCATTAGTTTTGTTCCTGCAGTAGTTATTTATTAGAATAGTTGTACACTTCCAAATAATGTTGTAATACAAATATTCTGAAGTGTACTCCCTACATTCATTCCTGTCGTCTATACATTCATCAGCTGAGAGGACAATTTGCAGGGTCTCATCACTTACATACTTCTTATGGTTATTTAAGCTAAGAAATTTTCTCTCACTTTCTGGCCTCAACATCTTTTTTATGATGACGTATGTGCCTACACTAAGTGTAGGCCCTCCAGCTGTTTCTGCAGGATATTTCAAATTGCCCCTATTGAGGCTGTCAATAACATTATGATGACTATTTCTAACAGTAACATCTTTCAAAACTAAGAAATCTGCACAGTAAATATAATTTAATTTCTTGAGAAGAGAATGACAACAAAAACTTGCTATGTATGTTAAAACACTCGCAACACCAGATGTGCTGTCAAGATCTGAGTCTGTTACATTGAGCTCGCCTGTAAATGTTTGAAATGAGGAAACTGCACAATAATCATGATCTAACAGTATATCTTCATCAACAATATCATTTACAACAAGTTTCCTACCATCAGAAATGGGCAGTTCAATTGAATTCAAGATTCTGATTTTTTTCTCAATTTCAAACACCTGTTTGACAGAAACATGGTATTGGCCACCTGCAAGTTGCCTGTATTCACCAAATCGTGCCTCCAATGCATCTGTCTGAAACTTTCCAGGAAGAAAATATGACCATTTCAGTACTTCAGAACAAAACTCTGTTAGCTGTATAAGCGAGTTTTTTGAGTAAGTGCCCTATGAATTTGACTAGACAATTTGCCATATTTCAGAACTAGATTATCCCAGTGATCTAACCGCTGAACAAACTTCATTAAAAAACCCTTCCGTTCTCACCAGGTTTGTTGGCGAGAGACTGTTGAAATTTATCATTAAGTCTTACACCTTAGAAAGGGGGTCTTTCTATTAACAATATGCCACCAGGTAGTGATTACTTTTACAAATTCAACTGTGCCCTCATATGGTGTTAAATTGTGCTTTTCTCCTACAACTAATAAAGCATTTACCATATGGTCATTAAACAACTGACACACATTTTTCACATTTTGTCTTTCAAAACTTGAGGGCCATAGAGCTTTGACAGTCAAACCATACCCATGATTTACAAGGTCATTCCCTTCAGCCTCAAACAAGTCCCTTATAGCTTTGAAAGATGCAACTTTAACTTTAGAAAAATCATCAAAGTCAGGATACACAAATTCTAAACCATTAGTTTTCTGGTTGAGCCAATTATTTCTGATGCATTTCAATAAATGCACAGTGTCAATGAGATAAAAAAAGAAACTTGTTAGGATTTCCAGGATTATAGTACTTAGTTTTACGTTGAGGTCGATTTGAAAATTTTGACATTGCTTTGGTGTTGAGAGCATTATTATCAGTCACAACAGCCAGAACATTAAATCCCATATATTCCAAACCAACAATAACCTTTGACATGATACTGTGTAAATCATCACCTGTTAACTTGGACACAGGGAGAATATGAACTACTTCCCTCTTTGATGATAAAATGCTCTGGATCATAAATACATGTGCTGATGTAGCAACATTGGTAGTGTTAGCACATGAGCCTACAATGTTCCCTCCCTTGAAGTCCATGTATGGTTTAATGTGAATTTCATCTACCATCAATGTTACAAATTTGTCATTCTGTTGAAAACCTTGAACTTCCTGTTTTATGTATTCCAGAAAATATGTAGAGTTCTGTTCTAATATTGGGCTACCATTCAGACTGGAACATACTCTTTTCAAAGTATTAACATGTGGCAAAATTAAATTACTTCTATGTCTCATAAATTTGTAAGCATGAGGAGAAATCAGTTGGAAGATTGAACAAATAACAAGAAAATCATTATCATACTCCCTTTTGTGTTTAGGAAATAAGGAAAGTCTTAACTGTGATTTTATTAATATAAACATGGGGTCATCTTCCTCAGTGATCAATTCACCCACTAGGCCTAGAATTAACTTATTCGTTGTATCTTTCTGCACACTGTTACACTCATTGCCTGTAATGTAGCTATGGAATTTTGTAACTAAAGAATGTGCTTCATTTGTGTTGGTAATTTTGTCTATATTAGAAAATTTACACTGCAATAAAACCCCTTTAGAATACACTTTTGAGGTCATGTCCTCTTCAATTATTATATATGCTATGCAATGTGGTTGCTTTAATGTATCCATGTACAGAAAAATTACTTGCATTTCCTTCACCACAGTACACCAACCATCAGCTAACGTGAACATGTTTATTTTACTTTTCAGTTGTGTTAGATTGTGGACTGAAATTCTGTCTGTGTATGAGGCATGACTGTTGATACTATCTTCAATTGCTCTGTTTATTGATTCCCTCTCTATTCTACTTTTTTTTTGTCCGGTTCTTCTCTTGAACTGGCAGAATGTGAAGATAAATATGATGAACAGTTGGTAAAGATACAGGAGACTGCATTATCTGACAGTCGTGGTCTTGGAAGAGGAGCAGTAAAAGTTTTTCCTGTCTTTAAATCAGTAGCAGTTACTTCCCACAAAACATCACTGACTTTGAAATGTTTGTGGCATACCTATAAAATAAGATACCACTGTGAGCCAACTTCATGCATTTACAGAGTGAATAGGCCTACATATTGCAACCTTTCAAGGCATCTGTACCTAAACCAGTTACCATCGTTCATAAATATGACGTTAGAATGGAGCACCATCGGTGAGCTTCGAACTCAGCCCGGTTTGTCGAAGCCTCACCCTCCCCTACTGGAATAGTTCGCTAGCCGAGTCGGTATCGCATTTTCGGGTCTGTGGACTGTCCGATGGGGCGGTAAGTCCTTTAGTAATAGTCTCTATAGTAGGGGGAAAAGTTAATTATGAGAGGAATACTATTTCATTACTAATGAGAAGAGAGACAATATCTTGTATAATAAATTTTTACTTATACTAGTGAAACACATTATTTACATGGGTATGCCATACAAACACCTTACATATAGTAACTTGGGTAATCTTGACGTTTGAATGTTCGGTAGTCCTTTCTACACTTCATTATACGTTTAAATATTCCAACTTAAGAAAGGCACTCCATCTTGGGTTATTTACACTATCTCAGATTTAGAGAGGCGTTTTCTCTCTAATTATTTCACTTTACATTTACACTAATCACTTTACACACAAATCTATTCAACATAGGCATACCCAGCTGTAATCCTGTTTGTTTGTCGAAAATTAATATATTCAACTTGCATCAAATTATGATATAAGTTTGCTAGTATCGTATGAACTGAAATAGGCAATTTACACTCCCAATCCTTTGAAAGTCGCGTTACAACACTACTTTGAGTTAAACGTTGCCAAATATGCAGTATGACAAACACGCCCATTTCATTAGGATTTTTATCAACACATATATCAGGACATTATTTACACAACGATGTTACCTATGGACAAGCATTTAGCGACTTCAATACCAGACATCATAAACAAAGTATTATAGCACTCCCTGCAACAAATGGACAAGAATATATACACTTCACATACACATAATGGGCCGCAGGTGGTCTTATTTCACCTGCCGCTTGTGACAGAAGGCTTTACTGTCTCCTGCGATGAACTCAGGACCTTCTGAGACGGGGTATATCTGACCTGGAATTCCCTATACGCTGTGGATAATTAAAGAAATAAATTGGAGGGATCCTTCATTTAATGCTCATTTGGAATCTCTGCGACGTTGGCTCTATTTAAATTAGCACACATAATCTTTGTATCGAGAGGAAAAGGAACTCGCCACTTGTATCTGTTCTATTTCACTGAAGAAACGCCTTCACTCCCCCGTTTAAAGGGGCTCATAAAACTCCCGCTGGGAGCTACCCCTGCCACACTTTCAAAGAGCGGTCCACTAGCCTTCTCGGGCAATGACTTCACGGCAAATAATCTATTCACTTCTTTCAATACTGGCCATAAATGGCATCACACAAATCACGGCCCTATATCCGGCCTAATCAACATATTCACCTCGCGATATGCGCCTCGCGTGTCTTAATGACAGATTCCAAGGGAACTTCACATTTCATTTCGCAATATATATTATGGCTACAGCCTGTTCAGCCATTTCATTTCCTCTCGGTACATCGACCACGATGCAGATCTAATGATGATCTCCTGCCATCAGGGTCCAAGTTAACTTGCACATTCGCGAACTAATTAGCGATGTAAGATATATACCCCAATCTCATGCTCCATTCGTTGTTCCAGCAGTTTTAATTTCTAGTAAGGAGGATTTCCTAAGAGCTTGTGAAGTACAAAAAAAAAAAACAGTTACTGAGATATCTCTGAGGACTCCTATTGGCTGTAAAAAGATGATAACTGGAGTCGCTTACGTAGAATATTCAGGCCCTTTTACTTGACGGTACTTCACACTTAATTAATCTGAGGTCCTTAAATTTACGTCATGCATTATCAAACCCTTGTAAAAAAAAAATGGAAGTAAAGTATGGTCGTTCCCAAACCATGAAGAAAGTATTCTATAAAAGACCCAAATAAAATGAAATTATAATTATTATCCCTCTGAAATGGCGTGCTTGCAGTCTACGTTATATCTAAGTGAAAAATTTACATATTTACAATGGGACACGACCTTCAAAGAAATAAATACTTGGAAATGTACTCAGCCTTCTGGATACCACGTTCACAGCTTTACAGGGAGGCACTCCATGGATTTTAGACTGCTTGCATCACGTCATCGGCGATGTGAAGACCCATGATGACTTCCTGGCAGGTCACGAACATGACGGCTTGATCTGGTATGACGTTCTCGACGTTCTCTGCTACACCAGGCGAAGACAGCTAGGCGTCTGGTTCTCTCTAATATGCAGGCAAAATTCTGGCATTCAGATGGGCGTCGACGTTCACTCCGGCGTTCACGTAGACATGTAAATGAGGGGAAACTATCTCAAGTGAATACGTTAGTTTATCACACACCACAATTTGAATATATGGTTGGATCTGCTCAATAGCACGAGCATTCCAACCCAATGCCGGTATTGTCTCTGTAGCCCGACACTGCTCCCTCCTCATGTACCTATTCTTTTATAAACAGCATGCAGCTATTCTAGGTCCTGAATAAAGAATGTCACTGGTTAGGTCACTACTGGATTAAAATTTCTCGTCTCACACGACCACACTTCAAGCATATTCTATCTCGCCTAGTCATGCGTAAGTCAGGCTCTCAACTGCATTATCGATTTTATAGACGTGACACTACCCTTAATTATGCCGACACTGAGCCGTTCACGCACTTTCTTTGTATCTCTCAATTGTGTCGAGACACACACACACGACTCCACGCACTGAGTTACCTGGCTATTGTGGTTAATTAAGCCGTATTAGTATCGGCACATATGGGGCTCGACGCACGACCTCTTCGACACACGGACAGCAGTCATTTCGGTTTCGTGCTGCTCCCACTATATTAAATAGCGACACACTATACTCGCAAAAAAAAAAACTTAGTTAAATTGTGGGTATTTTCGCAGACGTTCACAGGGTTTAATGAATCTGCATAACACTGCTCAAATTACAAGATTATTTCTTCACAAACGACTCATACACAAACCACCACGAAATACTACCGTGCTGGCGTCACATTGAGAATACACTGGATGGTGTCTCCTTCTCAGCTCATGAATATATAGGCGCGCTACGCTAGAGACCCGAATGCTGAGGGTGGGGGAAAAAATGCAATCCTTTCTCACACATTGATCCGTTAATACGCAACGTACAGTGACGAACGGGGTATCGAAATGTAGCTCCTGTATTCCCATCTCCACTGAGTGACTGTTATTAAAATAACTTCGTAGGTTTTGAAGCAATCTTAAAAGCGTCCTTTAATCTCTGGCGGTGAATGATGACGAGCACAGGGGATTCCTTGTGTTCCTTGGCACGGTTAGGGCCCAACATCTGTTAGTCATTAAGACGCGCCCTTGTTTACAGCGCAGTTACTGCCCTGTCAGTTAAGTAGAGCACTTCTTGGTTTCATAATTATGCGTAAAATTCCCTGATTCAAATGAATGTTTGCGCTTAATTATCCATTGGGTATTTTGCGATTTATGAAAATTAACAGAAATAAAACAGTTGAATGCGTTAAGTTGGCAGTGGTGAATAAGCGAGGAAAACAGGGTATAATGTTAGTTTTCACGTTGGACCTACTCTCTGGGCTCAGTTAGTGACCTAGATTCTTTGTCACGTGATAACGCGTATGGTTTCATCTCGCTCGCGGTGGGAGTGAGAGAGTTTCGAGTACAAGCGCTCTTGCACCGCCTTGCTGCTAATTACCAGCAACTAGAGCTGGGTCGCGCGACTCTGGATATTGCAACTCGAGTCCTGGAGCGGGCAGAAAAATTCTGACTTGGGCAGTTTTCATCGTAGAATGACGCGGAAAACGGCATATTTCATCTCCTGGATATCATGACATACCATAGGTGACGTTGTGAACGGTCACAATATGTAGGCATGTAGTTTAATGTGTATAATAAATCTAATTCGAGTAATAATAATAATAATGTATCCTTTGATTGTAAGCTAACCAGCAAACCAGAGAACCAGCAAAATCAACTCCAGTAACTTCAAAAATTTTTGCATTACGCACTCTACTCTCAGGTAATGGTGAAGGATGAGTTGCCAACCTCTTTGAGCTGTGATGCTTATAAATCACGAAGGAGTAAATTACAGCTCTAATTGTTTGTCTGCCTCCTAGAATCCAATACTGTTGCCTCAGAATTGACAAAAGTATCTGCGTACCAACATGACAGTTACTAAGATGGGCGAATCAGTCGCTGAACGACTGGGTGATCAGCTTTTGGGAGTACAATGGGATGACAAAAGTCCTTGACATCACCCCGGTTAGATATCTTGGTCATCAAACGAATCAATCCCTGTTCGTCAACAAATGGAAGCAAACTCTTTAGTTTGGAATTGAAAACATCTATGAACACTTCCTCCTGTACCCACTGTAAAATCTTCCTTTTTGCTGTGACAAATTCCTCACTTGTCAGGTCACGATTTATGCGTTGAGCTTTGCTAATGCGACAGTTGGTCAAAAAGCGCAACATCCAGTCTACCATCCTTACAATTTTCTTGTACTGAGGAAAGTGTCGGTAATATCCGTCTTCTGAATTACTTGATATCAATGAAACGACATTCTTCCTTCTCTCCGAATTTATCTCTCCTAATTATAAGAAAGGTCAATTTGTAGCCAGTAGCCTGGATTTTCTCTCAACCAACCAGGACCCTTCCACCAACGGCACTGTACCAACTTCTTCACAGAACATTCACGTGATGGAAGATCGGATGTGTTTTCTTTTCCTAGAACATGTCGCCATTCACAACCAACTGTCAGTTCCCGAATCTCTTTAATCCGGTTCATGACAAAAGCATCACATGCTTCACTTCGCTGAAACCAAGCGAGAACAGTTGAAGCATCTGTCCAAAAAATTGCCTTAATATCGGGAATACAATAATCCTTTACAATCGATGCATATAATTTCGTTACAATTGAAGCTGCTAAAAGTTCTAAGCTGGGAATGTCAATCCCTTGCTTGATTTTCCAGTTGGTGCAACTCTTGAATTTCTTTTTTTTTCTAGGGGCTTTACGTCGCACCGACACAGATAGGTCTTATGGCGACGATGGGATAGGAAAGGCCTAGGAGTTGGAAGGAAGCGGCCGTGGCCTTAATCAAGGTACAGCCCCAACATTTGCCTGGTGTGAAAATGGGAAACCACGGAAAACCATCTTCAGGGCTGCCGATAGTGGGATTCGAACCTACTATCTCCCGGATCCAAGCTCACAGCCGCGCGCCTCTACGCGCACGGCCAACTCGCCCGGTACTCTTGAATTGGCAGCCACCAAGAGAACACTCACTTCACCCTCTTGCTCAACACGCAGGAATACAACCGCTGCATATGTCTGACAGGCATCTGAAAAAATGTGAAGTGTCCAGGAGTCACCCGGGCTGTTGCAGTTAGACACCCAACGAGGAAACTTAACTTGAGCTAGAAGAGGAACTTATTCAAGCCATCTCAAGAATTTAATTTTGAACTCTTCATTGACTTCTTCGTCCCATGTCAAACCCTCCCTTCAAGTTTGTTATAGCAACAATTTTGCTATTAATGCTACACTACACATGACACCCACCGGATAAAACAATTCTATGGGTAGCACTCAAAATAACTGTCTTTGTTATTTTCCCGAAGCTAATCGATACAAGGTTATCTATGTTGATTGCTAGGGAATCGTCGGAGTTGTTCCATAAGAGTCCTAACACATTGGTAGGTCCGGAAACAGCATTACTTCCGGTCAACTCCCACCCTCGAAGACAAAATTACCGTTCCCTCATGACACCTGAAGCTACATCAATAAACTGTTTAGCTTGTTCTTCGTCGTCCAAACTGGCAAGGCAATTATCAACATAGAAGCTATCGGTAAGAAGCTCCACAAATGACTTGGGCCATGGTGACTTCCCTTCCTCACACAGTACTAATGTATTTTGAAGGTGAAGTTTGATGCATGATTCTAATAGAAAAGGACTTGGAGAAACTCCAAAAACAACACGACAATGTCCGTATGTCTTGAGATTTCCATTTCTGTCTAACGATAAGAATCTCAAAAATCCCTGTCTCTCTCGTTAATGCTGATCTGGAGAAAAGCTCTTTTTATATCTCCAACTACTCCCACCTTCTTCAATCGAAAACGTGTCAACACAGAAGGTATCTTCTCGATTAAATTAGGGCCTTTCTCAAGACATTGATTGAGGCTGGGCTGTTTATTTTCTTTAGACGAGGTATCGAACACGGGGCTCACTGGTGTTGTTGATCCAGGTTTCACAACATGACGATGAGGTAAATAGTGGCAATGAACACCCATTTCCTGAGGAGGCACTTCTTCTATCACCCCTTTGCATCACGCCAATCATCTAATACGTTCTGATAAGCATCATAGTAACCTTTCAGTCTTTAATTTCTTAACAGTAGACTGCAGTCTCTTCAGTGATAATTGGTAGTTATCAGGCACTGGAAGATGGTTCTCAACCCATGGGAGGCGAACTTTGAATCGCTCTTCTTTATTAATTGATACTGCATCAAGGAAATGTTGCTGTGTAGTATACTCAAAATCAGACCTGCTCAGTTTCTCCGATGGATCACTAATCGCTAAAGTATCTAGAGTCCACAAATCTGTGATGGTGGCTTCTTTGGTCAATATGCTTGATACCACCATGGCTAAGTTCTCATTACTGGGTGTGACATCAGGAATTTTCCCTGTCAATGTCCAGCCAAGAATTGTCTCCATTGCTACTAGTCCTGAACTCAATTGTACCCGTCTACCAGTCCAAAGTTTGCCAGCAAAATCAGTTCCAACTAAAATCTCAATATCTGCCGAAGAGCCAACATCACTTAACTCTATATTTTTCGAAGCATGTTCCGATATCCAAGGGCCACCTAAAACAGGAGCAATTCGTCCGCAGATCTTCCGTTGTCCAAGCACGACAAAATGGCAATGGTATTATTTGTCCAATTTAGAAAGGTAAAGCGTGAAAACATTGTGTTGCACCACTTCCGTGGTAGCTCCTCCAAAAAGTGAATGCTGAATTAATTCCTATGAGCGTGGAAAATACCCCATTTCAGCAGCAGTTCTGACCAATATGTATGAGCGATGAGATGCTGAGTCGATCAAAAGTCTCGCCTTATGCATTCGATCATTACCTCTGGCAAAAACTACAAGTGTTTGCATTAGAACATTGCAATGATTTGCTCCAGCTGCGAGGACCTCGTCTTTAACAACATTATTACTATTTTGGATCACTGGCCGAGCAATTTCTTCCCTTTGCTACATCGCTCTTCCTGAATCTGTCCACACAATAATGCAAAATTCCCCTTTCCACAAATGACGCACTTGGGACGATTTCTACATCTCTTAGCTGGGTGCCCAACTCTTTAGAGGCGGTGAGCAGCCCTGTAGCAGTGAGAATATCATTTGAAACAAATATGGATTGCCTCACTGCACCTTTTGCTGTAGGCTTTGTGACTTTCGCTCTACATTTATCCGCATCCCTGAGACCAAAACCAGCCATGGTCATAGAAATTCTCTGTTCATCTTCGACGTCCACGAGTTTTTCAGCCTATCCTTTCCGTGGTCCTCACCCTGTGTGTTAGTCTCTCGTGCATGTGAAGTTAGAGATCGTTGCCATGCTCGTAGAAGTTCTTCAGGTAAACAAGACTCCATGAGAGGAAAAAGCATAGTTTCACACCTATCCGTGGTAACCTTTAAAGTTTCCAGAGCCCTTAGGTAACTTTCAAGCCAGTCATATAATGAGCAGAAAGTCATGCCAGAGGATGGGTTACTAGCTAGCAATACGAGCCTAAGCAACTCTCTGACATATACTTCAACTAGTACATCCTCTCTCCCAAAACGGGACTTTAATGCTTCCACAGCCTTAAGTAATGCTCAGAAATAGCGGGATAACTTCTGACGACTTCTCTGGCACGAGAGCCTTCAGTAGTGGCTTGAATAAGATACTGGAACTTATCCGAGGGATCTAAACTGGTATTTTCATCAATTTTTCCAAACTGTATTTTCATCCATTTTTCCAAACTGGGCCCAAAACTGCAACCAGTCCTTCGCTTCACCACTGAATTTTTTTTTTTTTTTTTTTTTTCTAGAAGTGGAAGCCTATACTTTCTTCGAGTAAATGAGACAACACTTGGGGTACTTTCACTGATAGTATTTTGCGGTTCTCTCTCTTTTAACATAGCAGCTACCTTAATCTGCAGGTTATTAAATTTACAAATTATATCATCAGTGGCACTAACTGCTTTCTCTAGGTCATCCTCATCCATATCGTGCTCCAACATCAGATCGAATATCTGGTGGTCCAGTGCCCGTAGGTCTTCATGTTTCTTCTGCAGTAAGTTAAAGTCCACTTCAATGACAACAGGACCTGTTTCTTCACTCTCTAAGTTGTTGACTATGTTATTGCAATTTCGCGTATATGCACGTCGATGTACCACACAAAGTTTCGTTACCTTATCCATTGCGATTTTAAGTTTGTCCAGTCGCGGTCGCCAAATGTGGGAAAAAACTACATACATTCTTGCTACTAAAACACTCCTTAATACTTATACAATATCAATATTTTCAATTTAGCAGCGTACGATGATTCGTAGTTTTTTAACAAAAGATCCCAATCTGGCCTCTTGAAGTGCATTTCTTTTCTTGTCTCAAAGTTCTCGAGAACAAATTTAATGAGTTACACAAGAATCAGAGATTACACTAACCGATCTCGCACCACAACTACTTTTCTTCATATCCCTTACTTCAGATTTTGAAAAGTAGATTTTCGCTGCATGCACTACAAAAATCAATAGATTTTCTAGCCTTCCCCTTACAGATGATAAAACGTTGTAAATCAAAGAGTAGAGGATATAGTGAGGAGGTGGTAAGCGAAGATTGTGATGTGGTTATAACTAAATGGCTAGACAATAGGACGGTAATATTTGCTTCAAACTATGTTGGTATTGGCGTGAAAGGCACTTTAAGAAGATGGAATGGAAAGAATAAAGTTTTTGTGAATATTGAGATACCGGAAGTTACAAAGCATTACAATTCATGAATGGGTGGGGTGGACCTGTTTGATCTCTTTATAGCATTGCACAGAATTACTGTTCGCTCAAGGAAATGGACACTTAGGCTTATATTTCATGGGATAGATATAGCCGTAACAAATTCGTGGCTTGAATACAAGAGAACTGCCGAGATTCTGAAGGTACCGAAGAAAGATCAGCTGGATCTATTATTCTTCCGACTTCAGCTTTCTGAAGAGTTGATGAAAGTGGGAAAAACTGTTGTACCTAAAAAACGGGGTAGACCATCATTAGAGAGTTCCAAAGAACTTCCTAGTCCTCCACCCAGAAAGAAGACTGAGCAGCGTCCTTTGGAATCTGTACAGTTAGACACTGTTGACCATATTGCTGTTCATGGCGGACGCCCCGAGCCAACTCGCTGCGAAAATGAAAATTGTGGCAAGTTCAGGTCTCAAATTTATTGCAACAAGTGCAACCAGAAGAGGAACTGCTTTGCTGAGTTCTACAAGAAATGAAACCTCTCGGGTTTCTAAGTCCGTGGTGACAGACATGACTTCAAGATCAAGTTACGGCAAGTTGTATTCTCTGGATCTAAAAAAAAAGCAATGAAAATATCACGATCATAGCATTTCTTGGTAGTCCAAAAAAGTGATGTGATCTTGTGAAATAATGATGTAATACCTTTTATTGTATACTAAATGAATTTATTGTCTTAAGGGAAAATGTACACTATACTGTACATCTTGAAATGTATATTTATATGGTTCCTACATCAACAAATTCGTAATTATATAATAAAAGAGTTCCCATAGAAAATGTCTAACCCATAATTTTTTTTTTTCGATCAAATGCAACATTTTCCCTGAAGCACATTATGATCCAATATCCACCATAGCGCACAAATCCACTGAAGAGGTTAAAGAGGGCTCCTGAACCACACGATGTGTGTTGTGAAAACCTTCATGCGTAACGATTGTCCTAACTCTTCCCCCACGAACCTACTACGCTGGCGTAGCAGGGGGAGTGGTGATACTCCCACGTGGCGCGTCCCAGGTGGCGGATAGGGGGATCCTAACGGGCTTGCCGGCGGACTTGAGGGAAATAAAATACCTCTCGCGGACCAAACACACAACCCCCTGTGGGTGGGGGACGCAGACGAAGAATACACCTACGGTATCCCCTGCCTGTCGTAAGAGGCGACCAAGGGATGATTGTCTTGCAACCATGAAACTACTTGTGATTAGTACCACCACGTGGAGAGCATCATGGGTCGCTTTTACTTGCGCGTAGTACCACTATATTAGGTGCCAAATAGGTTTGTGATTAGTAGCACACAGGAGCACCGTGCGGTCGGCTTTTGCAGTACCTGTTATTAGTACCACCATATGAGCGGAACCATGGGATGATAGCTACCATGGTTCTGCCTTGCCTGTGATTAGTACCCACTATATGAAGAACACCACGGGATAGGGGAAGGTCCCTGTGGTTAGTACTCTTATGTGCTGAACATCATAGTGTTGCGTTGCTTGTAAATGGCGCCGCAATGTGAGAAAAACCATAGGTCTGTATTATATGTCGCATTTCATAACCTGTGAGTAGTACCATAATGTGTGGAATACTGCGAGTCTCTGCTACTTTTTATTAGTACCGCAGCATGACAAATACCATGGTTCTACATTCCTAGCGATAAGTACCGTTATGAGGGGCCGATAACTTGGATTTTGGACCCCCTTTAGACTGCAAGCATCATCGATTCATTGTTATGCTATAGCAGCAGTTCCTTGGTCAGTAATCATATTGTTTTAGTCAGAATCTGTGAATGTAAGGCATTGCGGGTCGCATCCACTGATTGTTTTTAAATTCATCTCCATTCATTCATTCTTCGTCCTCACGTTTTGAATTCTGGTCAGTGGAGAATTTTGGACTTTTAATTTGTCATTCCATTTCGTCTCATTTCGTACCATTAGGGGCCGATGACTTCGATTTTAGGCCCCTTTAAACAGCAAGCATCATCATCATCTAACTCTTCCCCCAGTAGGTGTATACTGTGAAGTAAGGGCTACAGAACCAAAGATATCGCAAAGTCACCTCAATAAAGACACACCAACATAATTAGATCTTTCTATTCAAAGATAGGAGACCTCGATTACCTCGCCTGCACTTAACACATAGACACACACACACAGACGATGAGAGAGCGCACGTACCGAATATTGAACAGCATGTGACACACTCAATATTATAGAAAGAATGTATTAGGTCTCAAGCTTCAACGTTTCAGCGTATCACAGTGCTCTTCTTATGTTAGTTAGTTAATTTCTAATAACGAAGAAATTAGAGAATAATTCAATATTCGGAAAGTCATAATATTCTAAATTCGTTTCTGCCTCCGAGAAGCTTAGGCCTATATATTTTAAGTCGGGCGTGGCAAGCTCGCATTTCCAGCTGAGTCTGCTTACACTTCTTGTGGTAGATCTTCCTTTCCTTCTATTTTCCTTCCTTCTTTCTTTCTTTCTTTCTTTCTTTCTTTCTTTCAGTGTCCCTATCTTCCTTTCTTTGGTTAAATCTTATTCAAGCCGGTATGTTTGTAGTTTTCCGTGACTTGTTATCGTTTTACATGTTTTACATGTATTTCGAACCCCAAGTACGTGACTTCTCATTTCGAAAATGTCGTATACATTGCAACCATGGCCGCCTTTTGTGAGACACAAGCGACGATGTCACTCGGCTATCACGTCCTCTAATTTTATTCCTTGCCGATCACGAGTTGTGAAGCCGTGAGCATCTCTCAATTCCCCCGCCACTTACAATAGTAATAATAATAATAATAATAATAATAATAATAATAATAATAATAATAATAATATTAATAATAATAATAATTTTACGTCACACTAATTACGGATTTTGGAGACGCCGAGGTGCAGGAATTTTGTTCTTTAACGTGCGGTTAAATCTACCGATACGAGTCTGACGCATTTGAGCACCTTCAAATACCACCAGACTGAGCCAGGATCGAACCTGCCAAGTTGGGGTCAGAAGATCAGCGCTTTCCCGTCTGACCTACTTAGCCCCTTACATTAGTCTTACGAAAAAAACACTAAATGTTTTCTTGGACTAATTTAATCTGGAATGACCCAGTCAGTACACGTCTCATGACTACGTTACAATAGAAAAGAATTCACCATCTCCAAGTTTCAGGCCATTACAAATAGAGGAGAGAGCTTTTCATACTCATTATACACACGTAGCCTATTGTGGTTCTTTTAGAGTCATTAATAGTACCTTTTAGACAAAAAAAATGACAGCACTTCACTAATTAGTGACTGTTTAGAAGAGTCTCTTGTTCTCACAACGGGTCACCAGGGACGTAACTCAGCAGATCCATGCAGACAAGTTCCAACACACGAGCGCTGGCTGTCACAACGCACGGCTGTACACTTTGTTCGACTTCAGACAAGACCGATAACTCACACAATCAGTTCATATGACCTCTCCACATACTGAACTGTTGAATACATATCAGTCGACAAGACCTCAACTCAGCTACTATTCAACACTAACAAGTCAACACTCCAACAACGACAACACTCTTTCAACACTCCAAGCACTAAACAACGACAACTACTCCTTTTTGACCAACTCTGCATCACAACACACTCTCTCAACACTCGGCAACCTGTTGGCTGCGAGCCTGCTTTTATATACCCGGTGATGTTCTAGTAGGCGAACGTTCTAGCTTCGCCTTCCAAAAATTCCACGTAGACACCACGGAGGCTACACCAGGGCTGACAATCACATGACCACGTAAGAACCGAATTGAAATGAATTGAACTGAGTTAACCATCTCCTAGATTCAGGCAATTAGAAATAGAGGAGAGTGCCTACATTTTTGGAATCCAAATTAATTATGCACACGCAACCTACTGTGAAAATATTTTTGGTGTCAGCATTAGTACCTACTCTTATTTTCTTCTCTCAAGTCATCATCAACATGGGCATTGATTCGCTGGCGGGTAGGCTACAGCAATGTATTCCGAATGTATTAATGTTGCCGATTATGCGTTCTTAGATGGCTATAAACGACCAATTCTAGAAGCACAAGCAGCAATGCTAGCATTAATCACCTTGTTGTAGACTCTGCCGGCCAGTTCTGCCATCTCTTTTATCGGACTCGTGCCTTCGTCGCTGTTGTTCAAAATGTTGTGGGGACCCGTGGATGGTACGTCGCTACGTCAGCCAATCAGGTACTACATCCTCCCAGTTGCTGAAGTCACTTTTCGCACTTCTTCACAGTTAGTCTTTAGAGCCCTCGTATATAGCTTTTGTTGTCACACTCCCTGAAGACAGTGTCCAGCTTTCCGTTAAGAAAACATCACTTTCTTAGGCGTGCAGGTGATGCACTGGCCCATCGAAGTTCATGTTTAATAATCATTGCCTCAATACACGTGGTAATATCGACGGATCGAATCATCAGTTTGTCCTCAGAAATCCAGTGCTTTATCGTCTGAGTCCGGTTTTCTGAACTCTTTACAAGTCAGTGAGTTTCACTACTTCCTGCAAAGCTCGAGGCGGTGACTACGGCTGCCGAAATACTGAAATTTACCTACGATCACGAAGACATTTACAAAACGATACAAATGTTGAAAGCTAGAAAAGCAACTGGGATTGATAAGATTTCAGGGGATATACTAAAAACACTGGGTTGGGACATAAATGCCATATCTGAAATATTGATAAGATTACTGTTTACATAAAGGAGCTATAACAAATTAATGGAGAGTAGCAACCCCAGTGTACAAGGGAAAGGGTCATAAACACAAAGCGGGTAAGTACAGGCCATTCGGCTTTACATGTGTTGATTGCAAGCGCAGGCAAAGCATTCTTTCTTGTTATATTAGATACGTTTACGAAATTACTAACTGGTTTCATAGAAGGCAGTTCGGGTTTAGGAAATTTATTACAATGAAGCTCAACTTATAGAATCCCAGCAAGATATAGTAGATAGATTAGATTAAGGGGTTCGGGTGGACTTTATCGCTAATGACCTATCCAAGGCTTCCGGTGGGGTACTGACAATGAGGTATATTGGACAAGTCAAAAGTGTGGTCGAATGGAAAGAACTTGCTGCCCGGGGAACTGCAGTAGGTGAAGCATTATCCGATCCTGTAATGAATTTGAACCTCTCAATGAAAGATGTTCATTGGAGTAATCACACGAATTAGTTTAAATAAAAGATACAGCACTCTTCATATGGTTAAAAGTATTCAGAAGATGTAGTAAGAATGTAAAGGAGAAGGCGTATGTCTCAGGTAAGAACCCATTTAGAGTATGGGTTCAATGAACGGGACCCCACACCAGGATCTCGTGATGAGAGAACTGGAAAAGATCTAAAGGAAAGCAGCACGATTTGTTCTGGGTGGTTTCCGACAAAAGTGTAGTGTTACGAAAATGTTGCAGACTTTGGGAGTAAGGAGACGAGCTGCTCTACTAAGCGGTATGTTTCGAGATTTCGGTGGAGAGATGGCGTGGAATGACATCATAAATGAATGAGCTTAGCGGAGCTTTTAATGATAGGATGCTAACCACTACTCACTGTCATTCTTTTCTCTTCTGTCAGAATTTCCTTTCACTTATTCAATAAAATTATAGTTTGTCTTATATCCCGACATGATTATTATCCGCTTCTCTATACCTCACGCCACACATCTGCATAATTACATACAAATTCTCATTAATTTTTAACCTCTCTCTCACAACAGTCGTTCATTTTTCCCTACCATTTTCTTCACTCAGGTTACACAGTAACAACCTAGTAGATGCTTTATGTGTTGCTTGTAAGGAAAGAGCAAAATCCTCCTCCTCGCCCCCCTCCCCCTCCCCCATTACCCCGTCTAATGAATATGTGATTACGTTTATTCTATTATTCTTGATCATTTCTTTATCCAATACCCTAATTTTAAAAGGTAGTAGGTAGTAAACGTTGTCTTCACGGAGATTCGTAATTATCAGTCGTTATTGACGGAGAAAGAGAAGATGATCCGACCCTTCGAAGAATGAAGATAGCCTATCAGCTAAAAAAAAAAAAAAAGACCGGGCGAGTTGGCCGTGCGCGTAGAGGCGCGTAGCTGTGAGCTTGCATCCGGGAGATAGTAGGTTCGAATCCCACTATCGGCAGCCCTGAAGATGGTTTTCCGTGGTTTCCCATTTTCACACCAGGCAAATGCTGGGGCTGTACCTTAATTAAGGCCACGGCCGCTTCCTTCCAACTCCTAGGCCTTTCCTATCCCATCGTCGCCATAAGACCTATCTGTGTCGGTGCGACGTAAAGCCCCTAGCAAAAAAAAAAGGAAGGATATGAAAGCGGTTGAAATAAGAAGTTCCCTTGGTCTCGCAAATGTAATATCGTCAGGGCGTAGAGAAAACTAGGATGGATCATGGCAGTCTGGATGGAAATAAATAAGAGTGAAGAGCTTGACACGTAAGTGGGAGGAGCAGACTAAGATCTGTAGTCGGCACTTCACGCTCACTTGATGTGCGCAAGTGGGGAAAATTCAAGAGTACTTAATTAAGGTCCAGCTCCGGCATTTGCTTGCCGTGAAGACGGGAAAAGACAGATTGTTCTCTTTAGGGTTGAACTGGAAAATTCCATCTCCCGAATGCAAGGATAGAGCTACACTTGGTGTATTGGCCATGCAAGGCAGGAAAATCAAAGACGATAGCATCAGAGTCACATAGTGGTGATCGCTGTTTTAAAGGTAAGTACAAGTAGGGGCCTTCCCTTCTGAATACGGAAAAGAAAAAGAAATCAAAATCATGGTACAAAGGGAATGGAAGTGCTACGAAGGGCGTGTAATTAAAAGATTCTCTAGGCCTCGCGCACTTAAGGGTAGGAAGAGATGAAGATTTGACCAAATGAGCGTCCGATGGGAAAGATGAAAGTGAGAGCTTGACACAAGTAGAAAGGGTGGCGATGGTGGTGGTATTAAGAGGAAGTGCAACTAGGCAACCATCCGCTTTTAACACTAATCAGAGATGAAAAAGGAGGTGTTGCATCCTTCAAAAAATGAAGGTATCGATAAAAATAATAAATAATGTTATTTGCTTTACGTCCCACTAACTACTTTTATGGTTTTCGGAGACGCCGAGGTGCCGGAGTTTAGTCGCTCAGGAGTTCTCTTACGTGCCAGTAAATCTACCGACACGTGGCTGACGTATTTGAGCACCTTCAAGTACCACCGGACTGAGCCATGATCGAACTTGTCAAGTTGGACTCAGAAGGCCAGCACCTCAACCGTCTGAGCTACTCAGCCCGGCTATCGATAAAAGAAAGGGAAGGATTACGAAAGGCGTGAGAATGAAAGACCTCTTAGTTCTCGTAAACCTAATACCGTTGGGGTCGGAAGAGAACAAGAGTTGACCAAGAAAGAAGATTGACATAAGTGAAACAATGCCAAACTCAGCTCCCAAGTTGAGAGCTCCTGGCGCCCCTTTTAGGCGCCTCTTACGACAGGTAGGGGATGCTGTGGATACCGACCCCACCCATAGGGAGTATAAGTAGAAAGAATCGCAGACTCAGCTAGAGGCCCCCACACTACTAATACTAAAAATAAAAAGAGAGCCCTTTTGTGAGCAGGTTATCCCCAATAGAAAGGGAAGGGCCACTAAGAAGGGTGTGAAAATGAAAGACACCTTTGGCCGTCGGGGTCGGAGATTCACCTGTAATTGAGCGTCCTCCTTTTAGTCGTCTGTTACGGAGTTACGGGACACTGTAGTTGTACATCCACAGGGAAACATGCTTTGTCAGTAAAGAACAGAGTTGACCAGGAGAGGTCGGTTAGAAAAGATGAAACAGAGGAGCTTGGAAGTGGAAGCAACTCAAACTCATTCGATGCTCTCTATTCGTCACACAACACTCAGTAGTTGTGATACTGTGAGAGATGTTGAGTCCTCATGCAGAATTCTTGCTCATCCTCATTGCGAGGGGCTAACAATCTCATAAGCTGCATCATTAGCGGCTATTGAGAATTAGAATTGGGAGGTGGGGGGGGGGGGAGGGTATACATACATCAAAACTGAGAAAAACGAAAGCTACAGAATGTTAAGTTTTTGATGCTCTCTGCGAATTTCGACAGAGAGGTAAAGGTTTACAGTCTATCAACTTACTGTAAGTGCGGTAATAGGCGTATCTAATATTTTTAAATATATATTTTGATTCAATAATCCACAATACAACTTTCACCAAGCGAACAATATTACACACGTATGACAATTAAATAGTAGTACGACGTGATTATACATTTAAAAATCATTTAGTATTTGACTACACACTAAGAAACAAACAGACATTAAAGAGACTGATAGACAGACAAATGCGCGCGCCCATGACCTTGGCAAAATATCAATCAATATCAATCAGTCACTACTGATCTGCATTTAGGGCAGTCGCCCAGGTGGCAGATTCCCTATCTGTTGTTTTCCTAGCCTTTTCCTAAATGTTTTCAAAGAAATTGGAAATTTATTGAACATCTCCCTTGGTAAGTTATTCCAATCCCTAACTCCCATCCCTATAAATGAATATTTGCCCCAATTTGTCCTCTTGAATTCCAACTTTATCTTCATATTGCGATCTTTCCTACTTTTAAAGACGCCACTCAAACTTATTCGTCTGCTAATGTCATTCCACGCCATCTCTCCGCAGACAGCTCGGAACATACCACTTAGTCGAGCAGCTCGTCTTCTTTCTCCCAATTCTTCCCAGCCCAAACTTTGCAACATTTTTGTAACGCTACTCTTTTGTCGGAAATCACCCAGAACAAATCGAGCTGCTTTTCTTTGGATTTTTTCCAGTTCTTGAGTCAGGTAATCCTGGTGAGGGTCCCATATACTGGAACCATACTCTAGTTGGGGTCTTACCAGAGACGTATATGCCCTCTCCTTTACATCCTTACTACAACCCCTAAACACCCTCATAACCATGTGCAGAGATCTGTACCCTTTATTTACAATCCCATTTATGTGATTACCCCAATGAAGATCTTTCCTTATATTAACACCTAGATACTTACAATGATCCTCAAAAGGAACTTTCACCCCATCAACGTAGTAATTAAAACTGAGAGGACTTTTCCTATTTGTGAAATTCACAACCTGACTTTTAACCCCGTTTATCAACATACCGTTGCCTCCTGTCCATCTCACAACATTATCGAGGTCACATTACAGTTGCTCACAATCTTGTAATTTATTACTCTATACAGAACATCATCATCTGCAAAAAGCCTTACCTCTGATTCCACTTCTTTACTCATATTATTTATATATATAAGAAAACATAAAGGTCCAATAATACTGCCCTGAGGAATTCCCCTCTTAATTATTACAGGGCCAGATAAAGCGTCGCCTACTCTAATTCTCTGAGTTCTATTTTCTAGAAACAGAGCCACCCATTCAGTCACTCTTTTGTCTAGTCCAATATTGCACTCATTTTTGCCAGTAGTCTCCCATGATCCACCCTATCAAATGCTTTAGACAGGTCAATCGCTATACCCCTGCTACCCTTCCTGACAGCACATGCCAAGGATCCACTAATTGCTATGGCGCTATACAGATTGGTTAGCCGCGACGAACATTTTGTGCGTATTTCCGCTAATAATGCTGTTAATAATTAAAGAAAATAAAAAGCTAATAAAGGCCTCCGTGTCTCACGCTGCAGCACGCCGGCCTCTCACCGCTGGGTTCCGTGGTTCAAGTCCCGGTTACTCTATGTGAGGTTTGTGCTGGACAAAGCGGAGGCAGGGCAGGTTTTTCTCCGGGTACTCCGGTTCTCCCTGTCATCTTTCATTCCAGCAACACTCTCCAATATCATTTCATTTCATCTGTCAATCATTAATCATTGTCCCAGAGGAGTGCGAGAGGCTTCGGCAGCTGGCACAATTCCCATCCTCGCCGCTAGATTGGGCTTCATTCATTCCATTCCTCACCCGAGCAAATGACTGGAAACAAACTGTGGATTTTCAAAGCTAATGAGACAACAGGGCTTGTACAAATTGCTTGTTTTAATAATTTCTAGTTTCAGCCAGGCTAAAATGGAATAAAAATGTAATGTTTCCTCAACAAATTCATGAGGGGGTGGCTGTTCTTCCCCCGCCCCCCCCCCCCCCCTAAACGCCGCTGCTGAGCTGCATTGACTGATGTCTACATTATAAGTAACGTTAATCAGAACCTTCCTCTAATACACGTCTCTCTGTAGGGGCGGACAGGGAAGATAGTTACTATTCATATCCAATCCTTTGTTACACTCGAATAATGAGGCTACTTTATATTATTTTGTTCATGCACATCGTCTTAAGAACTTACTGGTGATTGCTCTGAACAATCAGCTAGTTCAGTTAGATGTTCCGCTTAAACGTTGTCTCGTGCAAATGGCGGGCTGTAATTAAGCAATTGGGAAGAGAGCTAGTCATTAATTTACATTCCCAGTCAGCCGTATTGAAATGAGCGCCGCGAACCAGGAGTTCCGTAAGCTTTAGCGATGAAATGCTGGAATCATAAAGGCGTTCACAACATGCTGCCTCAAACGCTCTGTTTAACACTAAGAAGTCAACTTTCTGTATTATTGTAGCTTGGATTCACACAAATCTTGAACATTAACGATCTATTAAAAAATTTCAATTCGAAATTGATGTCTGTGATCTTCATGAGAAACAATTACAGTATCTGAAGTACCTAACTTGACTGCATTTTCTTTCGCTTTACTGTTCTTTACAGTGGCGTAGATACGGAGGGGGCGTGTACAAAGGGAATACATTCCCCACCCCCACCCCCCACAATCATGAGGCGCTTGTACTCCGTACTATAAATAGCTATATATGCATTTGCAAAAAACATCAGTTTAAAATGTGTTTCACCGGGTGAGTTGGCCGTGTGGTCAGGGGCGCTGGGCTGTGAGCTTGCATCCGGGAGATAGTGGTTCGAATCCCACTGTCGGCAGCCCTGAAGATTGTTTTCCGTGGTTCCCCATTTTCACACCAGGCAAATGCCTGGGCTGTACCTTAATTAAGGCCACGACCACTTCCTTCCAACTCCTAGGCCTTAAGACTTATCTGTGTCGGTGCGACGTAAAACCACTAACAAAAAATTAAAAATGTGTTTTATTCTTTGTAAGAGCCTCCGTGGCTTAGGCGGGAGCGCGCCGGCCTCGCACCACTGGGTTCCGTGGTTCAAATCCCGGTCACTCCATGTGGGATTTGTGCCGGACAAAGCAGAGGCGAGACAGGTTTTTCTCCGGGTACTCGGGTTTTTCCTGTCATATTTCATTCCAGCAACACTCTCCAATGTCATTTCATTTCATCCATCAGTCATTAATCATTGCCCCAAAGGAGTGCGACAGGCTTCGGCAGCCGCTATCATTCCCATCCTCGCCGCTAGAATGTGGGCTTCATTCATTCCATTCCTGACCCAGTCGAAACGGGAAACAGGGTGTGGATTTTAATTTTTATCCCCTCCCCTCCCCCGGTACATTGCATTTAAATGGACCACTGCGCATTAAAATTTGTGTTATTATTATTATTATTATTATTATTATTATTATTATTATTATTATTATTATTATTATTATTATTATTACAGTATTCATATTCCCCACCACCAACACTCCCACCACTAAGGAAAAGTCGTATCTACGCCACTGGTGCTTTACGTACAATGAACTGGCCGTCGCAGAAGATGATCCTTTCGAAATCCTCTTGTTTGGAATAGGATGAACGTATTGTGCAGGTGGTAAGATTCCAAGCATCATATCTTCGGCCACCGGCTATCCACAGTTTTCGAATATATTCACGACTAGCAAGATACCCGTGCTTCGCTACGGTATTATACTGAAATTTATAATTCATTGCTTATTGTTTTACATGTATAATCCGCCGAAATTCGCGATCTGACTCGTTTTCTGCGAGAATCCGCCAAAATTCGCGATCTGACTCGTTTTCTAATAGATTACGGCAAGTTTCCTCCCATTTTTCAATCTTTCTTTCCAGCAATCGATTTCGTAATTCCCGGACTAGGTTCAGGTAATCCACCCGGTCAGTTGGGTCCGTAAATCTTTGCCATATTTTCTTATAAGCATTTTTAATATGGATCAAATCCTTCAGGAGATCTGGCGTGGTATCGTCTTGGGTGCCTTGGAAGTACTGAACCCGCGGCCGGACTGCATTCTTAATCATTACCCGTCCAGGACCCTTTTCCAGTGCGGTCCGCACATTTGACGTCGATCCAGAACATTATTATTATTATTATTATTATTATTATTATTATTATTATTATTATTATTATTATTATTAGATGTGTTGGACCCCACAGCAAGATGCAAGACCGCCACTTGGCGGTAAATTACATCTGCTGCCATTGTCATTGTTGACAATGTGACCAGCACTATTGTCGCGCGTAGGCAAGTGTGCGGGATTTCTGGCGATACGAATGACTTCCGTGCATTATTGACCTTATTATAGAGGTGAACAATTTAACGGTCAATTTCATTTCTATCGTTTATTTCAAATGTGTTGAAATTTTTATTTATATGCCAGGAGAATCTACTGTAATCTAAGAACGTTCTCCGAAGGAAAAGATGGCTCTTGAAAACGAACCTAGGAAAGATTAAAAATGATCGGTTTATGATCAGAATAAGTACATCGAAAATCTACAGCCTGTTTCCAGTCATTCGACAAGGTCAGGAATGGAATGAATAAAGCCCCATCTAGCGGCGACAATAGAAATTGTGCCGGCTGCCGAAGGTCCTCTGGGGCAATGATCGACGAATAACAAACAAATGAAATAATGGACAGTGTTGCTGGAACAAATGATGACAGGGAAAACCGGGGCATCCGGAGAAAAACCTGTCCAGCCTCCGTTTTGTCCAGCACGAATGTCACATGGCGTGACCGGGATTTGAACCACGGAACCCAGCCGTGAGAGGCCGGCTCGCTGCCACCTGAGCAACGGAGACTCCTTATAAGTACATTATGAGTCGCTCTGAACTTTGGAGCATGTGTTGGCGACCACGGGGCCCTTAGTTGAGTCCTGGTATTGCTTCCACTTACTTGTACCAGGCTCCTCACTTTCGTCTCTATCCGACCTCCTTTGGTCAATCCGACCCTGACGCTATTGCAGCATTCGTGGGCAAGGGAGTCGTTCATTTTCACGCCCTTCGTGGCCCTTTTCTTTCATTGGCTGATACCTTCATTTTTCGAAGTGTTCGACCCTAAAATTTTCCCCTCTGATTAGTGTTAATAGAGGATGGTTGCCCAGGTGTACTTCGTCTTAAAATAATAAACACCACCACCATCACTCCTGTTCTCTCAGTATTACGTTTGCAAGGCCTAGAGAGTCTTTAATTTACGTCTTCGCATTCCTTTCCCGATACCTTCATTCTTCAAATATTTGGGCCTCTTATTTTCTGATGATAACTAATTGCGGATTATTTATTTATTTATTTATTTATTTATTTATTTATTTATTTATTTATTTATTTATTTATTTATTTATTTATTTATTTATTTGGCGTGGTTTAGGCTTTGAAGCCTTCTCGTTACACTTGAAGCAAGTTTAAATATTATACAAAATGCTGTAATCCTAACGTACATACTTGCATACATACATACATACATACATACATACATACATACATACGTACGTACCACTAAGCAGTTATTTGCACATCAGATAATTAACCAACAGAAATAAGCTTAAATTTAACCTGCCTTCTTCTTCTTCCTCCTCTTCTTCATGAGCACAATTCATTGTATTTTCTTTCGTTCCTGTTTTTTTTAATCCCTCTTTTAAAGTATAACCTGCTGAACCCTTGAACTTACCATTCCATCGTTGGTCGGCCACGGCTGCTACAGTAGAACAATATAGAACTCTTAAATCATGGGTCGTTGCGGGAATAAATTCGGTCACGATCTTAACCAAACGATGGGGTTCAGAAGAGAGCCTAACTACTTGAAATGAGGAGCAAATATGTGCTTACTAACTTTTATTAAACTGAGAATTAATCCACACGATCCGTGGAAAATCTGACTTTCAACAAGTAGAACGCCTGATTTCCTCTCAATTAAGGTTATCCACCAGTCGAATACCCTTTACGGATACGGAACACCCGCCGAATGGACCCTTAATCGAACCAAATTGACTATCAGTTGCTTTGGATAGGTTGCGAAATATTATGGGAAAGCATGGTGTTCACTACCAGTTAACAGCATCATTCACAATTGAAATAAAATTCCACCATGTATTTGTCATTCATGACACCCTTAAGTGATAAGGTAATCCCGATGCTAAATGTGCATCACCCAAACAGCTGTTCGGAAGGAACCAACAACAACATGATCCGCGAGGATCTTACGTTACGTCGTTCTGAAGGAACAAAACTGCGAAATGCAGGAAACACTTATTCATCACGCATTTAGAAGAAATGCCAAACACTGAAGTTAATTAAAAAGTGGTAAATCACTTGAAAAGTATTATTATTGAACCGATTTTCAGGTTAGAAATGGTTATGTTACGCTTAATAAAATTACCAGTCCATATTGAAAAATACAACAAAAGGAATTCTTTCCTTTGAAAACAATGACTACCATTACAGATCCATCTACTTATTGTTTGTCCCAACACACTACCTATAAAGTGATCACTTAATCGAATTCAACTACGCATAAAAAATGAAAGAACGACAAAGATCGAAAATAAAATAATACTACTGGCTGGCGAATCGAAACCACATTCGCAGCTCAAGTCTCACACTAATACACTGAGTGTCAATATGCACACTATCAAAACGAAACGGACGTCAGAACGACAAAACAATTAAGTCCGTAAAATAAAATAACATATCGAAGTCATTAAAACTCAACACGCATGGAGAATTACAGTAAAATATTTAATCTCCATCAGGTCGATATCCAATATTTGGGCAACCCTCATTCGCCGATAGCGGCCCCGTTATCTTAGGGAACACCTTCCAGCTGTTGGAGCTACGCACTAGTTGGCCTCATTATTACCGATCTAACCCTCTTCATATTTCATATTTTACTGTAGATGCTACCTTCGCCCAGGTCACTTCGCAAAAACAGGAGAAACATCTAATCTGAGACTTGAGTATGTACAGCTGACATCCCAGACCTATCGTCGGGCTCACTTAAAATCTTAAAATCTGTACATCCTCAAACTAATCTCTATGTACATGATACCTTCCAAATTCTATCGTCGGGCGTGAACTAGGACGTATCATCATCAATAACTCCAAGGATAACATGTGACGTCCTAAATCTATGGTCGGGCGTAAAAATGGGTCCCGTAGTATATCAGGCGAACTAACAAATTCAAACCAACTCTGACATTTCAATGGTAAACCTGGTCAGACTAATAACACACACGGAACAACGTCTCTTACTATTAAACGAATGCAAGTCGGAAAATGCAGTAAGTCTTTATCTCGTTACAGAACGTGAGCTCGAAAAATAAATATACGTGACGAACAATTCTCCAACTCAAACACAATCTCAGCCTGTGCAATGAAGTTTTTAGGGAAGAAATGATAATTCCCAACACACGTCTACCATTTAGTGGATGTTGCCCACAATAATAATCATCACTACCGCATTGGAAACTCTCAAATCGCCTACCGTCAATTCCAAATATTTATATCAATGACATATCCAGTGAAACGAAATTCAATACAACACCAACCATGTATTCTAAATGCCCTTTTATCCTTGAGGTCACATTATCTTAATATTCATACGGGCTTTACGTAACTAGTCACTTGACTTTTACTACCAAGATTTTTAACCTTTACTAGAGTCGTTTTTCACTTGGGATCTTACTAGAAATTTACGATGCCTCACACAGTAGTCGTCTCAAATTTCGGATTGGTAGTGGAAAACACTACAGCCTGCCACAATACAGCCTGTTTCACAACTCATTCTCCTCGCCTTATCCCAGCGGTATCACTTAAAATCCAGGCTCCCTTTCACCTTCAATATTCCTATCCCTCTCATCTACACATATATAAATTCTTCGCTCTCAATCAATTTTTCTTATATTTCCAAGACCCTTTTCATATTTCAATCCTCTGGTGAAAACAATAACCATTATAAAATACACCTCTTTACTTTACTGTTACTACAACTTTCTGACCTCGAGAATACAAGAACACACCGTGATTTTTTTCGTATCATCAACATACACGATGTCCCAAAATTTTACTTCCCATGAATAAATATAACTCTATCGAATTTCACTGGAATTTTCTAAATGCCTGCGATCCCTTGTAAAATATACTGGTTAAATGCACTTTTAACATAGGAAAATTCTATTCCGCGGTATATATTATTATTATTATTATTATTATTATTATTATTATTATTATTATTATTATTATTATTATTGACAAACATTTCTGAATTCAACTGACATTTGAAATTAAGACATTCGCCACGACTATTTTACCATTATAGCTTTCCTAATTTTCCTCACTTTGGACAATATCTCATAGAACATTAACACCAGATTTAAACGTCGCATTTTAGTTTCTTGACGTGAAATTTTACAAACTAAAATTTTCACACGCTGACCAAAATATTAACAATTTTTGCCTGATAATTACAAACATCAACCCGACAATCATCTTGAAAAATGTTGTTGGGACAGACAATAAAATCTAACTACAACATAATACAAATATAGACAGACCTGCAAATGGCGTCATCCCCAGTATTCTGGCTACATTGTCGCCAGCTGACCTCGTGCATATAGTCGCACATTTGTACAAATAACATCATCTTCTCCAACATATCAATCTTACAAACACTGCCTTTTTCACACGATATTAAATTACAACACAAATCACGCACTTTCCTCGTTATAATTTGTACCACAAACCTCCCTCGTTCTGCAGTCAACTGCGACTGTCTGCTTTCTTCCCAGAGTTGTCTCTCTGTCACCCACAACACAACAGGTGTTCAACAGATAACGAAATCAGAACTACTCTGACTAGCTTCCCAACTCTCTTACCACTTTCAAACGCACATGAGGTGATACAATAAAATCTGCTGTGTACTTTAACAGACACCTATGCTTTCACAGTTTGTCGGCAAAAAGTTCAGAAAAATCTCTATCACCTTCCCTTTCTAACAGAAGATGTGGACCTCAGCTGCGAACATGTACTAAGTTATTCATAGATCAATCTCGTACAATTTTCTGCTGACGACGGGCGTAAGCTACCGCCGCTTCAAAAACCAGATCGACACTGAGAAATATACAATGGGGGGTTCCTTTTATAGTCTTAGGAGGGACGCTACACACACTACTAAGCTTGATTGCGTAATCTGCTAATTTCGCGTCCTATAGACCGATTTTCATGAAACTTGTTCCAGAATTCCGGACAGACTTGTGATTATTTTAGATGTTATTCTCATAATTTTACCACACTTGCAACAGGTGAAATGAATTATTTCTGCCCGGGCGTTTCGCGGGTTTTCTTCATCCTTTGACCTTGGCACGTGGAGCTAGTCCACTGATCTGACGCTGATTTGTACTTAGGTTTAACTGCATTTATGTTTTACCCTGGGGGCTCTGTCTTAACGTAGGGTTTAAGAATAATTTAGATTATTTCTTTCTTTATTTACTGTATTGCCAAAATCTCTCGTCACGCAGAATTCCGTGAATTTGAAGAATTATCGGGCACTCGAAGTCCGCCGAGGTGTCACGGTATTTCACGAGCTTGCCGCGGGTGAGATCTTTCCCACGCGACATCGAGGCTCTACGAGCGCAACATGGCTGCCCTCAAAAATAAAAGTAGCTTGTTGATTTGAAATAAATATTGAGAAAAATAAAAAATATTTTTCTCATCGTAGAATTATGGGTTCACTGCGTCGATTATTCTTTGTCCTTCCGGTAGCCTCCTTTTAGAGGAAGTTGTAATAAATAAATAAATAAATAAATAAATAAATAAATAAATAAATAAATAAATAAATAATATTTATAGTATTAATAATGACAAGTAATTAAATAATTCCGGTTTATACAGCCATTAATTATCACAAGAATAATTACATAATGACTAATAATCATTTAAATGATTATTATCTTTAATTACACAAATGTTTCTTATATTGCCTTTTGAATGACGCGCCTGATATAAGTTGACGTATTTCTTCAGTTATGTGTTGCAATGCCTTGCAGAAACAGCTGTAAAGGAATTCGCATAGCAGGATGTTTCATGGTGAGAAATATCTAGGATAGTGTCATTCTGAGAGGGTATTAAGGTTATGAAAGAAGGATTACTTAGTAAATCTCGTGCTGAATTATTGAGGTGTCTGAAATTTTTTGTTAAGCACTGAGTTTGCAGTAGCCTTCAACTTTTCAAATTGAGCCATGAGTTTTGTGGAAGGTGAGGTGATATGTGCACATCAGGTTTCAGGTTCAATATAAATCTGTTACAAGCATTATGAATCTTCTCTAATCTGTTAGCAAGATACAGTATTACCTAAATCGTTGAACACCACATCTCAATAGTCGAACAAAGGCATGACTAAGCTTTGTATGAGCTTTGTTTTTGTTTTTTTTTTCCAGGTAAAAATGTCCTCAACCTCTCCAATCAACGTAAGCAGCTATATACCATACAAACAATCAATACCTATTCGTGCTGTGATTAATTTCCATCAATAAGGATACCCAAATCTTTCACCGTTTTATTGGAAGGTACTATATGCTAGTTCCACAGATAATAATACTAGGCAGATCATTCTTGTCTGTCGACATTGTTGTTCTACGATGCCCTACAATAATAGCTTGTAACTTTATAATTTTTAATCCATTCTTTCCAAACCATTCACCAAGAGATATGAGTTCAAAGTTTAGTATACCTTTGGTTTCCTTCAAGTCATCCTTTTTTCGAGCGATAGTAAATCTGCACATCATCTGCTTAAAGATGGTTTCGGGTCTTACTGAGGGCCGGTGAAATGGCATTCATAAAAAGAACAAGCAATAAAGGTCCCAAAATTTTACCCTGGTGTACGTCTGCCGTAAGCTTACTGCATGAGGAAGACTTACAAGCTACAACTGTACTCTGATATCTTTCAGTTAAATAAGACTTGATCCCATGTAGAGGGCTTGCTAAAACAAATTGCATCGTTAACACAGACAGGTCTTACGGGGATGATGGGATAAGTATAGGCTAGGACTGGAAAGAAAAAGACCGTGGCCTGATATGGGAATGGGAAACAACGTAAAACCATCTTCAGGGCTGCTAATAGTTGGAATCGAACCAACCATCTCCGAATGCAAGATCCCAGCTACCTGGCTCTAACTACGTTGCCAACTCGCTCGGTAGGAGCTAAGACCCCTTTGTCGCAACGTCATGTGTGACAACTTCTGTCTCTGGAGAGGGTGGGAACTCCACCTGTCCCCTTAAGTGGCAGAACAATGAGGTCAGATTTAAAGTTTGGAATCATTAGGTCCCTGTAAGGGAAAATAGAAAGAAAGAGTTCCGACCGTTGAGAGCCTTTCCTATGGCATAAGAAATGGGACACGAAGATGGGAAACTAACTGTAAGACATTTCGTGTTCCTAGCAACTCATACCATCGTACGGGCCAAGGAACTTCGGCTCTGCATCATGTGGATACATATTACACTCAATTCAGCCCCGTGGTCACCACTCAATGCTCACAAGATGCGAGTCCCTGGTACAGGATGTAGGAACCTATTTAAATACTGTTAAATAAATCAAAATACTCCTTATCATCGACCGTTTATGATTAATCTCGCGTATTGCAACATTAAAAAACTTACATTTATCACCATGTTATAATCTAACCATTTTTATCAAAATCATCTGATAACGGTAAAAAGTATTGACCCCAAGTAGAATGGTAAAAGATGTATATAAACATAAGGAAAATTGTGTAAGGTTAAAATTCGAAAATGTGATTTAAACTCTTTCAACTCAGTCTCTTAAACACCTGTTTCTCCCTTGTGAACGAATATTCTATTGAAATCTTACATTTACACTCTGAATATACTTCTAAATTTGTCTCCTGTCCCATAACTTGGTCTTATAAACGTCGCTGCGTTTTGTTTAGTACCACAAGGAACGCTCTTTTTCGGTCTTCTAAGGACTCCCTTTTTGTACAAGTAATTGCCTCTCTACATTTTCCTTTCTCTTCTTGTATTCAGAGTTGTTTGTCACCACACTTGCCTTTTTCTGGCTTCCCATCTTCTCCTTAATTGGTATTTTTGCCTGTGACACGGAACTGAAAACAACATTATCGATACAGCTGAATAAGAATATGGTGTAACATTAAGCACACTAAAAATGGAGTTTCATATATCATTTCTTTTAGCCCCGGGAAATTATTTAGACTTCAGAATTTTTTGCAGAACCCTCATCATCGTCTTCGTAACTATAGCTTTTTTCTGTACCAAAGGAGAGTAGGTCGATTGTTGACATACTAATTAATGAGCGCTGTTTAAGAGGCAAAGCTGCGGCGTTGTCAGTTCCTGTTCATATGACTGAAGGATGAAGAAGAGGTCCGACCTTCGAAGAATGAAAGTATCGCTGAAAAATGGGAAAATCCATGGAAATCGGAGAAATTAAAGATGCCGCAAGTTTCACAAAGATAACACCATTATAGTCAGAAGAAACTAAGAGTTGACTAAGGCAGATTGAATAGATGTAGTACCGGGCAAGTTGGCCGTGCGGTTAGGAGCGCGCAGCTCTGAGCTTGCATCCGGGAGACAGTGGGTCCGAACCCCACTGTTGGCAACCCTGCAGATGGTTTTCCTTGGTTTCCCATTTTCACACCAGGCAAATGCTGGGGCTCTACCTTAATTAAGGCCACGGCCGCTTCCTTCCCACTCCTTGCCCTTTCCTATCCCATCGTCACATAAGATCTATCTGTGTCGGTGCGACGTAAAGCAACTAGCAAAAAAAAAAAAAAAAAAAATGATGTAGTGGTGGTGGTGGTGTTTAACCTGGAAGTACAACTGGGTAATCATCCCCTCTTAACGCTAATCAGAAAGGAAAAAGTGGGAGGTCTTATCCTTTGAAAAATGAAGGTATCAGCAAAGGAATAAAGGGCCGTGAAGGGTGTGAAAATAAGGGCACCCTAGGCCTCGCAAACGTAATACCGTCGGGGTCGGAACAGAATAAGCGTTGACCAAAGGAGGTCGGACAGGAAAAATGCAAGTGGAAGCAATGTCTGACTCAGCTGTGGGACCCGTGGTCGCCCACTTACACTCCCCCCTGGAGGTTCCCGCCTTTTAGTTACCTCTTACAACAAGCAGGGTATAACGTGGATGTTGTCTACCACTCCCCACTCACAGGGAAAACGTTAGATAAGAAAGAAGACCGGGCGAATTGGCCATGTGGTTAGGGGCGCGCAATTGTGAGCTTGTATCTGGGAGATAGTGGGTTCGAACCCCTCTGTCGACAGTCCTGAAGATTGTTTTCCGTGGTTTCCCCACTTTCACGCCAGGCACATGCTGGGTCTGTACCTAATTAAGGCCACGGCCGCTTCCTTCCCACTCCTAGGCCTTTCCTTTCCCATCGTCGCCATAAGACCTCTCTGTGTCGGTGCGACGTAAACAAACACAAAATAAAGATAGCCTGGAACAAGTAATGGTGTAACCAACGTTTGACTCCATTCCACGCTCATAAGTTGTGTATTTCTGGGTGTAATTGAACGGGTCGTTGAATATAGGCCTAGGTCCATTTTTCGTGAGAAAAATCGACCTTCAATTTGGTGCAAGAGCGATGTATGTCCGTTAGGTATTCGACGAGTTATACAGCGTGGTCGGAAACAACGTGAACCAGGTATATGAGCATTACAATGTTGGTCATACTGATAAATAAGATGAAAAAATTAAAACGATATGTTGCGCCGTTGTTATTTTATAGCTTCTGAAGTTAGCCAATCAGATCGCTTCGCGGGTGAATTCAAATAGGCTTTGCGAGGCAGTATTGCTAAATCTACACGTGACTTAAGATCGACTTGAGAGGGATGCCGAGAAATGAGCATCAAACACAAACTCCCCATAGTTTTGAACCGGTGTCACCGTAGCTTACTTGCTAAGGCGCTGTCCTAGCAACTCGGAGGTCCGTGTTCCAATCCCTCGCCGGGCGAAGTTTTTTCTTCCGCTGGTGCTCTCAAGCCAGTCTTACGCCATGTTCATATTTGGCAACATCGCTACACAAAGCCCATTTGAATTCGCCCGCGAAGCGATGTGATCGGCTAAGTTCTGCAGCTGATAAAATGACAACGGCACGAGATATCGAATAAATTTTTTAATATTATTTATCAGTATGGCCAACCCTCTAATGCACATATACCCGCTTCACGTTGTTTCCGATCATCCTGTATACGGAAAGCACCTACTTTACTGAAATGGAAATGGCGTATGGCTTTTAGTGCCGGGAGTGTCAAAGGACAAGTTCGGCTCGCCAAATGCAGGTCTTTTGATTTGATGCTCGTAGGCGATCTGCGCGTCGTGATGAGGATGAAATGATGATGAAGATCACACAAACCCAGTCCCGTGCCAACGCAATTAACCAATTATGGTTAAAATTCCCGACCCTGTCGGGAATCGAACCCCTGTGACCAAAGGTCAGCACGCAAACCATTTAGACATGAAGCCGGACACCTACTTTATTATTTGTGTCTGACGAGAAGTCACGGCAGCTTGCAGGTACGGCATGAGTAACAGATGTTACACTCTTATCTACAAACATCAGTTGTAAGAGACAATGCGAACTCCTGCATATTCCTTATTAAACTGTTCATTATATAGTACTTATTAATGAAATGGCATATGGCTTTTAGTGTCGGGAGATCCCAGAACGGGTTCGGCTCGCAAGGTGCAGGTCTTTTGATTTAACGTCCGTGGGCGACTTGCGCTTCGTGATAAGGATGAAATTATTATGAAGGCAACACATACACCCAGCCCCCGTGCCAGGAAAATCAACCAATGATGGTTCAAATTGCCGACCCTGCCGGGAATCGAACCCGGGACCCCTGTGACCAAAGGCCAGCACGCTAACCTTAGCCATGGAGCCGGACACCTATTAATTATAGTAAGTGTGTAACCAAAACACAATTGCACTACCACTTCGAAACATGACGACACCATCTCAATTCGCAAGACTCTCCGCAGACGAAACGGATGTGTATTGTCAGGCCTTGAGACTTGAGATAGGCGCATGCGCGACAACCATGCTTACACCTCGCACCTCTTACTCCGCATCCATGCGACTTCTCGTGAGACACAGTGACACGGTGCAAGAAATGAATGAGTTCACAATGGTTCGGATCTGCGTGTATAATGAAACCATTGGTCGCAAGGGCCAAAACGATGTTGTAAGCATGCTCCATCATTATAATTTCCCTAGCCTACTGCACCAAGACGTACGGCAGCTATATAGTTATACAAGGGAGTCATGACTGAAATGTTGCGATATTTAACCAAAATATCGAATTTTCAGTTTTAACCTTAAAAATCCTCCCATTCTTCCTCTTTTAAATCCCGTTATCACTTTTTCCCCCAACGCACCTGTTAAAGCTCTAAATGCTGGCTTTAAAAGGCAGCGGCACGGTGTATATACTGTAGAGCAAGCATACACCCATTTCTCTCACGTTGACAGTCAATATCGGCTTCAAAGTTCTTTCGGACTACCATTTCAATAATCCGGCTGGAATATATTTACCTTGTCTAGGCTATGCAAAAGAGGAGTAAATTACAGTCCAGAGCAGTTTTAACGCAAGAATGTTTCTTAAAACTTTCAATTGCACCTTACTACCTTAAAATATTATCAACTCAATGCCTCTTGTCTGACAAAGTTTCAATATGTACAGGAATTATCCCCCTGTGGGTGGAGGCAGTAGAACAACATCCGCGGTATCCCCTGCCTGTCGTAAGATGCGACTAAAAGGGGCCCCAGGGCTCTGAACTTTAGAGTGTGGATTGGCAACCACGGAGCCCTTAGCGGAGTCCTGGTATTGCTTCCACTTACTTGTGCCAGGCTCCTCACATTTACCTGTCCTATCCGACCTCCCTTGGTCAACTCTTGTTCTTTTCCGACCCGGACGGTATTAGAGCACTCGAGACCTAGGGAGTCTTTCATTTTCACCCCCTTCGTGGCCCTTGCCTTTCTTTGGCCGATACCTTTATATTTCGAAGTGTCGGATCCCTTCAATTTTTCTCTCTGATTAGTGTTATATACAGAATGGTTGCCCAGCTGTACTTCCTCTTAAAACAATAATCACCACCACCTGTACAGGAATTAAGAGTAGTTCTGCATTTTATTATCAGTTGAAAATTACCTTCATATTTTTGTTCCTAAAATAGTACAAAAACTAGATTTTTTCCTATTGTACGAATAATGAAAATTTGAAAAAAACTTATTTCTCAAATAGTTTATACCTGACTGAAAAACCCAGAGTTACGATTAAGTATATGAGTATTTTTGACAAGTCTGTAAAATTGTAACCCAAAAATAATTAAAAATGTGCCGCAAGCAACATTTTCCATGAAACATATAAAAAATAATAAAAATAAAAGTAATAAAAGAATAATAAAAAGTATTATTTGTTAATAACTTTGCAGCAAATTAACTAACCACCTTTTGTGTGGTGCTCTATCTGACGGATAAATGCTCGTGTTTTAAATTTGGTTGTGATAAGAGGTAAACTGTAGAAGTTCCAAATTTCACTCAAGACTCTCCTTTTAACAGTAATGAACAAAACAACCGAGCGGAGTGGCCGCGCGTGTGGAGCGAAGCTGTGCATTCGGGAGACGAGTGGGTTCGAGCCCCACCGTCGGCTGTCCTAAGAATGGTTATCTGTGGTTTCCCATTTTCACTTCCAGGCAAAAGCCATGACAGTTCCTATTCACCTACTTATCCAATTCATAAATCATCATTTTTTTAAAAATATTCCTTAGCTCCTCAATTGAGGTTAGCATCAGGAAGGGCATACGGCCGTAAAACATGCCACCTCATCTCCGACCCCGTATCAAAAAACGGGACTAAGGGGTAGATATACAGTAATGCACAAAACAAGAATTCCCTCATAGTGCAGTACTTCCTCTCCGTATTGTAAATAATAATAATGTCCCACTAACTACTTTTACAGTTTTCAGAGACGCCTAGGTGCCGGAATTTGGGCTCTCAGGAGTTCTTTTACGTGCCAGTAAATCTGCCGACACGAGGCTGTCATATTTGAGCACCTTCAAATATCACCGGACTGAACCAGGATCGAACCTGCCAAGTTGGGGTCAGAAGGCCAGCGCCTCAACTGTCTGAACCACTCATCCCCGTATCCGTACTGTAATCTAATTAATTAGGAAAGAGAGAGTAATTTAATTGCTGTGAGCTACTGTTTTCGTTAAAAGCATTGCACTTAAGAGAGCAAATCCACTGATTATAGTTGACCTCATACTAGGGAAATCACAAAACGTTCAACCTACTGATTAATCCATAAGGAGAATGATAAAATACATTTGATTTTCATTGGAATTTTTAAAATGTTGCTATATTTATTGTGTTTGGGCAGCTACCCCCCCCCCCCCCTCGATGGATTCTGTTCATTCAAATTACCGTTCGGGTAAGTCCACGCCAGTTTTTTGCTCTTACTGACGCTGTTTTCCTCCTTTTTTGTTGCCTAAGAGCAATAGGTTTTTTCTTATCTCCAATAACGTTGTTAACTGCATTTAAATGTAATTCAAGAATTCTCTGTTCACTCTTTTTGCTCTCCTGAAAACTGGTCATTTTGGACTTCGATCGTTCTTGCTCCCACCCTTTCAGTTACACTTTTAGAGAAGCAAAGTCCATTTTTTCCTTTGAGTTGTGTGTTTATTTTTCATTATAATGATTAGGAATGAAATTTTGCCTATTTTATTGCTCTGTACGAAAATGTAGGCTTTTAAGATATAAATCCGTTTTAGGCTCTTTTAGCAAGAATTTTTTGGTTTTATTGTCCCTACAAAAGCCTGTTTCAGGGGTTCGTATCCAACTGGAGTATTGCCTGCTTAATGCCTTCTGACAGTCTTTTAAAGAAGTTAGTAGTGCCGGGCTGAGTGGCTCAGACGGTTGAAGCGCTGGCCTTCTGACCGCAACTTGGCAGGTTCGACTCTGGCTCAGTCCGGTGGTATTTGAAGGTGCTCAAATACGTCAGCCTCGTGTCGGTAGACTTACTGTCACGTAAAAGAACTCCTGCGGGACTAAATTCCGGCACCCCGGCGTCTCCGAAAACCGTAAAAGTAGTTAGTGGGACGTAAAGCAAATAGCATTACTGTTAAAACAAAAAGAAGCTAGTTTCCCTCCAATGCATTACATTCTGGGTGAAGTGGTCGACATAATTAGTTTCCCGTTTCGCAACATATTTACTCCACTAACAATAAGGAGAAACCTCCGAAGTCTCCAGAATAATCGCTTGGAGAATTTACTTCAGAAAAAACGAGGAACAATTCGACCTCGAGGCTTTCTACCCCTATCACCCACTAAGATGATATGGTGCCTATTTACGTACCTATATTGACTATTTTAACCATTTTAAGTGCCTGTAAATCTTCACCCTAATAATGATCACTGACAGATCTTCGTTGCGCTCTTTTTTTTTTTTTTTTTTGAGTGACTGTACATTGCACATGAATACGCCATGATATTAATACTGCTTGAGGTTATTACTGAGATCCTTTAAAGAGACAAACAGAGGTCGGCTTGCTGGGTGAATGATCAGCGTACTGGTCTTCGGTTAAGAGGACCCTAGGTTCGATTACCCGCCGGGTCAAGGATTTTAACTCTGTACGGTTAATTCCTATAGCTCGGAGGTTGGGTGTTTGTAATCATCTTAATACATATCTTCACTTATATACATCACACTACAAAACACCACAGAAACACGCAATGGCGACTACATCCCTCCACATAGGGTTGGTGTTAGGAAGGGCATCTGGCCGTAAAACTGGATTTAACCCACTTTTTTTTTTCTACCTGTTGAACGTCGTACTAACACGTCGAAGATTTTCGGCGACGAAAATATTGGAAAGGGCTAGTATTGGTAGGGTAGCGGCCGTGGCCTTAATTTAAGTGCGCGTTGTGAAAATGGGGAACCACGGAAAACTATCTTTAGGACAGCCGATGGTGGTATTTGAACCCACTATCTCCCGAATGCAAGCTCACAGCTGCACGACCCTAACCGCACGGCCAGCTCGTTTGGTGGTAGAAGGTTTGCGAGGCGTGGGAAGGCTTTCATTTCCCCCACTTAACCCCCTGTGACTGGTGGACGCAGATGGAGAATACACCCACGGTATCCCCTGCCTGTCGTAAGAGGCGACGAATGAGTCGCTCTTGTCTTTCTTTGTCCGGTACTTCATTTTTCGAAGTGTCGGATTACTTCTTTCTTCTTTTTTTCTATCTCTCTCTCTACCACTGTGGGTGGGGGACACAGACGAAGACTACACCCACGGTATCCCCTGCCTGTCGTAAGAGGCGACTAAAAGGGGCGACCAAGGTATGATGACATTAGAACCATGAGAATAATTGTGATTAGTACCATTACGTGCGGAATACCATGGGTCAACGTTACTTGCGACTAGTACCACCATGCGAAGAAAACCACTATTTGAGGAAAACCATTGGTCTGCGTTGCCTGAGAGTAGTACCATTATGTGAGGAGCACCATGGGTCTGCGTTGTTTGTGAGTTGTACCCCTATGTGCGAAACGCCATGGGTTTGTGCTACCTGCGAGTGGTGCCATTGTGTGTGACATACCATGGGTCTACATTACTTATGATTAGTACCACCATGCGAGAAACACCATGAGTCTACGTTACCTATGATTAGCACCACTGTAGGAGGAACACCATGGTTTTGCTTTACTAGTGATTAGTACCATTGTGAGGGGCCGGTGGCCTGGATTTTGGACCCCTGTAGATACCGGTAAAAGCATCATCCCAATGTTTAAGTTGGATCCACTGATTGTTTTTGTTTTACAATCTTTTCTCAACACAATTCGTTTTAGATTCTAGTCAGTAGATACATTTTGAAGTTTTCATTTTCATTTCGTTACACCTCGTACCATTAGGGGCCGATGACTTAGCCGTTAGGCCCCTTTAAACAACAATCATCATAATCATCATCATCATTTCCCCACTTTTCATGCGCCTTCCCTTTCTCCATTTTATGAGGGGTCCACTCTCCTCTGCCTTCACTTGGTTTATTGTTAATAGAGGGTGATAAATTCATCTAATCCTTTAAAAATGCATCGTCTTCACCATCATCGACGAAAGGTTAGGGAAAACTGCTCTACATACAGCAGCAATAATGCTCAGACACATTTCTAACACCAGCTTCCAAGATCACACACACTTTGTTGAACAAATACATTCCACCACGTTGGATAAAATGCGTTCCAGCTATATTTTCACATATCTTGTAAGTTGTTTCAGTGCCAGTATGATGGTGATCGTACCAAGAACAGAACAGAAAAGTATTCAAATACTTGAGCTAACACCCGGAGAGTAGGATGTTTGTTATGTGGAACAGTACTGTAAAATCGATGGGACTTGATAAAATCAGAGAGAACGCAGTAGGAGCAGATGATATTGGCATTCCAATAGCAAAGGAAAATATGCGACGGCGAGATTTACTAATAGCGAATTCTCGTGAACAATGGACATTAAAATAAAAGGCATTCTCATCAACAGGGTTTGTTACTCAGTCGCTAACTTCAAACATGCCACCAACACGCATTTGTTTCTTGTTCTGTGATGTATATTGATGAGTCTTCGGCCCGAGGCTGGTTTGAACCGTAACAGATCCATTATCAGTTGCCTAGGTATCACTGAAGAGGCGTACTAGGGAAATGAGGAGTGAGGTAGTGTCCCGTTGCTTTCCTCAACGAGCCAGAAGGTGCTGTTACATATCAGTCTGCCAAGTCCACTAAATGCATACACCAACTGACCCTATGAACAACACTTTCACACCATTCATCACAGGGAATAACTGCATAAGGAATGACATTACCAGCATCGCTCTTACCTCACTCCTTTTCATACAGTCAAAGTCAAGGATGAGACTGAGGTCAATGAAAGTAACAAACTTGCATCGAAGTATACCACGGGGAGACAATACAGTCTGCACACTGCATCTCACCAAAGATTGAAAATTTTCAAAGAGAGGAGGAAGGGAAGAAGAAGAAGAAGAAAAAGAAAGAAAGAAAGAAAGAAAGAAAAAAGAAAACAGTATTTTACGAGTAGGTGGATACCACATGTCAATAGACTTGGGGAAAATGTTTAGGTATTCTTACCTGAAGTATATATTTTCACCCGAAAATATATTTAATGTTTTAATGTTATTAGAGATCCACTAGCTCTCCTGATTGCCATGGTTGTTAAGGCGTTGAAGTCTAAGGTCTGACACCGTAGTTTACCGGTTCGAGTCCCGTTGGTCGAAAATAATTTCACCTTCAGGATGTTGGCCGGCAGGGTAGGAGAGATGGTGATATACAATTTCTAATCACTAGATTGTGTACCAAAATCCTGTATTAAATTCCAAACCTCTCCGCAGTGCTCATATGGAGTGAGGGCATATGACGCTGTTGATGATGATTCGTCCTTAGATGGAGACGTTAAGCCTTGAGCAGACCCCTTAGTGCTATTCGACAGGAGTAGGCTATGTGCCGGCACCGGGTTTCACTCTCCCCCTTCCTATTATCATATAACACGTAATTCATTTCATTTCATCTCATAAACTCGTCTGATAAGGTTGACGTGAGGAACGGCATCCGTTCATAAAAATTCGCTACGAAGATTCATCTCACTTAATACCCGACCCCGTAGAGGAACGGGACAAAGATTGGACATACAGTCTTAGATCCACTGACTACGTTTACGGTTCTCGGAGACGCCGAGATGTTTGAGAGTTTGTCCCGCAGCAGTTCTGGTACGTGTTAGTAACCTGCCAACATGGGCTCAAATGCCAGTACTCTACTATCTGAACCACCCGCCCCAACTGAAATGTGCTTATCCATTAACCATTTATTGAAGAGAGTGTTGCATCCGGGAGATCGTGGGTTCGAGCCCCACTGTCGGCAGCCCTGAAGATGGTTTTCCGTGGTTTCCCATTTCACCAGGCAAATGCTGGGGCTGTACCTTAATTAAGGCCACGGCCGCTTCCAACTCCTAGGCCTTTCCCATCCCATCGTCGCCATAAGACCTATCTGTGTCGGTGCGACGTAAAGCAACTAGCAAAAAAAAAAAAAAAAAAAAAATGAAGAGAATGGGTTTATCAACTAAAATGTTAACATTACATTCCCTCAGATATCTTCAGCAATTTTTGCATCTTCATTACGCATCTCGTCGCGTCAGCAGTTTTTACATCATTATAACGTAAATTACTCGAGTACCATAATCCTTACCTTAATGTTAAGCCCCGTAAAACACTCCCTTCTTACCAGTTGTTGTCTTCATCAATTTACACGCACCTTTGATGATAATGATGATGATGATGATGATGATGATGATGATGATGATGATGATGGTTGTTGTTTAAAGCGGCCTAACAGTTAGGTCATCGGCCCATAATGGTATGAGGTGAACTAAATTAAAACTTCAAAATGTATCCACTGACTAGAATTTAAAACGAATGGTGATGAAAAAGAGATAGTGAAACAAAAACAATCAGTGGATCCAATTCACAATGCCTTAATTGCTGGGATGATACTTACTATCAAGAGGGGTCCAAAATCCGGCCCTCATAATGGTAACAATCACAGGTACACAAACCCATGGTGTTTCGCACACAAAAGCACCACTCACAAGCAACGCAGACCCCCCATAGTGGGGCTATATTACGAGCGCCGGTATTCCCGTGGTGTTTCTCACATAGTGGAAGTAATCAGAGGGCACGTTTACTCATGATGTCTCTCACATAGTGGTACTAATCCTAGGCAGTGTGGTCCCATGGTGTATCACACATTATGGTAACATCCACAGGCAACACAAACCCATGGTGTTCCTCACATAACGGTACTACTCTCAGACAACGCAGACCCGTTCTGAACACAGCGGAACCGACCGGTGGAATGCACACGATGACATTTATCACAAGCAATGCCCAGACCCGTGATGCTGCTCCTATGTAACGTAGACCCATGGTTTTCCTCGAAAGGGGTCTAGTTGCAAGTAACGTCGACCCGTGGTGTTCCGCACGTAATGGTACTAATCACAAGTACTCTCATGGTTCTAATGGCATCATCCCTTCGTCGCCCCTTTTAGTCGCTTCTTACGACAGGCAGGGGATACCGTGAGTGTATTCTTCGTTTGCGTCCCCCCACCTACAGGGGGTAGAGAGAGGGGAAACATAAAAAAGAAGGTATCCGACACTTCGAAACATGAAGTACCGGTCAAAGAAAGACAAGGGCCACGAAGGGCATGAAAATGAAAGACTCCCTAAGCCTCGAATGCTCTAATACCGTCGGGGTAAGAAAAGAACAAGAATTAACCAAGAGAAGTCAGACAGGAGAGATGAAAGTGAGGACCCTGGCACAAGTAAGTGAAAACAATGCCAGGACTCGGCTAAGGGCCCCATGGTCGCCAAGCCACGCTCCCAAGTTGAGAGCCCCTGTGCCCCTTTTACTCCTCTTACGACAGGCAGGGGATACTGTGGGTGTATTTTCATCTACGTCCCACACCCACAGAGCGTAATCGCACCTCTTTTTTGTCTAAAATCAGAAAAAATACCAAAGGAAACATAAAAACATATCGCCCTCCAAGACACAAACATTACTGAACAACTGATTACTAGGTAATACGTGTTAACAGATAAGGAATAACAGCTGGAGCACGCACTCTTGTACCCTTCGGACCTTGTGCGCCTGGACCTCGAGCGCATTTTGGAAGATGGCGGTGGTGATGATTGTTTTAAGGGGAAGTATAACTAGGCAACTACCCTCCGAGACGCTGGGAGATAATAGCAGACTTGTCATCTTACAGACGTGTGCAAATGATTAGAACAATTTATCGCTTTATTGTTTTTTTGTTTTTTGTTAGTGCACAAGTTTGTACAAATATATTAGAATATGTGTATTTGAAAGTGTTCGAAACTTTGTTTATGACATTGTTTATCAATTTATGTATTTATTGTTGTAATATCTGAAGCTATCCATTTTCAGTTTCGACTCAGTTAATTTATAACTGATAGGCTCTTCAATCTGCCGTCACTCACTTTGAGTAAATACATTTATAAACGTCCGCCTCTGTGATGTTGTGGTTAGCGTGATTGGCTGCCACCCCCCGGAGGCCTGGGTTCGATTCCCGGCTCTGCCACGAAATTTGAAAAGTGGTACGAGGGCTGAAACGAGACTCAGCCTCAAGAGGTCAACTGAGTAGAGGGAGGAGGGGGATTCAATTCCCACCTCAGCCATCCTCGAAGTGGTTTTCCATGGTTTCCCACTTCTCCTCCAGGCAAATGCCGGGATGTTACCTAACTTACGGCAACGGCCGCTTACTTCCCTCTTCCTTGCCTTTCACCTCCTTTCTTAACAAGGCCCCTGTTCAGCATAGCAGGTGAGGCCGCCTGGGCGAGGTACTGACCCTCCTTCCCAGTTGTATCCCTCCCCCAACCAAAAGTCTCAAAGCTGGGGCTGTACCTTAATTAAGGCCACGGATGCTTCCTTCCAAATCCTAGGCCTTTCCTATCCCATCGTCGCCGTAAGACCTATCTGTATCGGTGCGACGTAAAGACAATAGCAAAAGAAAAAAGGTCTCGCACTCCAGGACATTGCCCTTCAGGCTGAGTCCGAGGGAAAACCAACCCTCGAAGGTAAACAGATTAGGAAAGAAGAAATACATTTATAAACTAAATTACCTGAAAGAGAAAATATATGACAACAGTATTACACCTAAAAAAGAATAAATTATATTTTAATTAAGTTTAATTAACTTAATTACCGGTATATTTTAACCATTTTAATTAATTCTATTTTAATTCAGTTGTTTCTTTTTCAAGTATAACCATATGTTTTTTCTTTCAGGCAGTTTATAAATTTATTTACTCAAAATTAGTTTCGGCAGAGTGACGAGTCTAACAGTTACAATTTGTTTATCAAATCAGCTGAAATTCTGGTGCTATGAAAAATGCTACTTCTAGGAAGGGTGGGGTAGAGTAAACAATAGACCGGAAAGAAATATAAAAAGTATTTCAAACTCGATTATCGCCTCAACTTAGGGGCTGGTTTCCTGATAGAGTATTTTATGCATGGTGGAGCACGGAGAAAGCCAAGTCTGCTACGGCGTTTTTGGAAGACGATTGTCTAGGCTAATTAACTGCCTAGACTCCAAACACATTGAAAACCTGTGGAGAATCATCAAGGTAAAATTGAATAAAAAGACCATTATAAATAGAACTGGCCTCAGGGAAAACACTATAGTCATAAGGCATGATGATGAAGAAATACAACAAAAAATGTGCAATGACCTTAAACCAAGCATGTCACAAGAGGATCCATTTGGTTATAGAGAACAAGGGAATGGACACGAAGTACTGAAAACAAACTGTAGTAAAGAAATTAAAATGAATCTGTTTCAAGAGCGAATAACTATTGATCTTCTCCTTTATACAAATAATTTGCGAACATGAAAATGAAACTCGGAATGGGGTAAAGATAGATTGTGGGAAGAATGCCCTAGTGCTGGACTGTCTAGCCTTCGCAGATAACGTCGTTCTGGTATTACATGTCCCTCACACAGCCAAGAAGCAAGCTGAAGAACTACGAAATGTTGCGGCCAAAACAGGATTAAGAATTTCCTTTCAAAAACAGCATAGACTCAGACAAAGCAGATGCCACGGACAGAATTGTAACTCAGTTAGGGGACACCCATCGCATTCATAAATTTAAATACCTGGTAGAAATTCTCACTCCCAATGGAAATGAAAAGGAGGCATTAAAAGAGAGGGTGAGGAGGATGGAGATGTTCTTCAAACTATGCCATGACACATACAAGTTCAAGTCCATTTCCATTCAAGCCGAATTAAGTCTCACTGCACAGTGGTCAGAACGGAGTGTCTTTACGGAGCAGAAACACTGATAAGGGTGGCCAACTCACACCTTGAAAAAAAAAAAAAGAAAACAGGGGGTTCTTTCGAAAAATCTTGGGTACAAAGAAGTTGCAAAATGACCAACATATGTGTCGGTGGAGGTCAAACCAGGAACTCCATAAAACCACCGAAAAAGTACGACGATGAGAAGAAGATACATTAAAAGGACGAGCAAATTACAAAATACTCCTTTTACAAGAAAAGTGGAAAACACAGCATGGGTGGTTTACACAGGTGCACAAGACCTAGCAGAAGTGGGTGTCGAGGAGGAAGAGGTACAGGTCAGAGCAACATTTAGGAAGAAGGTTACGAGAATGAGGGTTGCGCCCAAAAAGTCACTGGCCAGGCCGCGGAACATTTCGGCGGAAGAAAGAGGAAGGAGAAGCCAAAGACTTAAGAATCTTTGGCGAGAGTGTAAACGTGGCCTACAGATGGCCGTATCGATGAATGCACGAATTTGCGAACATCTGTAATGTTTCGGTGGCTATACTTCAATGTTCTTAGATAATGGTTTGAGAATACTTTCATTCTATACAATATTTAATTTAGTTGTAAGTGACTCGAAATGTTGCGTTTGTTTCAGGTGTTTCCAGAACTCGTTAGTGTTGGGCTGGAGTTGGAGCGCATGCATCCCAAGCTGTATTCAGGGGTGGCCCGGCAGGCCAGCGGTACTCCTGGAGGTGTTCTGGTGGAAGAGAAGGCACCTGGCTGTGTCCTTTCCGCTGTTGCACGCGAGCTCTTCAAAGCTGACATTACGTGGGGCAAGGTGGTGTCACTGTTCGCTGTAGCTGGAGGCCTTGCGGTGGACTGCGTACGCCAAGGTCATCCCGACTATCTGCAGAGTCTGCCCGAGGCGATGGGGGAGCTGATCGAAGACGAGCTAGCTCCGTGGATCGTCAGTAACGGAGGATGGGTACGGCAATCTCCTCTGTACGATGTGTAGTATTATGTACTTGAAGAATATGATCGATTTGGTTTTCATTTCTTATATGTACTTCGTGCTCATAATGTATAGTTTTGTATGTGTTCCCTGTACATGAAGGATGACCAAATGTTGTTCCAAAAAGACCAATTAAATAAATTAAAAATTTAAAAATACAATCAATTTTGAGGCTGACAGTGTGGTATTCTTGACTGAAAATGGCAGTTAGGCGGTCTGAACTCAGTGGAGCAACTCCAGGTTAGTCAACCTGAGAGTTACCGCGATCTACCAAAAATGTCCCCACGAGCTACTAGTAGCTCGCAATCGACGGTTTGGCGATCACTGTGTTAGTGCAACGTTAAATCACTAGGGGGAAAAGAGATCAGATAAGAGAGATGACAGTGAGGAGCCTGGCACAAGTGAATGGAAGCAGTGCCAGACTCAGCTAGAGGACCCGTGGTCGCCATCCTATCTTTCCATATTAAAAGTCCGTGGAGGTACCCGTTTTAGTTTCCTCTTACGACATATAGGGGATAATCTACTGCCCCCACCTACAAGGGGAAAGTAGTCTGAAACCTCATGGTGTGAAAACTTTGCGCTAAAAGAAAGGAAAAGGTAATGGAAGAATATTAAATGGAAGACTTCCTTTGCCTCTTAAAACTAATATCATCGAAACAGAACAAGATTCAACCAAATATGAAAAATTAAATAGAGTAGGCTGACTTAAGTATGTGGAAGGAATATCAGGTTCAGAAGTTACAAGATTGTGAGCAACTGCAAAAAGACCTCGATAATGTTGTGAGATGGACAGCAGGCAATGGTATGTTGATAAACGGGGTTAAAAGTCAGGTTGTGAGTTTCACAAAGAGGAAAAGCCCTCTCAGTTTTAATTACTGCGTTGATGGGGGTGAAATTTCCTTAGTAGCTAGGTGTTAATATAAGGAAAGATCTTCATTGGGGTAATCACATATATGGGATTGTAAATAAAGGGTACAGATCTCTCTACATGGATGCGAGGGTATTTAGGGGTTGTAGTAAGGATGTAAAGGAGAGGGCATATAAGTCTCTGGTAAGACCTCCAACCAGAGTATGGTTCCAGTGTATGGGGCCCTCACCAGGATTACTTGATTCAAGAACTGGAAAAAATCCAAAGAAAAGAAGCTCGACTTGTTCTGGGTGATTTCCAACAAAAGATTCGCGTTACAAAAATGTTGCAAAGTTTGGGCTGGGAAGACTTGGGAGAAAGAAGAAGAGCTGCTCGACTAAATGGTATGCTCCGAGCTGTCATTGAAGAGATGGCGTGGAATGACATTAGCAGACGAATAAGTTTGAGTTGTGTCTTTAAAGGTAGGAAAGATTGCAGTATGAAGATAACGTTGGAATTCAAGAGGACAAATTAGGACAAAATGTCTATAGGAAGGGGAGTTAGGGATTGAAATAACTTACCAAGGGAGATGCTCAATACATCTCCAATTTCTTTGAAATTATTTAAGAAAAGGCTAGGAAAACAACAGATAGGGAATCTGCCACCTGGGCGACTGCCCTAAATGCAGATCAATAGTGATTGATTGTTCCGTAGTCACCATTAGAGGGAGATACTCTGTCTCCGAAAACGAATTGAAAGAGAACAAGAGTTTATCGAGGGAGGTCATATAGGAACGATGAAATAGAATAACCTGACAAAAGTAAATGGAAGCAATCTCCGATGCCAGTGAGGTGCTGTAATTGCCGAACACATGCCACAAGTAGGGGAGCCTCTTGGGGAAGAGAGTGGTCGAGATTCGAAACGCGGCCACTTTAAACAGAACTTTGCGATGTTAATCGCCACTCCCAATACATTTTATCACGTGTTGTGTGGAGAAGTCCGGCTCCATGGCTAAATGGTTAGAATGCTGGCCTTTTGTCACATCACAGGGGTCCCGGGTTCGATTCCCGGCAGGGTGAGGAATTTTAACCATAATTGGTTAATTCCCCTGGCACGGGGACTGGGTTTATTTGTCGTCTTCATCATTATTTTATCCTCATCACGACGCGCAGGTCGCCTACGAGCGTCAAATCAAAAGACCTGTACCAGGCCTCTCTGAGGCCACACGTCAAATGTGTGGAGAAGGCACTTGACAAGCCTGTGCGTTGATTCTGAGCGTGACGTATCATGCACGTGTTAGCAGAGTCCCATTATGGTCTGCTCACGCAATAAAACAGTTCACTTGTTTTAGCGTTTCTCTTCACGCTCTTACACTATTTCTTTGTAACGACTCCCTTTACGACCTTCATTAATCATGGAAGTTGTAAATAGAGCTCGTATAATTAACTGTTCATCACATAAATAAATAGGCTGCCGCTGATGTTTTCCGTATTAGGCTGTAGACTCATTCGTATTCATGTCCAGGAGCGCTCAGGGCCTACCTTATACTTTCCTGATTACATGCTTACTGGACCCACGTTCTCACTCGATCATTCTCTTTCTGTAAACGAGGATGTAAGATGTAACACGAAGGTTCCATTCATGTTTTTTCCCGATCTTGGCGGGTTTATTCATAGTTTTGTTATTGTCTGGTAATGTTACTGTACCCGCAAGTTTTCTTGGGCACTCGATTTAGTAGTCCGCACTCGGAAGATTTTGGTCCATTTCGTAAGCGGAGCTAGCAACATTTGAAATATGGAATACGTTTTGCAGGGTCGGGAATTTTAACCATAATTGGTTAATTCACCTGGTCTTAATCATCATTTCATCCTCATCACGACGCGTAGGTCGCCTACGAGCGTCAAATCAAAAGACTTGCACCAGGCCTCTCTGGAGGCCACACGGAATTTCATTTCATTCCATCATCATCATTATCATCATCATTATCATCATCATCAGTTCTCTGCTTATCAGCAGGTTTTCGCATGCATTTTCCAAACCAATCTGTCTTTTGCCATCCTTCTAGTCTTCCAGTATTTTCCATTAATTTTCACACTGCCCATCATCTGATACCTCTTTCTTCCTCTCAGCCTTCTCCCTGGAACTTTTCCTTCCAATGCCTGTGTTAATAAACATTTCCTTCGTAAACGGTTTTACTACAGTGGTTTCTATTTCGGCTTGGCGTAGTATGATGTGTTCTGGTTATAATCTTCGTCTTCTTATTCTTCTTCTACCGCTTTTCCCACCTCTGTGGGGTCGCGGGTGCGAACTGTGTCGCAGATGTGGATGTGCCCTTCCTGACTCCAACCGTATATGGAGGGATGTAATCACTATTGCGTGTTTCTGTGATGGTTGGTAGTGTAGTGTGTTGTGTTGTGTTGTGTTGTGTGAATATGAAGAGGAAAGTGTTGGGACAAATACAAACACCGAGTCCCCGAGCCAGAAGGATTAATCAGAGGCGATTAAAATCCCCGACCCGGCTTGGAATCGAACCAGGGACCCTCTGAACCGAAGGTCTCAACGCTGACCATTCAGCCAATGAGTCGGATTGTGTTCTGGTTATAATAGCTTGTTTTAATAGGTTTTTTCTTTCGCTAGATGAAAGAAGTACCAATATTCCTCGGAAAATTCTGATAGTGATTGAGCAATGCTGTGTGTGTTAATTACTTCACTTATTTTCCATTAATGACTAATAAAAGTCGTTTCAACATCTTAAGTATAAATATACAAGCAGCATGCTTGCTTTAAATTCAATAAGGTTTATAGCAGAATAAGTGAAGTGTGAAACTGCCATATTGGTACAAACTCTTCATATTTTTGAACATAGGATCCAATATGGCATAATGTAGCAGAAGTTTCTTCATACTAACTCATTTGCCTTGTGTATATCTAATATCTTTATTGTTTTAATATTTTTAGGGACTCGAAAAATAAAATATTATAGAATATAATTATTATTATTCTTCTTTATCTGTTTAGCCTCCAGGGTCGGTTTTTCCCTCACACTCAACGAGGGATCCCACCTCTACCGCCTCAAGGGCAGTGTCCTGGAGCTTCAGACTCCGGGTCGGAGGATACAACTGGGGAGGACGAGCAGTACCTCGCCCAGGCGGCCTCACCTACTGTGCTAAACAGGGGTCTTGCGGGGGATGGGAATATTGGAAGGGATAGACAAGGGAGAGGGAAGGATGCGGCCGTGGCCTTAAGTTAGGTACCATCCCGGCATTTGCTTTGAGGAGAAGTGGGAAACCACGGAAAACACTTCCAGTATGGCTGAGGTGGGAATCGAACCCACCTCTACTCAGTTGACCTCCCGAGGCTGAGTGGACCCCGTTCCAGCCCTCGTACCACTTTTCAAATTTCGTGGCAGAGCCGGGAATCGAACCCGGGCCTCTGGGGGTGGCAGCTAATCACACTAACCACTACACCATAGAGGCGGACTAATTAATTATTATTCTTTGCGTACATTTTTGTCATGTTTCTGCATTCTCGGGACCGCAAAGTGCATGCAAGACAGTCACAAATACAGTATCTATCCCATAGTACTTCTTTACATTTGCCTCTATTTCTTTCCATTTCTATTTCTCTTTTTTTTTTTTTTTTTTTTTTCCTCTTCATTTATATGTACTAAGTCAATGTTTTTCAGACTGAGCTCGATTTACTACTTTTCTCCCTTGAAACGGCACTGTACTCCCTCCCCTGCCCCAAATTCCCTGTAAATCCAGTACTCAACAAAATTCCTTCGTACAGTAATCATCGTCACTCTGTGGTAGAGGTGGTTACAGCGTCGACCGACAAGCATTCATTTCCATGCGGTACATATTCAAAGTATATTTCATTGTTAGGGCATTACCAAACTTGTTTTTGGCAGGCTACTTTCTCTCTTGTCCAGTATTGATTCAATGGAGCAGTCTCTCAGTTCCAGAGTTTGAACTAGGTAAACCAAAAAATGAATTGAATGACCACGGCATGAGTTGAATTCACGAACTGGATGGTAGTCAGTTCGCACAACCGTACCCATAACGCATATCGGGAAGAAGAGGGCCAAAATGATACTTCTGAGATAATTGTAATGTAAGATTTACAAAGGTCTGGTAAATTCAGTTTTAATATAATCGTATATATGTATATTTTATATATTTTTGATATATGTTTACATTCTTACATTGCAATTATTTAAGAAGTATCAATTTTGCACTTGTGGTCCTCGTCTTCCCAAGGTGCGATATACACTGATCAGCCAGAATATTATGACCACCCACCTAATAGCCGGTATGCCGATCTTTGGCACGGATAACAGCGACGACGCATCTTGACATGGAAGCAATGAGGCCTTGGTAGGTCGCTGGAAGGAGCTGGCACCACATCTACATATACAAGTCACCTAATTGCCGTAAATTTCGGGGAGGGGGCAATGAGCTCTGACACCATGTTCAATCACATCTTCTTCTTTTTTTTTACAATTGTTTTTACGTCGCACCGATACAGATATGTAGGTCTTATGGCGACGATGGGATAGGAAAGGCCTAGGAGTGGGAAGGAAGTGGCCGTGGCCTTAATTAAGGTACAGCTCCAGCATTTGCTTGGTGTGAAAATGGGAAACCACGGAAAACCATCTTCAGGGCTGCCGACAGTGGAGTTCGAACCCACTATATCGCGCATGCTAGCTCACAGCTGCAAGGCCCTAACCGCACGGCCAACTCGCCCGGTTTCAATCACATCCCAGATGTGATCGATCGGATTAGGATCTGGCGAGTTGGGGGCCAGCACATCAATTGCAACTCTCCACTATGTTCCTCGAACCATTCAATCACACTCCTTGCCTTTTGACATGGCGCATTATCTTGTTGGAAAATGCCACTGCCGTTGGGAAGCATGATCGACTTGAAGAGGTGCACGTGGTCTGCAACCAGTGTACGATACTTCTCGGCTTTCATGGTGCCTTGCACGAGCTCCACTGGACCCATGGATGCCCACGTGAATGTTCCCCAGAGGATAATTGAGCCGCCGCCAGCTTGTCTCCATCCCGCAGCAGAGGTGTCGAGGAGCTGTTCTCCTGGAAGACGGCGGATTCGCACCCTTCCATCGGCGCGATGAAGAAGGTATCTGTATTCATCAGACCATACAGTGCTCTGCCACTGCGCCAATGTCCAGTGACGATGGTCACGTGCCCATTTCAGTCGTAGTTGCCGATGTCGTGGTGTTAACATTGGCACATGCGTGGGTCGTCGGCTGCGGAGGTTCATCCTTAGGAGTGTTCGGTACACTGTGTGTTCAGACACATTTGTAATCTGCCTAGCATTGAGGTCTGATGTTAGTTCCGCCACAGTTCGCCGCCTGTCCTGTTTTACCAGTCTGCCCAGCCTTCGGCGTCCGACAGCTGTAAAGTGGGGGGCGCCGTCCAACCCCTCGACGTGTGGACGGGATTTCATCTTGGTTTCGCACTTGTTGAAGACACTCACCACAGCACTCCTCGAACGCCCGATAAATCGTGCAGTTTCCGAAATGCTCCTGCCGAGCCTCCGGGCCATCATGATCTACCCTCGGTCAAACTCAGATAGATCGTGCGCCTTCCCCATTCTACACACGGACAGCACGCTCCCTGATACTACATACACCGTGTGTCTGACTAGCAGTCATTCCTCGTCAGGTGACGCTGCTATCGCCTGGGCGGGTTTATATCGATAGTAGGTAGGTGGTCATAATGTTCTGGCTGATCAGTGTACACAGTAATGTGTAGATCTCACCACAAATTGTGTCTTATTTCAAAATTAACGGGCCATCCTGGCTTTACATGAAAACTGTTTTGAATTTATGGTGATAAGTCTTATAAGATTTGTACCGCATGTACCATATGTACAGTCACTCAAAACAAAAAATGGGCACATGGTATAGTGTGTATGGTATCACATGTTCCTCGCATTTAATATTTTAACTGACACAATTTTAATTATTTTCAAAGTATAATTCACTTCCCATGCCCGACCCATTGGCTGAATGGTCAGCGTTGGAGCCTTCGGTTCATAGAATTCCGGGTTCGATTCCTGGCCGGGTCGGGGATTTTAATCGCGTCTGATTAATTCTTCTGACCCGGGGACTGGGTGTTTGTGTTTGTCGCAACACTTTCCTCTTCATATTCAGACAAAATACTACATTACCAACCACCACAGAAATCTCCAATAGTAATTACATCCCTCCATACAGTGTTAGCGTCAGGAAAGACATCCGGCCGTAAAACAGGGCCAAGGCCATGTGCAACACAGTTCGCATCCGCGACCCCACAGATGTGGGAAAAGCGGTAGAAGAAGAAGATAATTCACTTCCCATGCAGATACAAACCCTGTGGATAGCCACAACAAACATTGCATCCATAGGTTCAATTGTTTCTGAAGAACTTGTACCTGCTAGTAACTTACACAATTCCTTGCGCTCATTCTTTCTTCTGTTTGTGTTGGAGCGATTGTTTATGACTCAATGTGACGTTTTTCCAAGGTCCTTCCGACCGCCTGCCTGTCAACTATCCCCTTGCAATATTTAAACCATCCCTGAGTTTTCACTAAAACGACGATAACTCCTAAACCACCATCATCATCATCATCATCATCATCATCATCATTTTCCCGCTCCAGTTTCCCGGGTGTGGTGTACAAGCGCTCGCCATTTCTTCCTGTCTAAGTAGTTTCTGTTCCTCTGTCCTCCCACTTGGCATTCCTCTTGCTGATCTCCGATTTCACTATGTCTATCCTCATAACATGTCCAAACCATTCTAGCCTGCGTCTTCCTAAAAACTCGGTAACAGACATTTTGATGCCAGCCTCCTTCCTATTTGCTTCATTTCTGATCTTGTCTTTCCTGACCTTTTGGTTCATTCTTCTGATGAATTTTATTTCTGTCGACTGGATTTTACTATTTGCCTTGTTATGTAGGGTACAGGTTTCGAGTCCATATGTGAGAATTGGAATGAAGTAGATACAAAACATGGTCAATTTTGCTTTCTGGAGTATTTTATCATCCCAGAGTAGATTTCTCACTTGAAAATAAAATTGAGAAGTCCATATTCTTTAAACTTGTCATTCAAAATATTTAGTACTTCTGCTTCGTTTTCTGTGCTCTAAAGAATATCTTAATACAATTATTGAAATGAATAGACTGTTTCGACAAGCATTGCGTGTTTAATCGGAAAGACCCCCCCCTATTAAGAGACCACCCTTCTTCATACATACCGATTATTAAGGGAATCGAGTTAAAGTACCGTGGGGATACTGTATTTTGTACTTCTATTTAAAGACCACCCCTCTCCCCGACCACCGACCAGGCATTTCCTTTTGTCTAACCTCTTTCGAAGGACCCCTTCACAGTGAAGTTTGGAGGGGTATAACAAGCAGGTGAAATACTTATGGCTGTCAAGTCCTTGACGAAATAAGAGACACACTCTATCACAGTTCTGTTGCGAATTATAAGGTCTACATTCCGTATCTGCGCGAGTAATCGACCGAGCAGGGCATACCTAACGAACTCAGGAATTCCCACTCACAATTAGGAAGGAGGTGGTGGTTGTGGTGGTTATTGTTTTAAGAGGAAGTACAATTGGACAATCATCCTCAATTACGAAGGAAGCCCACTGATCTTTCTTTGTGATAAGTTGAAATAAACTGTTTAAAAGCAGGGACAAGAGGGCATGTGTCATACATAACACTTAATCTTGTGACGTCCTGTGATGATAGAGATATATACACTGACTGACAGAGCAAATGCAACACCAAGAAGGAGTGGTTCGAAAGGGATGAAGGTTGGGGAAAAAACAGAGACGGCACGGACGATTGATGTTTATTTCAAACCGATATGCAGGTTACACAATGCGCACGGCATCGACTCAGTAGGATGTAGGACCACCGCGAGCGGCGATGCACGCAGAAACACGTCGAGGTACAGAGTCAATAAGAGTGCGGATGGTGTCCTGAGGGATGGTTCTCCATTCTCTGTCAACCATTTGCCACAGTTGGTCGTCCGTACGAGGCTGGGGCAGAGTTTGCAAACGGCGTCCAATGAGATCCCACACGTGTTCGATTGGTGAGAGATCCGGAGAGTACGCTGGCCACGGAAGCATATGTACACCTCGTAGAGCCTGTTGGGAGATGCGAGCAGTGTGTGGGCGGGCATTATCCTGCTGAAACAGAGCATTGGGCAGCCCCTGAAGGTACGGGAGTGCCACCGGCCGCAGCACATGCTGCACGTAGCGGTGGGCATTTAACGTGCCTTGAATACGCACTAGAGGTGACGTGGAATCATACGCAATAGCGCCCCAAACCATGATGCCGCGTTGTCTAGCAGTAGGGCGCTCCACAGTTACTGCCGGATTTGACCTTTCTCCACGCCGACGCCACACTCGTCTGCGGTGACTATCACTGACAGAACAGAAGCGTGACTCATCGGAGAACACGACGTTCCGCCATTCCCTCATCCAAGTCGCTCTAGCCCGGCACCATGCCAGGCGTGCACGTCTATGCTGTGGAGTCAATGGTAGTCTTCTGAGCGGACGCCGGGAGTGCAGGCCTCCTTCAACCAATCGACGGGAAATTGTTCTGGTCGATATTGGAACAGCCAGGGTGTCTTGCACATGCTGAAGAATGGCGGTTGACGTGGCGTGCGGGGCTGCCACCGCTTGGCGGCGGATGCGCCTATCCTCGCGTGCTGACGTCACTCGGGCTGCGCCTGAACCCCTCGCACGTGCCACATGTCCCTGCGCCAACCATCTTCGCCACAGGCGCTGCACCGTGGACACATCCCTATGGGTATCGGCTGCGATTTGACGAAGCGACCAACCTGCCCTTCTCAGCCCGATCACCATACCCCGCGTAAACTCGTCTGTCTGCTGGAAATGCCTCCGTTGACGGCGGCCTGGCATTCTTAGCTATACACGTGTCCTGTGGCACACGACAACACGTTCTACAATGACTGTCGGCTGAGAAATCACGGTACGAAGTGGGCCATTCGCCAACGCCGTGTTCCATTTATCGTTCGCTACGTGCGCAGCACAGCGGCGCATTTCACATCATGAGCATACCTCAGTGACGTCAGTCTACCCTGCAATTGGCATAAAGTTCTGACCACTTCTTCTTGGTGTTGCATTTGCTCTGTCAGTCAGTGTAAGAATGCGAGAAGCGTATTGTCTCTTGGAGACTGCGTAAAAATGATTCGCGATAGTGAAATTGGGTTATCGGAAAAGAAAATTAGCCGGAAAATGTTAATGTAGCAGAACCAAGATCAATTCCGTTTTAAAATGGAAAGAACTTGTAAAAAGGAGAGGACAATTCGGAAAATTAAGTTGTTAAAACAATTTATGAAAATGAAATGTTCGATTTTTATTTTTTAAAGGAAAGTTAAAGGTTAGACACAAAGTTTGTACTTGCTGTATATTAAAGTAAAGTACAGTAGTGTAAAAGTGTAAATAAACTGCAGTAAACTATGCTTTAAGTCAAATACTTTTTGCTTCCTAAGTAAGAAAATAATATATTGAAAATTGCCTCCCCCGCTTTAAGCGACCACCCCTGTAAAGGACCATTTCTTCGCGGAGCATGCAACGGTCGCTTAATATAGGTTTCGGTGTATTTGTTTTTGCTAGTGGCTTTACGTCGTACCGACACAGATAGGTCTTATGTCGAAGATAGGATAGGAAGGGGCTAGGAATTGGAAGAAAGAGGCCGTGGCCTTAAATAAGGTACAGCATTTGCGTCCCTAACCGCATCGCTAACTCCCTCGGTTTTTAATTTTGAACTGTAAACTGTAACATAATAACGCTTATTGAGGGTTACCGTTTTGTAGTTAGCATATACCAGCGCGGGATTTTTAAGAGCGTGTTTGTGCTCAACAATATTCTTCCACAAATATCGTTCATGGTTTAGGGTGGTGGTGGTGGTGGTGATTATTGTTTTAAGAGGAAGTACAACTAGGCAACCATCCTCTATATAACACTAATCAGAGGGAAACATAGAAGGGATCCGACACTTCGAAAAATGAAGGTATCGGCCAAAGAAAGACAAGGGCCACGAAGGGCGTTAAAATGAAAGACTCTCTAGCCCTCGCAAACCTAATAGCGTCGGGGTCGGAAGGAACAAGAGTTGACCAAGGGAGGTCCGATAGGATAGATGAAAGTGAGGAGCCTGGCACAAGTAAGTGGAAGCAATGCCAGGACTCAGCTGAGGGCTCCGTGGTCGCCAACCCACACGCCAAAGTTCAGGGCCCCTGGGCCCCTTTTAGTCGCCTCTTACGACAGGCAGGGGATACCGTGGGTGTTATTCTACCGCCCCCACCCACAGGGGTGTCATGGTTTAGGGTGACATAAAGCAAGAAAGCACTCGGATGGTCGTTTTTTCCTTACTTCTCTCACTAAAATCGACACTGCTCGGCTCCCTTTTTGATGGTGTTTTAGGAAGCCGTACAGCTGGGCAACCATCCTATATTAACACACTAATCAGAAGAGGAGGTGGAAGAATGAAATATGTCAGTAAAACAACTATAACTGTCCCATACAACAGTGAAAATTACATCCAAATCCGTTCGGTGGTTAACGAGATTAGTTCGCACAAACACAGACAGACACCTCCTGAGGCCTTACTTTATAAATTTATGATTTGTCCCTCGTGGGCTGCAATAGTGGCACAACTAAAACAAATTGCGAATTTGGAGTTAATGCGTTTATGAAGTCTTAGTTTGTAAGCGGCTCCACAGCGTTACCATAAATGAATCGGTCCTCATGGATAACAGATTTATTCACACAGACGGCACCACATACATACACTTAGCTTCTAGGATACATCGGTTACACCAAACAAGACAAAAAGAATCGTGATGCTCAAACACACTCGACGCCGCCGAATGACGCTCTTTCAAGAGTTTGTACAACCTGATGCAATGTTGCATCGTGCACAAGGGTGCATTCTGTATGAGGGGTGAGTTCATTCTTCCGGATGCCGCCACACACTATCCACCATTACAGATTAGTCTTCTTTCCAGCAACAATAGCGGCATATCTTGCAGTTAAATATTCCACCACCGGGCGAGTTGGCCGTGCGCGTAGAGGCGCGCGGCTGTGAGCTTGCATCCGGGAGATAGTAGGTTCGAATCCCACTATCGGCAGCCCTGAAGATGGTTTTCCGTGGTTTCCCATTTTCACACCAGGCAAATGCTGGGACCGTACCTTAATTAAGGCCACGGCCGCTTCCTTCCAACTCCTACGCCTTTCCTATCCCATCGTCGCCATAAGACCTATCTGTGTCGGTGCGACGTAAAGCCCCTAGCAAAAAAAAAAAATATATTCCACCAACATATGCCGCTGTTGCATTTTCTGCTTTGTTGTTTACACTGGCTGCAATACTAATGCTTCACAGTTAGCACCTGGAGCTCGGCAGTCGCGTAGCGTATTCTGTTCATCAATAGTAAAACGTAGTAAGTCGTGCCAGTGTTGTAGAAGAATTTAATTATTGTCTGCGGTCCATCAGAAACTTTGAACTCTCTCAGAACTTTGTTTTTTCAGTTGTGCCATTATTGTAACCCACGAGCGATGTACAGATAAATAAAAGAACGCCTTTCTCAGCTTGCAGACTATTTTCTGGTATCTTGTATTCTTCAGGGACAATTTGATGGTCAGAAAAGTTTTCTTCGGTACACGGGACAATTAACTCCAAATCGGGAGGAATGGTAGGCTGGATGTCACATCCTGTCTTGCAGACTTAAGAACATTATGAAGATAAATTTTCTGTAACAAGTATTCATATATTGTGTTTTATTGCTCTTGTACTATCTTCTGCAATGAAGTATGTTCTGTGTACTGATTGTGTTGTTACAGCAGGGCCTGGGAGCACACTACAAGCCGCCTGACAACGAAGCGCCTATAATGAAGTACATCGGTGTGCTGGGTGCCATTGTCGTCATCGTCTTGGTGCTTGTGTTGACGTCACGATTTTTCTTCTGATGTCATCGACTGCCTACTCCTCGAGCTATGCAGCTCCAACGTTTTCGCCCCTCCAGGTCTTCCCTTTGTGCACGGGAATTTCCAGTTATCTTCAGAGTTGTACTGTGTAGAGATGAGAAGAATGCAAGAATGAGGAATGTTACCTGCAAGCACGAACTTCCTTTTCTTTCCAGACAGATCGGCTCTTATCTGCTACACGAAAACATTGACTCACACTTTGTAGTTTGCTGGATTACAACTGACAAGAGCGAAAAGCTGCCGGTAGAAGATAATATAAAGTCGCCTGGGTAGTAGCGGAGTTGCTATGGTAACCATTGCGTCACTGGCTCTGCTGGTGAAAACCCCTTCGCCCTGTACCTCACCGGGTATGTGCATTCTTCTGATCTCCCAACAGTACCTAACGCGATGAGAGTACTGATGTTATGTTACTGTATTCCAAACCAGACGTTTTAGTTAATGTAAACCAAACATTTCACAAGTTTAGCTGTGTAGTGGTCTCAGTACTTCCTGAGTTTATAAGTGAACATTGGAATCTACGGTATGTTTGATTCATCGTGTAGGTCTAGTGGGTGCAGTATTCAGTCTGATTTGGCTGCAAGGAAGTCTCCAGCTTCATACCTCATGAATATCAAGCATCCTCTAACCATTAGAATGAGCAGTATGCATAAGCAGAATTTCGTTCTTACTCTTGGCCTAGGAGTATCTGAATAGAACTGATTGTGCAGGATGCACGTGTTAGATGCTCTGCACGACAACAGCTAAACCAGACAAAGGATTAGAGCACTCCATTGCCAGAGATCTCATGTAAGACCAGTACCATGTAGAGAGCAGCAGACAGAACATGAACCAAAGCCGTGCGCATGGTTACTGTCGAGAGAGGTGGTAGGGAGAAACGGTAAGGTGACAGACAGTTAGGCCCCTATTACACTAGGACACTGGTGGCGCCACCAGAAACTGGTGTCCGGCTGGTGGACAAGCCCGGCAACCGCTCGGGACACACGCCGGACATTGCTTCAAATGTAGCCTGTCGTACTAGGACACTGGTGGAGAAATCAGTTGACGCAGGCGTTGGGTTATATGGAGCTTATTATATTAAGGACAGTGGTGTCCGGCTGGTGGACAAGCCGGCAACCGCTCGGGGCACTCGCCGGACATTGCTTCAAATGTAGCCTATCATACTAGGACACTGATGGCGACATCAGTTGACGCGGGCGTTGGGTTATATGGAGCTTATTATATTAAGGACAGTGGTGTCCGGCTGGTGGACAAGCCGGCAACCGCTCGGGGCACTCGCCGGACATTGCTTCAAATGTAGCCTATCGTACTAGGACACTGGTGGCGACACCTGGTTGTGATACATGGCAGCTTTTTCCTCAATCATTTCCATTCTTTTCAATATTGTGCTCATGATGGCTGAGGGAAACGCTATGAAGAATAGTACCGGTAGTGCTGGGGATAAGATTAAAGAGATTGCTAATTTAACAATAAGCAAGTGAATACAGAGGACTTAATAGCCCGCGTTAAGAAATTCCCAGTAATCTGGAACGATGCAACTGACGAATACAGTGATAGAAATGCCAAAATAAATGCGTGGAACGAAATGATGGTGTATTTCTTATCCGATTTTGAGGACAAGGATGTTGCTGACGATAACATTTTAGCAATGCTTAATTTCGCAAACAGCATCCTGACTTGAGGGCAGCGAATTTCAGTTTATATTGTTTATTTGTGTTTCGTTTACAAATCAACAAAATCACTCATAAGCAGAACTAGAAAAAGTAGGTCCTCACTTGTTGACAACATCTTTTAAAATAGATCTATACATGATTTCTGTTGGCGCCACCAGTGTCCTAGTATAACAGAGGCGTTAAATGCGTTCAGCCTGCAAGAACCCTTCTCTTCTTCACTGCTCCTTCTCTCCGACTGTCAGCACATGTAGTGGTAGGAAAGAAGTTCCCTCCCTACCCTGCGTGTTTTGGTTATGTCTTGCCTGCTAACTATAGTCGGCGTCAACTCAGGTCCTAAGCGGTCCCTTTAATTTTATACCGGTAGTCAACTGAAGAACTGAGGAAAATATCCTTCTGCGTCAGAGCACTTACCCTCTTTCCCCTTCTCCATCTCGGCTCTCCTGAACCTAGCGGGTAATGTAAGCGACTTTTATTTAAAGGAACATCAAAGGGACTGCTTAGTACTTGAGTTGACTTCGATACCAGCCGTGTCAAGGCCGTCGTTCGGTAGCTGCTTACTGCCGGTGGCTTCACTGTGTTAGACGGTTCCACAAAGGCTTAGGCCGCTTTCACACGATCCACGCCTTCCACGCCACTCCACTCCACTTTTCAGACAATCTGTTTTTCCTTGTTATCCACTTTCAGCAACTTCTAGTCCCCACCACATCCTTTGCGTCTCAGTTTGACTTCGCGTGAGCTACCTGTCGCCAAGAGCGGAGGTTGACAACAGCCTGCTGTTGAAGATGGTGGAGAGAGGTGGCGCCACGCGAGGTGTCTCGTCTGAATACTCCGGGGCCCTTTCTACACCTGTGGTGGTGTGAAGTGGTGTAGAAGGCGGTGGACCGTGTGAAAGCGGCCCTAATCTGACATCAAGAGTCATACATCCAAACTGCAATCATAATAATTACTTTGCATACACATCGCGCCAAACTCGGTAAAACAAAAGTTTTCAACCGGATAATACAAGTGGATCCTTAGGCAGGAAGAGTATGGTAACTAACTGCCAGGTATATACAGTACGTAATATATAATATATTTTTTATGATATCATTTATCCTCCTCAGTCCTGTGGATATATCCGTGGCATTATCCCTAGTGTTAATAATATTGGCTCAATAAAAAAAGTAAACTCGTGTACTTGTTCTGAGGTGGTGTAGATCATTTTAGTCTCCCTCTACCTAATGAAGGTCAGCTGCATGTGTCATTTTAAACATATACCAGCCCTCCTGCCATTCTTGCATCTCTGGCATTGTTGGGAATCGAACCTGAGACTTCGAGGACGACAGCTAATGGCACTAACTGTTACACTGTTAATCAAATCAGTCAGTCACTACTGATCTGCATTTAGGGCAGTCACCCAGGTGGCAGTACGGAGGTAGACTATTAAATCAATGATACCTCGATATACTATTAAATGTTATTGAAAATATGGGATGAGAAAGAAGATTCGAATTATTGTATTGTCTTCCTTTTTAATTCATATGAGTCCTTGTGAACGTTTGCTATTAATAACTCTAATGATAGGTACTTTTTGACCAAGTTCAGCGCAAATTCATTACCTTGGTAATACCGTCGGGATCGGAAAAGAACAAGAGATGACCAAGGGAGGTCGGATAGGATAGAGGAAAGTTAGGAGCCTTGCACAAGTAAGTGGAAGCAATGCCAGGACTCAGTTGATGGCCCCATGGTCGTCAACCCACACTCCCGAGTTGAGAGCCCCTGGGGCCCCTTTTAGTCGTAAGCAAATAGAGTCAGGCTCAGTTAGCGTCTCATGATTGCCAGTCCACAGCCGCATGTTGTGAGCCACTGGGAAGTGAATGCCCCTCTTAACGCCGATAGGAAAAAAAAAAAAAGGACGGTGATCCTTGGACGAATGGAAGTATCGGCTAAAGAAAAGGAGGTCAGTGAAAGACAATACACACAAACCTATCATCGTCAGGATCGGAAGAATTGATCAAGAGATTTTGTGCCGTCTGGTAGAGTGTTGGCCTTCCGAGCTCAAGTTGACGGGTTCGATTCTAGTTGAGTCCGGTAGTATTTGAAGGTGTTCAAATAAGCCAACCTCGTGTCGGTAGATGTATTGGTACGTGAAAGAACGTCTGCTAAATGAAATTCAAGCACCTCGGCCTCTCCGGAAAATGTAAAAGTAGATCTTGTACTGGAAAGATAACAAGGGAGGTCCTATCGCAATTAATTGAAAGCACTGCCAGTTTCAGCTATAGGCTAGCCGGGTCTCATGAACTAGGCGCGGATCGCCTTCCTAAGAAGCACATTCACCTTCATGAGTGAGATCAATGCCGCACAGCCTCAGCGACACCCAAAAGGGGGAGGAGCCAGGAGGAGCGGCAAAATTTCAGGAAGCCCAGAAATGTGATGGATCGATTGGAAGCATAATTTTTAAAATGCTGATTAAAAGCATTTGTTTATTTGACCTGATGTTTCATATCTCTTGATTTCTACTCTACGGTTGTTTGCGTTCATCTTTGAAAATTTAAATTTGTTATGCACCTCGCCAATTAGTGTAGTTTTTGGTGAGAGATGTTTTTAGTAAACTGTCCCTCATAAAGAACAATTTTAAGGTCCACTTTGGGAGAAAAAAGAACTGAAATTAACTACAGTATTTTATCCATAGAATATGAACTAGAATCAGACTTAAACTTCTCAGGCGTGATAGATGATTCTATGATCGTCAGTGTAAGAAAATTCAAGATGACACCAACACCGAATATATAATACCACATCAGTATGCCATTAGATCTGAATCCTCCCTTCAAAACCAGCAACAGGACAGTGGAAAATATTCAGGATACCGTACTCAGACTTACGAAGTTATTATTTGGCATTATTGCTAGCGAGACTTAGTGTTTACAGTACACTATGTCTTTCGGTATGGGCTAGAGCAGTTTTGTTACTTTCATTGATCTGTCTCACTCTTATCCCTGACTTTGGTAATAAGAAAGTGATTGAGGTACGAGCGATGCTAGTAATGCCATTCCTTATGCAACCAGTCCCTGCTGTGAACGCTCTGAAAATATTGCTCATAGCGTCAGTTGGGGCACGCATTTCAGTGGGCTTGGCAGACTGATTTATGTAATAGCAACTTCTGGCTCAGTGAGGAAACCAACAGAAAACTACCTCACTTCTCATTTCCCTTGTTCACCTCTTCAATGATGCCTCGGCCATCTATGACAGCTATTGGTGGAGCTGTTCAGGATATAACCAGCCTTCGGGCTAAGGACTGAACATTCATTTAATATTAAGTAATCATTTTCATATTTTATTTGTTTTTGATTGATGCATTAAATGCTTCTGAAGAAAAACTGGTTTCCTTACTTCTCAACCAATTATTGTAAAAAATGTATTAGATACTTTGTGATACTTCGTGGTAAAATTGAAGAAGAGAGGCCCGCCATCTTGACTAACCTACTGGGTTAAGGAACTTGACACATCTGCACTACGACTTAATCTTATAATCTGTCACTATGAAAAAGTATTACATAAGAAGAGTCATTTACCGTATGACAGGCCATTCCAAGTGTGCAGCCCTCGTGTTTGGCTCAGGGAATCCCCGGGCTGTCATTACAGTGAGCGAGGCCCGAAGGAGAGAGAGAGGGAGAGAGAGCCAGTAAGTGGGTAAGATTCGAAGGAGAGTGAGGTGTGTGGACGGCGCATTTTACGCGAAGTAAAATTGAAAAATTGAAAAACTCAGCCTTTGAGAAAATAATACAACCATTTTTTTTTTTGTTCTGCATTTAGGATGATGATACCAGACATTTATTTAATTTCACCAACTGAGTGATGTCAGGAAAAAATGTTTGAGCAGGATCAACCCGTATCGCTGTTTCCAACGCACCATCGGACAAATACAGTCGGAAACAAAAGTCTACATACATATCAAAATTGAATGTAAATATAAACAAAACAGAACAGTTTACTTATCTGCACTTATAATATAAAATTTGCAGATACATTATGACATTATTAACTAAGTGTGGAGTTAAACGCAAAATATCGTTCATTTCTGAAACGAAATAAATGGGAACAAAAGTGAACATACACTCACAATCTTTCACTCTCATATTATGTTCAGTACTTTGTGTTTCCACCTTTTGCAGCTATCAAAGCTTACAAACGCTGGGGCATAGATTCCACTGGGTTTTTGGTGACTACTAGTGAAATGCAATTCCATTTTATCCTTATGGCAAGTTTCAAATCGTTCTTCTATTGATGGAATATTCCTAATCCTCCTATGGGATTGTTCTCAAAGGTGTTCAGAAGGTTTAATGTCGGCGGATTGTGAAAGCGAATGCATTTGCTTGCAAACATAGTAAAGCAGGCATTCTTTCATTATTTTAGATTTATATTTGGGATCCTTGTCTTGTCGAAAGACTTGGTCACCTTTTTAGTCCCAGTTTTTCAGCAGACTGTTTCAGATTTTCCTTTAAACTATCCAGATACTTTCATTTATCCATTTTATTTTCAAGAAACACTAAATTTCCTATCCCATCACGAGACATGCAACCCAAAACAAGAACGTCCCCAACTCTATGTTCCACTGATGGAACAAGATTTTTCTTTTGGACGCTTTCATTGTATTTTCTCTCTATTTTCTGCTTTCCATCACACAGAAATAAAGGACAGACGTATTCACTGTTTGGCGCAGGCATCAAAAGAATCGACATGCAGTAGGTTTGTCTGAGAAACTGTGGAATAAGGGGCTGTATGTTGATCGATAGCTGCAGTAGCTTAAGTGCCGCCAGTGTCCAGTATTCGGGAGTTAGTGGGCAGCCCTGAAGATGGTTTTCCGTGGTTTCTCAATTTTCACACCAGGCAAATGCTGGGGCTGTACCTTAATTAAGTTCACTTCCTTCTCACTCCTAGGCCTTTCCTGTCCCATCGTCGCCGTAAGACCTATATGTGTAGGTGAGACATAAGGCAACTTGTAAAAGACTCTAGTTTCCGACTCTATGACCTAGTTTTACTATTATTCAGATTAAGAATATGTGTTCGCAAAGCTTCGTGGAGCCAAATTTGCATGCGGAAACTCTTTTTGTTCCAAGTTCTTATAAAATACATGGAGGTTGCCTGATATGTTGTAATTCCTCGGTTTCAAAATTGTGTTGCACTGAAGCCTTATCAATTGTCTTTGAAATTTGACTGGAACCTGCTCAAAATTTACAGAAAGAGTGTCATAAAAATATTTTATTCAGGCGACATTACTTCTTTATTTCTAAACCACTGTTGAATTGATTACGGGTCTCACAGTTACTAGCAGGGTTACAATCGAACAAGTCGCGCAATTTTAAGGCTTGGAATTCTTCAAAAAAAAAAAAAAAATCCTGTAATTGCTTTTTCGAACAGTGAAAGTTCCATCCTAAAAGCATGAATTCTGTCCTACATAGCACCAGTCAACATAGTTTTGCCTTGCAAAGAAACATTTAAATTACTCACATGGTTTGTTTTGGCTGAAAAGGGCAAGGTCAGCAACCCAGCTTCATCGCCACAGCCTCAGCGAGAGAGAATAGTGAATGTCAGCCCTACGCCGACACGAGGTTACGTCAGGGCTTCTTAGCCCTCAAAGGCTGATTTGGAATGGCCTAAACTATGTGATTACATACATTCTTATATGTTTATTTTATGATCCCTACAAATGTGATACTCGTTTAATATTTATGAGAGCCATAATTGCATTTATTTATAAACCCATCTCATTCCATTGACCACTTTGGTGAAGCTGTGGTGGTGATTATGATAATAATGAAATCACTGAGAGGACTTTATTGTGAATATCTATTATTGTTGTTATAGTTGCCGACAATATTGTTGAAGTGTTAATATTGTGTTCTAATACAGGAAGAGTATTATAAAGTTTAGTAAATGTTTAAATATTACTGTTGTAATGAATTATACAGTGTTGTAAATTGTTTGTATAATGTACAAGTTACGATGTGGTGAGAGACAAATGCTGTTACACTGAACTAAAGTTCAAAGCGCCAAAAATATATTTTATGAAAATACATAACTTATTCATGTGTTGTTGTACCTTTCCCCTTCCCTTACAAAGAGACAAGTAATTAAAGGTAAGAAACTATACTATGGTAGTAGTAGTAGTAGTAGTACTATTAATAGTACCGGTAGTAGTATACTAAGGCCCACGAGAGTTGGAGTCTGAAGTTTAGCGCCACCAGCGAAAAAAGTTGACTAACGTTGCTCGAAACTGTTCTATTGCTATGGCAACGACAACAGAGATGCCTCATTTAAAGAAGCTATCGCCACGTGGTTTGGCATGCTCTCAGTCGCTTTTGTGATATTGGTCGGAGTGGTATTGTGCAGTGTTGCCAGGTATACAAATAAAAATCGGTAGATTGTACGTAAAAATTTCGGGAGCTTTAATGAATATTTCGGTAGTTTATCGAGCCTTGAAATGTTATAATGTAACTAAATTAAAGAATGCAATAGTCATGTGAAGTTGTTATGAGAAATATACACATTTTCACTAACAACTTTTACGGTCTTTCGGAGACGCCGAGGTGCCGGAATTTTGTCCCGCAGGAATTCTTTTACGTGCCGGTAAATCTACCGACACGAGACTGACGTATTTGAGCACCTTCAAATACCGCCAGACTGAGCCAGGATCGAACCTGCCAAGTTGGGGTCAGAAGACCAGCGTCTCAACCGTCTGAGCCACTCAGCTCGGCATTGGCCACTCTATGCTGCTTCTTATTCTTTACTTTCTGCCCACTTTTCCTGTAGAGGTATTTATTCATCAGGCGTAGAAATTGTGTACCAATTTTGAAGTTGTAGCAGGAAACAGATTTTATATTCTATAAAAAAAATCGATAAAACGTCACGCAGTGAGACGAGGAAAGGCTTTTTCTGCACAAATATATTATGTGCCATTAATTATTATTCATTTTGCTTAACTTCGGATTAGAAGAAATTCCGGATTTTTTTTTCGGGTTTTTTGGTGTGCAGCAAAAAAATCGGGAGATCTCCTGAACACTGGTACTGCGTTAGCTCTTGCTGCCTTATATGATTTTCGTTGTTAGTTTTAATTTTTTTGTTAATCAGTGGCTAGTTGTACATTTCTATTCTGTATTGAACATGTGCATTTGTTGAGGTTATTGTCAGAAACTGATTATTTTGTTGGGGATTATGAAATCTCATATTTATCGGCAATGCTGGAATTGTTAGCACGAGATTAGGAACGGGTCAAAGTTTATTAACACTCAGCCGGTACGAAAGGCTAAATGAAAATGAAATGGCGTATGGCCTTTTTTTAGTACCGGGAGTGTCCGAGGACAAGTTCGGCTCGCCAGATGCAGGTCTTTTGATTTGACTCCCATAGGTGACCTGCGCGTCTTGATGAGGATGAAGTGATGATGAAGACGACACATACACCCAGCCCCCGTGCCAGAGAAATTAACCAATTATGGTTAAAATTCCCCACCCTGCAGGGAATCGAACCCGGGACCCCGGACTATGAAAGGGTCATAACCGCAGATGAAGGTAACTATGACAACGCAGCGTACTTCGTAGTTACTGCTTTCGCCGCTCAAATGTCAGACTCCAACTCTCGTGGGCCCAACTATAACAATAATAATAGTAGTAGTTGTTGTATTGCTGGGGCAACCAAGATGGTGGTAATGATAATTATTTTAATGAGAAGGTGGTGGAGGTGAGTATTGTTTTAATGTTGAAAAAACATGTCTTAGCAGACAAAGTAGAGGTCCCCATACTACGAAAAACGTAAAATTAAGCAATTTCCTCAGTTGAGCCGAAAGAAGGGATAAAGGACCCGAAAAGGTCTCAAATTGTGAGTCTTGGATAGCTCCATCAAACTAAGAAAACAAATTTCGAAAATCACTTCCGGCCTAAATGCAGTTCCGGAACAACAGCCTATAATGCCTTGTTTCTTTACTCGTCTTCTTTTTTAAAAATTCAAATCCTAGCCAATTTATGTACACAATTCTTCCTGTAATGTGTCCCTTGATTCAATACCCTCAGGCGTTTTCGATTTTTGAAAAATGTCCACACCGAATGTAGTTATAAGATCTTTGACTCACAATAGCGCTCGTAGTGGTGCCTAAGTGAAACGATGCATTGACTGACATTGTGGATCAGCGGTAGAGTGTCGGCCTCCGGATCCCAAGATAGCGGGTTCAAACCCGGCAGAGGTAGTCGGATTTTTGAAGGGCGGAAAAAAGTCCATTCGACACTCCATGTCGTACGATGTCGGCATGTAAAAGATCTCTGGTGACACATTTGGTGTTTACCCGACAAAATTCATTAAATCTCAGCCATAGACGCCCAAGAGAGTTTCGGTTTACTTGGTCTGCCATCTAGTGGGGGCCTAGAGTAAAACGGAACGTCGAAATTGACGAGCAAACAGCCAGATGGCGTCAAATTGAAATGTCTGCACACGGTAGCTGAGGCCATACGATTATTTTTAGTGCTCGTAGTGGTGCTTAAGTGAAACGATGCATTGACTCACATTAACGCTCGTAGTGATAGAAAAAGGCAAACTGATAACCGGATAACGATTATTATGAAAAGGATTGCAATTTTTAGGAATAAATAGAGAATATATTCTCATACTTTATTATATTTTATTTACCTAAAATTCGTAGCTCATATCCCCAGGATGTTTATAACATTGAGTTGCTTGCCTGATTTTAAGAGGCGGTATATCTGGGTAACCATACTTCCTTAACACAAATCCGAGTAAAATGTTTGCTGAGCTGAGTGCTGTGGGTGGCAGCATTAAAATACAGTACATCCGCGGTATGCTCTGCCTGTCGTAAAAGTGAAACCATGGGCTCTGAACTTTCAAGCGTGGGTTAGTGAACACTGTTACCCTAGCTGAGCCTGGCATTGGTTCCAATAACATGTATAAGGCTCCTCACTTTCACCTTTATATCAGACATCTCTTGGTCAACTCTTGTTCTCTTCCAACCCCGATGGAATAGATTTTCGAGCCTTTCATTTCGACGTCCTCACCTTTATTTTTCGAAATATCGCACCTCTTCCGTTTTCCTTCTGATTAGTGTTGTACTTCCTCTTAAGCCAATAATCACTGCCGCCTCTAAGTTGCTCAGACGGCAGAGCACTGGTTTTTTCAGCCCAAGCTGGTAGGTTCCGTACCAGCTCAGTCTGGTGGTATTAATTTCATTTTTTTAAATTTATGATGGCTCCTTTCAAGTGATGAAGTTACGGAGCCTGGCCCTTTCTTACACTTAACCACATTTTGCAACTGTTATCTGCAGATATATTTAACTTCGGCTATAATTTAACAGAGTTGCCTTATACTAACATTCACATCCTCACATGCACAAAATAAATGAATTAGTTTACTGTGCATTAACTAATATGAACATGAAGTGGTTAGTGTGATTAGCTGCCACCCCCGGAGGCACGGGTTCGATTCCCGGCTCTGTCACGAAATTTGAAAAGTGGTACGAGGGCTGGAACTGGGTCCACACAGCCTCGGGAGGTCAACTGAGAGAGGGTTCGATTCCCACCTCAGCCATCCTCCAAGTGGTTTCCCGTGCTTCCGCACTTCTCCAGGCAAATGCCGGGATGCTACATAACTTAAGGCCACAGACGCATCCTTCCTTCCCTCCTTCCTTCCTTCCTTCCTTCCTTCCCTCTTCTTTGTCTATCCCTTCCGATCTTTCCATCTCCCACAAGGCCGCTGTTCAGCATAGCAGGTGAACCACTTCGAGGATGGCTGAGGTGGGAATCGAACCCCCTCTACTCAGTTGCCCTCCCGAGGTTGAGTGGACCCCTTGTCCTGCGCCTCGGTTGTATCCCAGACCAAATGTCTCATGGTCCAGGACACTGCCCTTGATGCGGTAAAGTGAGATCCATCGCTGAGTCCGGGGGAAAAAGTCAACCCTGGACGTAAAACAGAAAATGAAATGAAATGTACACTCAGTCGGACAACGTTTGGCCGCTAGTTAAAATCGAAGAATCCACCACATTAGAAACCCATCAATTAGGGTAAACCTGTACATTACTGGCCATGAAACGGAAGCATACATAGTATCTGGCTTGCAGGCACCACTGAGATCCGATTTCTAGATCGACGCATAACACATTAACGATTGCGTCTCAAAACTCACGGCTTTAAATTAGTAGAAAATAGTATCAAAACTCACGACTACGAACTGGTAGATAATTAACATTCTAATGAGTGTCAAAATTCACGACTGTGGACAGCAGGTACCTGGTTGATTGCTTTGTACACATCGAGGCTTGCTTCATCAGGTACACACAGGGGGGCTGTTTCACAAACACCGTAGAACGCTTTGTCACTTCAAATGATAACTTTACCGGCACTCACACGGATGACAGTCTTTTATGACAAAACCATACTGTTTCGCCCGTCTTGTATTCTCTCTTCTTATAAAACCTATAACTGTTGAACACCACATTTATTTTACCCTTTTGCGAAGTAATCAATGGTGTAAGCCTTTACCTTCCACTCCTCCAAGGGCCTTCATGGCCTGTACGGAGGTGACTTTGCTTTGCTTTTTGCGAAGTAATGAATTCAATTGTGCACTGCTCAATAACACCAAGCAGAGTAACTTTATCCTCAAGATGGATTAAAAAGAAAGCAAATCTTTCCTTGTTAAATTAATCATGTAAATATGCAGATTTAGGTTAGTATATCAGAGTAACTGAAATAGTAAAAAAGATCAGTTGGACCAAATTAAGCATATTTAACCACTTGACGGAAATATATAAATAGAAAAAAATATTAAAGTAGCCTTTATCTAAAGTATACATCAAATAAAATATATTTTAAAAAAGACCAGGCCTTACAACGGCGTCTGGAACAAGGCCTAATTTCAAAGGTGGCGTGCGGCTATCCGCTTGGGTCTATGGAGTCTGTGGGTTTCTCAATTCTCTGTCGCGTTTTCTTTGGGCGAGGCTACACGACAGGCCTAGCTTTTAATGAGAGCGATGCCAATTACAAGAGGGCACGCAGTTCCGGCTGGCGCTAACAATGGGCCTTTACGCACAATTACGATTAAATTTTCAACTATCTACGGTCGTTATGTGGGTAAGATGGGCATTTAACCATTCGAAAAAGAACTGGCCCGGTTCGTGAGTGTTGAGACTGGCCCAGGTAGAGAAACCTATTCTTAATAATCCTCTTCTTGGAAATCGTGAAATTTGATACTCGTTAGTTTTAAGACTCGTGATTTCTGAGACGACACGCACATAAACAAGAAATGGCGCAGAAAATTGTTTCTAGATGATAAAGTCGCAGCTATCTCTTCGATTAACCCGTTAATAACATACCTCATCCCTACGTGAGTTATGCGACCTATTCCGACAGTGGGATGTAGTAGCTTGGTTGCTAGAGGTGCTGTTTATGAGCGATAATGTATTTGCAGTGGTTCGAATCCGCCTAGTATTTACTACCCCTCTTTTATCGCTAACTACGGGGTGTAATGATGCACCCAAGTTTCATCACAAGTCACAATACAACGCAAAAAATTCTCTCCTTCCTCGTAGTGACGCAGGAGTCTCTGTCAAACTTCCTGGTGAAAAGTTTTTCGTTTCCTGGTTGAGGAGACGAGGAAGCCACCTGGCAGATAATTTTCTGAAATGGAGTTCATCTCGGATGATGTTCTGAACACTTCCGTAACTTATTCCTACGGTTAAAACAATTTGCGAAACTTGTATTCGCTGATCTTCACCAATAATGTCACGAATGGCAACATTGTTATCTACAGTGATGCTTGTCCGCGGTCTCCTTTCATGAGGTTCATTTTCCACAGCTTGTCTTCCTGTCACAAATTGTTTAACCCACTCACACACTCGAGTCTGCGAAAGTGTTTCTTCCCCAAACTTTGCGCGGAGCCGTCTCAAAATTTCGGAAAGTTTGGTGCCCCTTTTTGCGAGAAATTTGATAATGATGCGTTGCGCAACAGATGTTTGCACCTCTTGCCCACTCATGGCGTACTGAAGCAACCCAGCGCTTCGTCGTCGTTCGCGCGCACAAACCCCTTCTCCAGACATCCCCATCAACATCCTGGCAAAGCCCCGCCTCAGAATTATTACTGACAGCAGCGGTACATTTAGATTCTCGTTTATATTTGATCCGCCTTCGTAGAACAGCTTCTAAAGACAGTCGCTTTTTGGAATACACTACAATATTAACGGGGTACTGTTTTCATAATTCCCTTATTTCGTTTCATTTCTCTGCATAGCAATAAGGGAAGATCTTGTGACGTACGCCATGTTTCTATTGAACGCGTGCTTTTTAATTTTATTTTAATTAGGGCTTGTAAATGACAACTTTTTTTCAGAAAGGGAAGAACTGCGCGTGCGCTTGATTATTTAACAATTAGTTTGCTGTGTCAAACTCAGTTAGGTACCATTATGAACATAAGAATAGATGGGTGCATAACGGGAGAGTTTCAGGAAGTACGAGTGATATGTCCCACACCCGGGAAGGATGACGCATTGAGGTAGAAATCATAGATTATTCATAGAAATATACATTTTTATATCCTCTAGTGTGGAGAAGATGTTAAAAGAAAAATATTTGCTATGTTACGTGGTAGTAGAGGTTCACCTGTGTCGTGTAGTGGTTAGTGTGATTATCTGCCACCCCAGAGGCCCGGGTTCGATCCCTGGCTCTGCCACGAAATAACGTAGTTATTGATACTCATAATTGACTCTACTTTCTTTTCCATATCTATCTTCTGTACGTACAGTAGAAAAGCACAGACAAGCTTTTCTGTTCTACCATACAGCTTCATACAGCTCGATGAAGGAACTTTTATTCGTCATACACATCTTCCTGTCTTTCCGTCTTTTATTTTCCTTGATATTTTCCACCTTTTCAGAATCATTTTGGTCACAACACTGTATTTGTTCTAGCAGGTTTCCCTTTCTGTTTGTATACAGCTCCTGTATAATGCAGTTCCGGTTCCTCACAGCCGACTCTATTTTCCTTTTCTTTACCATAACAGGATTTGTTAATCATGAAGCTCATTGCTATCGGCTGTGTAATGGTATCTCACCGTGCAGTACCCACGAAGGAAGACGGGTCCTGTTTTTTTTTTTTTTTTGTCGTGACCTACCTGTCCAATGAGACGATCTCGTAGGTTGGTCACCAGGCCGTTGGATGTTGAAGTATTACCTGACCTGCCGAGCGGAATGTAGGGAGGTAATTTGTAGGTATGACTCGTCCCGCAACTCCCGAAATAAAAGAAGTTATTTCCCTGTCCTTTATTACTGTGTAATGGTATCTCACCGTGCAGTACCCACGAAGGAAGACGGGTCCTGTTTTTTTTTTTGTCGTGACCTACCTGTCCAATTACTATGTACAGTATATTTTCAAGTCTGAATGTGATGATCTAAAGAGAGAGCGAGCTTGTTCCACGCGCCTACTTTTTTACTACGCGTATCTCTGAATCTTGCCCTGCGGTACTTGGGCTATGCTCGAAAAGAATCTCGTTCTGACAAGTACGACTACTAGCTGGGAGAAGGCCCCGCGCCATCTTGGCCAGCGGTTATATCTCCGCTCCTGAACTCAAAGTTCTATCCCTACCTCCTACCAAGGGGTTGGGTCTTACGGGCATTACCAAACTGTTCATCCAGTCCGTGGCGCCTTCGAGTAGCTATTCTCAATAGTTGTCACAGTAAGTGCTGCTACCTAGGCACTACTGTCTTCTGTCTTACTTTGTCCTCATCTTTCCTTGTTTTCCTAAAGTGCATCTGTACTGGCCCTGACTGGCCTTGTACTCTGCTTTGTTCCTTTGTCGGGCATCAGGCAGGCCGCCTGGCCCGCATACTAACTTTGTTTGTTGATACATAGTAAATGTCCTGTTGTGATCAACAAGTCTCCGCTCTTGGTCAACAAATTTTGTAAGCGCACTTTGCAAGCTCTCTCCACTACATGTAGCTTCTTGAAATATTTCCCTTTTCTTACAGTAACTAAATCTGACTATAATTATTATTCAATTACCTTAATACTACAAGGTGTCTCCTGTCATTGATCATCATTCTAACACTAATTAATCTCCTCTGACACCTTGAGCTCGAGACTCGGCTGCGAACCCCGGCTGCCTTCCACCTGGCAGTCCGGCGGTTCGAGTCCCTGGGAGGTCGGTACACGACATTTTCTATTCCCTATCTTACTTAACGTGCAGCACGGATTCGCTGGTCGAATCGGCTGAAGGAAAGAGCTAGTCTCACGCATAAGAACGATACCGCAGCAAGCAACTTCCTATTAAGATGGTGAGATATAAGTCAGTGGACTCAGTGGTAAAGATAAAGGACGTGGTCCGCTAATCTACGGAGTTCCCCCACACTTTAAATCCACCAAGTTTCCCACCTCATAATCTCAGTTTGAAAGTTGAAGCACTTATTGTATAGCACCGCTACGTAATCTGATATCTCCTAAGCTTTGTAATGGCATCAGACTGCAAATGAAGTCTTTACACAGTGACGTGGTCGAAGCAACCATCTTCACAAGATGTAGTGCGGGAGAAACAGTTTTCATCGCCCGTATTCCTTTGATTCCCTCAGACTACCACTTCCAGTTCAAACGACAACAATTTCCCGTTAAAGAATGCTTCGCAGTAACAAACAAAGCTCACGGGCAGTCTTTAAAAGACCGAGCTCGATAGCTGCAGTCGCTTAAGTGCGGCCAGTATCCAGTATTCGGGAGATAGTAGGTTCGAACCCCACTATCGGCAGCCCTGAAGATGGTTTTCCGTGGTTTCCTATTTTCACTTCAGGCAAATGCTGGGGCTGTACCTTAATTAAGGCCACGGCCGCTTCCTTCCCACTCCTAGCCCTTTCCTGTCCCATCGTCGCCATAAGACCTATCTGTGTCGGTGCGACGTAAAGCAACTAGAAAAAAAAGTCTTTAAAAGGGCGGGTGTGCATTTAAGGAATGATTATTTTTCCCATGGTCAGTTGTACCAAATACAGTATAGTCAATACAGAATATTTCCGGATTTAACCTAGTTAAAATGGGAGACAATTCGCAAGTGGCACTCGTAGTGGCGTGATCTGGAAATTCCGTTAATTTCAAATATCAATGGAAATTCATATACAGAGTTGGATAGCCGGGCTGAGTGGCTCAGACGGTTGAGGCGCTGGCCTTTTCACCCCAACTTGGCGGGTTCAGTCCTGGCTCAGTCCGGTGGTATTTGAAGGTGCTCAAATACGCCAGCCTCATGTCGGTAGATTTACTGGCACGTAAAAAAACTCCTACGGGACTAAATTTTGGCACCTCGGCATCTCCGAAAACCGTAACAATAGTTAGTGGGACGTAAAGCAAAATAACATTATTGCTATTATTATTATTATTATTATTATTATTATTATTATTATTATTATTATTATTATTATTATTATTATTATTATTATTATTATTGCTTTAGCATTCCTGTCTGAACGTTTACAGTTAGATGTGTCTATTCTCTCATTTAACTTACATTGTGTCATCACATTGAGACATTTGTCAATAAACAGATCGGCACATTCCTGTCTTTTTCTCTTGGAAGGACTATCCCTTTTGGAAGGGGTGGTAGCATTTGATGTTCTTTTGTTTTTTGTTTTTGTTTTTTGATTCAGTGTCGGTACAGATCCAGGCTTTAATCTGAGAAGAGGGATACAAGAAAGAAAAGCATGAAAATGTTGTCGATAGTTATGTTTTACGTACAATTGAAGTAAAAATATAACATACCCTTGGCTGTATAGTCCAGGATTTCTAAAGTCGCTGGCCTGGAAATGATATAAACAGATCTTATAATTCTTATTCAAGCGTAACGTCCCTTCTTTCTTGTATACCTTATCCAAGTCACTTCTCTAACATTTCAGAATCCACAGATCACACCCATAGTTGGGCCTACGAGAGTTGGAGCCTGACATTTGAGCGGCGAGAGCAGTAACTACGAAGTATACTGAGTTGCCATAGTTACCTCCATCTGCGGCAAATCACCCTTAAGTGCAGGCTTCATATTTATTCAAATATGCAGGCCTAATGCAATTCAATAAACTTCTACCCGTTCCTAAGCTCGTGCTAATAAATCCAGCATTTAAGACAGAATACGTCATTGCCGATAAATATATTTCATAATCACTAAATTGACAATAACCTCAATAAAAGCACATGTTAAATAGAGAATAGAACTGTACAACTAGCCACTGATTAACTTACAAAAAATAAACTAACAACGAAAATAATAGTCAGGAAACAAACACGTAAACAATTACATAAACCAGCAACAACTAACACAGCTAACACAGTACGGTACCACTCGGAATAATATCACAAAAGTGACTGAGAGCAAGCACACCCACGTGGCGATAGCTTCCATGTGGCATCTCTGTTATCGTTGCCATAGCAACAGACCATTTTCGAGCAGCGTTACTCAATTTTTCCTCGCCAGTGGCGCTAAACGTGAGACTCCAACTCTTGTGCGCCCAACTATACAACACATCGGTATTGAAGGTTAACTGGTTCACTATACAATAAAATAAGCTTATTATCTATTAAGGCAGTTAAAATATGGTCAGAAGTTTAGGAAGTACTATAAAAATATCTTTTTCACTGGAAGGATATATATGTAAAGACAATATTTACTTACATTTTCTTCCTACGAGGGAAACGGAAGAAAGAGCGCGAATCCTTCTGTATTCCATAATTACTGCAGCCGAACACAGTGCATATCCTTCCATTCATGTTGAGAGGAGATATAAATGAATGACACACGCTACTATTTACTTATGTTAACTTAGGCCTACTGCTAACGCATATGTAACACCAAAAAACTTCACAAACTAATACACGTGCTCGTTTGAAAGAATCAGTAACTCCAGGCCATACCGCTAGACAGCGTTCTAATCGCTGTCCCTCAATATCTCGCAGACTACTGTATTTGGTTATACGAAACCTATTCACGTGTAAGCTTTCCTGACAGCCTTGTGATTCTACAGCCACAGAGGTGAACGGAAAATGTAGTTAGGCCTAACAAGGAAGTTTTATTTTTTTTAACTGATCTCAAGGACAACCTTGGACAACATAATTTGAACGGCAATAGAATTCAATCGTGACTGGCGGTATGCAGTGGAGGCTGTCATTATAATGAGAACTCTCCAAGTCGAGTGTGACCGGTAGTAGGCAAGGGAGTCTGCCTTTATAATGACAACTACGCAATTCAATTGTGACTGGCTGTAGGCAAGTGACCATGCCATTATAATGAGAACTCCAAAGTCTAGTGTGATCGGCAATAGACAAGGGGCCTGCCATTATAATGAAAACACCCGAACTCGAATGTGACTGCCGTGAGCAAGGGCATCCCATTATAATGAAAACTCCCAACTCGATTGTGACGCAGTACGAAATGGGGGCCTGTCATTATAATGAAAACACCCCAACTCGAATATGACTGGAATTAAGAAATGGGGTCTGCCATTATAATAAAATCTCGCCAACTCGGACGTTTACAATTTGAATTACGTCATCGATACAGATAGGTCTATGGCGACGATGGGATAAGAAAGGCCTAGGAGTAGGAAGGAAACGACTTTGGCCTTAATTAAGGTACAGCCCCAGCATTTGCCGGTGTGAAAATAGGAAACCACGGAAAACCATATTTAGGGCTGCCGACAGTGAGGTTCAAACTCGCTATCTTCCGAATGAAAGCTGACAGCTACGTGGCCACTTGCTCGGTCAACTCGGACTTTACATAAGAAACGACGTATGGCGACCTACCCTGGTATTTTTCGGGTAACGCTAAAAGCAATGTAATGAAATCAAATCTTATTCACAACGTGTATAGTTCTTTACCTAGAATTCCGTACACAGTGTAAAATTCCGCAACGAAGCACGGGTACATGAGCTAGTCTTTATATTGTAGTTGAGTGTAAAAGAGGATCATGAGCCTTAACTTCGCCACATACAGGGACATAAAATCTATATATATATAAAATAACATGTCCTGACTGACTGACTGACTGACTGACTGACTGACTGACTGACTGACTGATTCATCATCGCCGAGCCAAAACTACTGGACACAAAGAAGTGAAATTTAGGGGCTACATTTATATTAGGGTGTAGGTGCTCACTAAGGGAGGATTTTAGGATATTCCGTCGTCAAGGGAGGTGAAAATCGGGGTGAATTTTTGAAATGATGACATTTATATCACAAAAAGTTTACAGACGTAAAAATTGGTATTTGGAATCTTCTTTGAAAATCAAGAAACACGTATTTTTTGTTTTTGCAAAATCTCATTAAAGGGGGGTGAAAAGATGGGGGGAAATGGTTAACACCTTTTATGAGGAGACTTATATCTCAAAAACTGAAGATGTTATAGACGTGAAAATTGGTATTTGGAATCTCCTTTGAAAATAAAGAAACACGTATTTTTGTGCTTTTGGATAATCCGATGAATAGGGGGTTGAACAGGAGTGACAAACGGGTTGAATTAAAAAAAATACTATATCTGCAAATTATTTCAGACACGTAACATATTACAGATTTGAAAACTGGTGTTTGGAATTTCCTGTAAAAGTAAAGAAACGTAAATACTTTTTTCCGGAACATCCACTTAAGGGGAACTGAAAAAGGGGGTGAATTTTTAAAATGAGCATATCTATCTACAGTATATCTCAAAAACGTAACATGTTGCGGACGTGAGAATTTGTATTTGGAATCTGCTTTAAAAATAAGGAAACACGTCTTCTTTTGTTTTCGAAAAAAACCCTTAATGGTGGGTGGAGTGTGAAAGAATTGGAAAATTATTTGAATTATTTGTATGAATACAGTATATACCAAAAAATCTGAAGGTGTTACAAACGTGATAACTGGTACTTGGAATCTCCTTTAAAAATAAACGCGTATTTGGGGGGAAGGAATCAACTTGCTAGGGAGGAAGATGAAAACGGAGATTAATTACTTTTACGATGATACATATATCTCAAAAACTGAAGATGTTACAGTCGTGATAATTGGTATCTGGAAGCTCTTTTAAAGAAACGGGTACTGTTTGTTTTTATTAAATTCTTTTGAGTGGGGTGTGTGAAAGGAAGTAAAAAAATTGAATTCTTTTTCTGGAGTACTGAAGGTTACAAACGTGGAAATTGGTATTTGGATCCCCTTTAAAATAAAGAAACACGCATTTTTGGGTTGGGGGAAAACAACTTAACGGGCGAGGATGGAGTGAAAAAGGAGTAGAATTTTTTTTCATGAAGATACTTATATCTCAAAAACTGAAGATGTTAGAGGCATGAACATTTGTATTTGGAATCTTCTTTCAAAGTATAGAAATACGCGTTCTTTTGTCTTCGGAAAATCCACTTAAGGGATTTAGTTGAATTCTTTGTATGAGGATAATTATGTCTCAAAAACTAAAGATGTTAAAGACGTGAAAATTGGTATTTAGAATCTCCTTTAAAAATAACAAACACGCATTTTTTAGGGAGAGGGAATCAACTTAACGGGTAAGAAGGGGAGTGAAAAATGAGTTAAATTACTTTTATGAGGATACTTTTATCTCAAAAACTGAAGATGTTACAGACGTGAAAATTGGTATTTGGAATCTCCTTTAAAAATAATGAAACACGTATTTTTTCGGAAAATCCAGTTAAGGGGCTGGAACGAATTTGAAAAGCGGGTGAATTTTTAAAATGAGTACCGTTATATCTACATTATATGTCAAAAAACATGTTAGAGACAAGAAACTTGGTATTTGGGAAGTCCTTTAAAAATACAGGAACATGTATCTTTTTGTTTTCGGAGAAGGCACTTAACCGGGGGATGAAAAGAAGTGAAAAATAGTTGAATTATTTTTTATGGGTATACTTATGTCCTAAAAACTGAAGATGTTACAGACGTGAAAGCTGGTATTTGGAATCTCCTAAAAAAATAAAGAAACATATTGAACCCATGACCTTTGTGCCCTAAGAACATTATGCATAAATTGACAATTCAATTAGAAGTTCGATTCTTGATAGCATGGATTTGAAACGTGACGAGGGGATGATTACTTTCGGTCCCACGCTCTGGGATACGTGACGTCAGCCGCACGTGTCAACGGCAGAAGAATCTTAAGTCAGTTTTGTGAACTATTTCAAAGCGCGTGTATATGGCGTCCCCCAAGCCAAGTCAAAAAAATATAGTGCCTATCACAGGAGGTCAATTATCCCACAAATCGAACCCGTATAAATTTTAAATGTCCATGAACACTACCGCCAGAAATTTAGCAAGTATGTAGTCACTTTCAAAACTCTTGTAATTACAGTTTTGTTAAGTCAGAAAATTTATAGAAATTTTCTTGGCGGCAAAGGGAGATGTCCGAAGAGAGGGGGTAAATGGTATAAATATGAAGGGACGCCATGACGAAGTCTCCTTCTCCGGCATTTATGGTACGAAGCGGACGAAAGTGTTGAGCTGCTCTGTGAAATCAAACAACAAAAGTAGAATAAGTTCAACCGCAGATTTTAGCCATTGCGGCTGGGGTCTTGACTCCATGTGGAGATAGTTTTTTGAGTGGAAATAATTGTACCAGATAGGACGGTCAAAATACTGAATAAATTCTCATGTGATCAAGTAATTCGTGTGCGGAAGTAATTACAGTCCATCGTGTGCGATCAAAAGAAAAGTGAAGGACATTTCTTTTTTTTATATGCTTTATTTCAGAAAACCTGAAGAAATATAATAATGATCTGTAAAGCCACGAATGTAAAAATGGCTAAATAAAATGCCAGGGTCGCAGGTGAGCCCTATGACGAACACTGGCATGACTACATAAGGTATGTGACTTTCCATCTTACTACCTATTATATCTTGTTTCATGATCTCAAAAAGTGTATTTGAATGGGGATATAAGACGCAGTGGTCACCCCTATTAAGTTTTGTAAATGTGAGAATACGACTAAAAGAGTCATTTGTTTTATTTTCCACTTGGATACATTTTTGAAGTCTTGCGAGTGCCGTATAATGTTGTAAAAAGTTACTGAATAGGGTTTCGAAGTGATATCACGTCCAATGTAGATCGCCATTTCCGTGTGTGTGTACTGCCTATATTTTGTGATGTCAAATTAAGATGAACATTCGACGTAAAATGTTTCTGTCTGTAATTTTGACGTAAATAATTTAGAAATCCATGGTTACTCATTTTCAATCGAGTGGAAGCGCGCTGTCGGGTGAGAATCTAGTGTGATGAATTTGGTCACGGAGAGAAACATTTTTCTAGGCCCATGTTAAACTGTGTCTGACTGACAATAAAAAGACCTAGTAGAATGTTTCAGTCATTTTTCGTGAAAATCAAGTAATTAAAAATACGATATCATGTTATGCGAAGCTGTTCATCATTAATGCATTTGCGTATTAGACGTCATGAATTCTAGTAAGGAATTTATTCCAGTTCTCTGTCGATGGTAGTTGCGAGTCGGGAAACAGAGGTTAGTTGTCGTGTGAGTCGAAATGAGATTTGTGAATCAGGTTAGAGTCCTGTCATTGAAGCCGGGACATGGAAGCCCGAGGAATATTTTATAATGTTGGGAATGGAAAGAAATATATAGCAATCCATAGCGGTATTAATTTGCGACGCGTATAATTATTGTGGCCATCTTGAAGCATAATCTATGTGCATTTTATTGGTCAGGAATATCGTATTTTGTAATTAGTCTTTTGCGAAGTTAAACGTTTCATTCTTTGAGGTCAGTCAGGCATGATGAACAAATGTTCCATATCGAGATTGACAGACAGGGAAGGGTCGTTTGTAGCTGAGACCGCCAGCGGATCGAAAGGGAAACGGGTTGTAACGGGACATGTAGTGGTTTACGTGTAGGATTGAGATTTCATTCGTGGCGACGGAGATAAATAATTATGGAATCTAGTTGAAATGCCCATCCGGGAATAACGTGCGAGTTGTTGGATACTGTGAATTTGTTTAATTGGGGACGTAATGAACATTTGAAACCACGAACTTAGAGTATAAAGTGTACTAGTAACCAAATTCAGGGTTGCGCAAATTTAAAATATGTTATGACGAGATATGACATTGTAATTATATGGCGAGTTGCTTTGGTTTGTACGTAGATTATTAGGATATCCAAGTGTTAATAATGGCTAGGATTAGATTAGATTTAAAGTGTGAGATCATGAGACAAGATATATTTCTGGACATGAAATATGTAACAATTCTTTTCCAGCCAGATAAACATCACAGGATTGAATTTACATCACAGCTGCGTAGGAATTTGTGAAGAAACCAGAGTCCGCGGAGATAGAAATTGTTGTTCTTTAAGATTTCATTAAATCATTTAAATTTATTTAATTATTAAATTCAGTGAAACCGCATTTTGAAATAACTTTAATCAAGCGAATAACTTGGAGATGCATTCTGGAAATCTTAGTTTGTTTTCTGGGGAATATTTAAATGGTAAAGTAACGATTAAGGGGACAGATCCGAAGGAAATGGATTTTACTGCCACAAAGTTTGTGAGCATTGCTATTGTTGTAATTATTTAACTTTGATTGATTGAACAGTGAATGTGCTGGGGATAGTAAAGTGGAAACTTTGGTCATCAACCGATGTAACTTAATTATATTTAGCCTTCAGCTTAGAAACTTGGATGGTCAAGGGGTCATCAACCTCAGTGACTTAGATTAGGGCCATATGCCACTGTAGCATCATTTTCCTTGCGGTCATCATCCACAATGACTTTAAAGTAACTTAGAAGTTTAGATGTCGGTCCATGACATAGACGCAGGTCACATCGATTCAATTAAGGGCCCATGTCGTATGACCACTGTGTGGCACACACCGATTGGACGGCCTTAATTATACCTAGAGTCTAGAGTTCGTGTTACGAGGGCTGGACCATAACGAATCACTATGATGGTACATGTGGTCTCACATGGAAGCCGAATTTAAGGATTTCCAGACCTTCCTTTCTTTAATAAAAAAATAGACAATGGTTTCTAGTAAGAATGCCCATCAGGCAGACACGCCAAAGGCTCACCAGTGTTCTAACCTTACATGTAATATAATGATTGTGGTGTCCAGTGGACACGTGTAAATCCAGTAATACCGTTGACATATCAGAATGCTTCAGAATTTCCTGAATAAAATTGGAATCTTTTAAACAGACATTTCATTCAAAGTAGATAGATTAGAATGACTGAACCCTACCTTTACCTCAGCAAGTGACGAAGAACCCGATACGACCCAAGAGACAGATCTCATGAACTTTGCTGACAGGGAAGAAAGGTAGGTATCCCTCAATATGGACCAAAGGGTTCAATATGTTTTTGTTTTCGGAAAATACACTTAGATGGGGGTGGGGTAGGGGAAGGACTGATCAAGGAGTTGAATTATTTTTATGGGAATACTTATGTATATCTCGAAAACTGAAGATGTGACAATTGTGGGAATAGGTATTTGGAATCTTTAAAAATAAAGAAATATGTATTTATTTTTTCGACTTGAGAGAAGACTGTTTCTCACACGTACAGTTCTATGTCGCAAGGTCGTCTTAGCCCCAAAAGGTAATACCACAAACATGGTTTACAAAGAATTTCTGGGGTAAATGAAAATCAATTTTTGGGCGAGTTTTTATACTTCAGGAATTTTCAGATAATGTCTTAGTACAATGCCGAGGAACGATTACTTTGAACAAATTACGAAATCCACGCGAGCGAAGCCGCGGGTAATTGAAAATGAAAATCCACAGCCTGTTTCCAGTCATTTGACCGGGTCGGGAATGGAATGAAGCCCCATCTAGCGGCGAGGATAGGAATTGTGCCAACTGCCGAAGTCTGTCGCACTCCTCTGGGGCAATGATTAATGAATGACAGATGAAATGAAATGATATTGGAGAGTGTTGCTGTAATGAAATATGACAGGGAAAACCGGGGTACCCGGAGAAAAACCTGTCCCTGCTCCGCTTTGTCCAGCACAATTCTCACATGGAGTGACCGGGATTTGAACCGCGGAACCCAGCGGTGAGAGGCAGGCGCGCTGCCGTCTGAGCCACGGAGGCTACCCGCGGGTAATTGCTAGTAAATAATAAATAAGAACAGGGCGACTGATTCTCTGTTCATACCCGGGGCTCTTGCAGTGAATTGGCCAGTTCTCCATTTCTTCTCAAAAAGAAATTGAGCCATTCTGGGCCAGCCCTTTTCTTCTCATGAGAGAATTTATGGCCCAAGTTAACTTCAGTTTATCTGCACATTGATATGCAAAGAGCGTACTGTTTTTTTTTATTATCAGGAGCAAAACCGGCGCTACAAAGTCTCTGGATGTGTAACTAGCCTCTTTTCGTTTTCTTCCCCACAGACCCCTAAAAAAAAAGAAAAACGTCAACAATTACTTAACTCACCTGATAGCCTATTCTACTTACGGACACTGGATAGATACTCTGTCTAATAGCTTGAGAATAGTTCGTTTTAAAAGTTATGAATTAAGTATTTAGTGACTACTTTTCAGTTCAGCCCGGCGGTGTAGGAGGCAACGCGTCCGCCTGTCCCCCGGCGGCCCCAGGTTCGATTCCCGGCCTGGTCAAGGTTTTTTAATTGTAAATGATTAATATTCCTGGTCTGGGGACTAGGTGTTTGTGTCGTCCTTTCCTCACATTCAACACTTAACACTTCCGCAATTACACTTACACGCAGGTTCATCTCATATGGTGAAAGTAGTAGCAATAGATCTGCAGAGGTCGACGCCACGAACAAATTTCACTTTTAAAAAACTACTTTTTATAAACTATTATCAGAAAATAACCACCTCAACACGTTTTAAATTCCACTTCCAGTGTTATAGAAAAATTTCATGGCAGAGTCGCAAATCGAACCCGGGACCTCTGGCATGGCAGCCAACAACGCTAGCCACCGCTCCACGAAGTCAGGAAAAATAATTTTACAATTTTTAAACAATATGTGTCTATGAAAATACCTTCAGGTCCTGCGGCCTTGCATCTGCGTATAGTTCCAGTGTTGCCAACTTATATTTTCAAGATCCTCTAAATACTACTAAAAATCCGCTAAAATTCCGCCAAGAAATCCGATCTCAAATAATGAGCAATAATAATAATAATAATAATAATAATAATAATAATAATAATAATAATAATAATAATAATAATAATTTCAGATGTAATTCGAAAGCGAAGAGTTAAATTTTTTGGACATATTTCAAGAATGCCTGATGACAGACTTGATAAGAAAATCTTTAACCACTTCAATAAGCCCAATAGAAAAGGCAACTCTTATGAAAAATGATTTGTTAACACGAAGAAAGATCTGCAAGAAATGAATATCAAACATCAAGACATCCACAATAGAACCACCTTCAGAAAAAAGTTACACACATTTAGGGTGTCCTAGAGCCAGAAACAGCGACCAAGAAGAAACAACAATTGATGGTTGAAAGGAAAGAAGCAGCAAGCAGGAGGATGAAGGTGTACTGGCGCCAAAGAAAATTTAAATCAACAGGAGTTATTTACGTGGTCCACAGCTGGCCAAAATCGATAAAATAATAATAATAATAATAATAATAATAATAATAATAATAATAATAATAATAATAATAATAAATGTCTGCACTCACCTGATGTGTGAGTTTCACTGGGATTAACCCCCTGCCTGCGAGCTAAAACTTGTAGGCGTTTTAGTGCCGGGTACAAACTAGGTGAATCCCCTACCTCAAGGGCCACACACAGAATAGGCCAGTTCATTAAACGGTCTCCCTTCGTAGCATAAATAGAAATGCTACTCTCTCACAGTTTCATTTTCTGTCGTCATTCGTCAACTAAGAGATATGTACCCTTTCCCCACGCATTACAAATTTATGATATCACGATCTCATAACATCAAATCAAATAACATGTTTTCCTCATGTGACTGCTAGCTCCTGACAAGAAATACGGAATAGCTCAGAGACAGACTGGAGTACAAATTAAAAAAGTAAAATGGATAAAACGCTAAATTCCGCTATAATACAGTAAATATAGAATTCCGCCAAAAAATCCGCTGTCTAAATGGTATATTTCTCCGCCGACAGTCTTCTAATTCCGCCAAATTTAGCGGAAAATCCGCTAAGTTGGCAACACTGTATAGTTCTTTCTGGCATACCATACCGATCCTCGGCTTCCCGAATAGAAATTCCCTTTTCTTAATTTTCTTTACTGCCTCTCACAGGTCAGTGGTACTCCATTACTTTGCCCCTTCCCTTTTCTTATATACAGTTGGTGTTATGAAATTTATAACTGAAGAGTGAAGGAAAAATGGTAGCATAGACTATACGGCGTGTCACCCTTGAGAGCACTATTTGTGTCCCAAGTCTGCGGGACAGATACCGCGCCCTGCTTCCAAGGCTGTATTGATGTACGAAGCTGTGTTTTTTAAGTAAGTGCCGTTTTTACATGTGGCAGAACTTCGGTCGTCGTTCAAAGCGCGCTAAGTATTATCCGCACACTTTATCTTGGTGCATTTAGACCCTAGTGCTGAATCGGTCGACCTCGGCGATCTTCGAGATTCGTACTGGCAATCTTTGAAACACAAACTATGAATCGCTTAAGCATCGTTGTGCGACATCTGGCGTACACTTTGCGTACTAGTACTGTTGTTGTTTACACAACAAAGCCAAAGTATTCGCGTCGAAAAATGTTTTATAATGTTAAATAATGTGTATGTGACATAGTTGTTGGCTTAAGATGATAACGGTTTAGAAATTTCATATCGATCGACCATATTCTCGATTCAATTCAGATTTCATTTTCATTCAGTTGGCAGCACTAGGCAACACTATCGATACCGGGACAGTTCCCTCCTTACTCCTCAACCCCGTACACAAATGCACCATGATAAAGTGTGCGGATAATATGTACATCTGTAGGCTAGCCACAAACGCCATAATGGAAGCAATCTCCCGTATTTGCGTTGCGTTGTGCTATTGGAAATGTCTCTGACAATCCCACCGAGTGTGAAGTACGCGCTGTGATTCGTCTTGTATGTGCAAAAGACGTGGAAGCCGTTGAAATTCATCGGTAGATTAGTGAAGTGTATGGAGAACACACTATGAGCGAAGGAATGACAAGGAAATGGGTTATAGCATTTAAAGAAGGCCGTACTAATGTCGCGTCGAGAAGCGTAGTGGGCGACCGTCTGTCATTACTGAATGCTTTGTGACTACCACTTGTTCCTGCACTTGAAAAGGGCATTCAAGAGGTCAGCGCTACGACAATGATGACCTTAAAACGACCGTGCTGCAGTGGCTAACAGGCGGCAAATTTCTATGAGGATGAAATTCAGAAGCTGGTTTAACGATATGACAAGTGCCTTTATATGCGTGGAACTTACAGTGAGGAGTAGTTTAAGGTACAGGCTTACATTGTAAAAAGAAATTTTTAAAATTACATTACTTTTTTCTATATCAAAACGTTACCTACTTAAAGAACATGCCTCGTAGTAATGGCGGCAATGCAGAACCTTCATAATACAGTTGTCCTTAGGCATTACCTTGCTGTTTCTACTACAGCATCCCTGTATGCCACCCATTGTAATTCTATATCCCGAACCTGCTTACAGTCTATTGTTTGGAAATTTCATCCATGTACTTCTAATAATAATAATAATAATAATAATAATAATAATAATAATAATAATAATAATAATAATAATAATAATAATAATCGTATGGCCTCAGCTACCGTGTGCAGACATTTCAATTCGACGCCATCTGGCTCTCTGCTCGTCAATTTCGACGTTCCGTTTTACTCTAGGCCCCCACTAGATGGCAGACCGAGTAAACCGAAACTCTCTTGGGCGTCTGTGACTGAGATTTAATGAATTTTGTCGGGTAAACACCAAATGTGTCACCAGAGATCTTTTACATGCCGACATCGTACGACATGGAGTGTCGAATGGACTTTTTTCCGCCCTTCAAAAATCCGACTACCTCTGCCGGGTTTGAACCAGCTATCTTGGGATCCGGAGGCCGACACTCTACTTAGTTCACTACAGTATTGTCTAGTAAAGTACTAAATGCAGAAAAATTGATAAAAAACACACATAACAAAAGCAATTAAACTTTTGCAAGGAAAATATTGTACTTACATGTTTAAAACAAGCAAAACATTACAAGTATACAAGAAAGTGTACAATCAGGGACGGAAACCTTTGTTACCGAGCGAACCTAGCTACTGTTAGCACATTCAAATTACAGAGAGTCATCCTGTCTTGCTTTAAGTGCGATAGTATTTTGGTCCATTAATTGTTTAGTTAAGATGGTAAGCGTAGAGAGAAAGCATATCATTTCTTTGTATTCTTGTTGTTCCTTACTTCCGTTTTATTGGGAACATTCGTTCTCAAGTCGAGAGGCCCTGGTCACCCTTTTAGTAATCTCTTACGACAGGCAGGAGGAGCATGGGTGTATTCTTGTTGTGTTGCTTGTTGTTTTAAGGGGCCTAACATCTAGGTCATCGGACCTGGGTGTATTCTACTGCCTCCCAACCCCAGAGAGGTGTAGAATCAGATAGGATACAATATAAGTTTAGGGAGGATTTTGAAGATTGTTTAATGCACAAAACATTTTAGTTCATCACTATAAGTATGTCCGGCTCCACGGCTAAATGGTTAGCGTGCCGTCCTTTGGTCACAGGGGTCCCGGGTTCGATTCCCGGCAGGGTCGGGAGATTTAACCTCAATTGGTTAATTTCGCTGGCACGGGGGCTGGGTGTATGTGCCGCCTTCTTCATAATTTCATCCTCATCACGACGCGCAGGTCGCCTACGGGAGTCAAATCAAAAGACTGCATCTGGCGAGGCGAACTTGTCCTCGGACACTCCCGGTACTGAAATGAAATGGCGTATGGCTTTTAGTGCCGGGAGTGTCCGAGGACAAGTTCGGCTCGCCAGATGCAGGTCTTTTGATTTGACTCCCATAGGCGACCTGCGTGTCGTGATGAGGATGAAATGATGAAAAAGACGGCACATACACCCAGCCCCCGTGCCAGCGAAATTAACCTATTACGGTTACAATTCCCGACCCTACCGGGAATCGAACCCGGGACACCTGTGACCAAAGTCCAGCACGCTAACCATTTAGCCACACTCCGGACACTCCCGACACTAAAAGCCATACGCCATTTCATTTAATTTCACTATAAGTGTAATGTATGTGCCCTCGCCTTTGATTCATGTGATTGAAGTCAGTAGACAGCTAACAAGGATTGCTGTATTTCAATAGAAGTATTTCGATTTATCTGTGAAAGTATCGACTAAAGAAGCGAAGAGCAACGAAGGGTGCGAAAAACGAAAGACTCCGTAAGTAGAATATATGGAGAGTTCTGCCGCCACCACCGCTTCAGGCCCTCCGCAGAGACCTCCTCCTCCACCTCCTCCTCCACCTCCTCCTCACGCTCTCGGGAGAGGCCTCCTACTCCCCCTCCTCCTCACGCTCTGAGGAGAGGCCTCCTCCTCACGCTGGCTAAGAGCGCGACCCTAACCTCACACCCGCTATCTTGGAGGGGCTTAACCTAACTTAGCATACGTAAGAGAGCTAGCCTAACCTCACGGAAGGGACTAACCTTAGTTTTACAGCAGGATGCCCTTCCTGCCGCCTAAGAGCGCGACCCTAACCTCACATCCGCCATCTTGGAGGAGCTTAACCTCATTTTTATACGTAAGAGAGCTGTCCTAACCTCATGGAAGGGCTTAACCTCAGGTTTACGGCCGATTGCCCTTCCTGACGCCTAAGAGAGTGAGCTTAACCTCACATCTGCTATCTTGGGGGCTTAACCTAACTTTTGACCCACAAGACAGCAAGCCTAACCTCATGGAAGGGCCTAACCTCAGTTTTAAGGCAGGATGCCCTTCTCGACGCAATTGCATAAGATGGCGGCTATACATGACTCCTTATAAGACGCCTTAAGGGTGCTTTAAACATAGCTATTCTTTGTGCTTTAAGTTCATGCACATAGATTATGCTAAGGTAGCAGCACAAAATTGCGATCGTTGTACACTCTAGCGGAAGAAGTTTAATATGATAGTCGATGCATACAAAATCGGTAGGTGATGTGTACACGCTTTTGAACATCGCTATTCTTACTACTGCTCTGTTCACAAGATTTTTAAACATGGCTATTCTTAATGCTGCTCTTAACGACGTAGAGCTCAGAATTGATCAAGTGACCGTGACATCACGACCACGTGCACTTGTTTGTAAACAAAGCCACGTGCGTTTTTGACAGCTGTCATCTTGACGGACCCTAAACTCACTTTTAAGGACAATAGAGCATCGCTAACCTTACTGTTGCCATCTTCACGGCGGTAAACCTCAAGGCTGCCACCTTATGAATGTCGTAGCGCGGAATTTGAAATCCAACAACAGAACATCGCTAACCTCACTGCTGCCTTCTTGAAAAGTTCAGTGTTCCAAACACTAAAAGCTATCAAGCAGATACTGATTTCTGTTAGAAAAACGCAACTCACTGCACTACTAATAGGTCGGGGATTTTATTCTTTATGAGGTAATTCTGATAAGACGTGACCCCTGGGTTCCATTCCCTGTTATGTGTGGCATGAATTTCTTCGGTTCTGAACACAAAACCATTTACCAATAAAGATTAATTTGCTACACTTAACAAAGTAGATGCGTTCTTGGTAATAACAATCGATGAGGGTGTTGCTGCTGTTAAAATGTACCCACTTCAGCCTACTCCTACTAGGTGGAGTAGGAGGGCATGGTGAGATGGTGGAGAAGCCCTTTTAACCTTTAGCCCTTTAGCCCATTAGCCCTTTAGCTCATTAGCCCTTTAGCCCTTTTGACCATTAGCCCTTTAGCCTATTAGCCCTTTAGTCCTATAAGGAATGTGCGGTAAGGAGGAGGAAGAGTCCTTTCATCATTTTACCCTTCTGATAAGATGTAACCCCTGATTTATATTCCCTATCATGTGTGTAGCACGATTATTATTCTCGGTTCAGCATTTTGCATAGTAGCCCTCGCCTGCAAAAGCTACATGCTTGTAAACCATGCCAACAGATTGAAATAATATGTTTCCGAACCGATATTTTATGTTACATGTTTATGTGATAACTTGTTCAACTGCTAGGGACTTCAATGTAAGCAGTGTATTTCTTATAGCACTAAGCGTTCCGTTTAATTTTACTTTCCGCATGAGCTACATGCTTGTAACCCATGCCAACAGATTGAAACAACATGTTTCCGAACCGATATTTCATGTTACCTGTTTATACGATAACTTGTACGACTGCTTTTCGCACAAGACAAATGATAGAAGGCAAATCATTTGAAGTTGTACTTTTGTTGTATTCATATATTATCGTTTACCGAGCGAGTTGGCTACGCAGTATGTGCACTGCCTTAAGCATAAGATCGCGTTGTATGTTCGATAGAGATATGCCTTAACCGAGCGGGAAGAGGAGGAGGACGTTATAACAGCCGCTATCTTGCACAAGCTGTTCAGAATTCTAGTCTTATTTTTTCTCTGTTCGAATCCATCTTCTTAGAACAAAGGTATCCCCTAACATCTTCTGAACACATGTTGTATCGTGTGTCGTGTTCTAAACACATCAGTCAGTGTTCTAATCACATGTTGAAGTTAACGACATCGAGTACAGTGTTCGATTCTAGTCTTAATTCTTTTGTAATCTAATCTTCTTAGAACAAAGGCATCCCCTGACATGTTCTAAACACATGTTGTATCGAGTACAGTGTTCTATTCTAGTCTTGATTACTTATTTAGTGATCTGAATACATCAATCTATGTTCTGATCACATGTTGAAGTTAACGACATCGAGTACAGTATTCGATTCTAGTCTTGTTATGTTTCAATCACTTATTTTGTAATCTGATCTTCTTAGAACAAAGGTATCCCCTGACATGTTCTGAACACATGTTGTATCGAGTACAGTGTTCGATTCTAGTTTTGATCACTTATTTAGTGATCTGAACACATCAAACAATGTTCTGAACACATGTTGTATCGAGTACAGCGTTTGATTCTAGTCTTGTTATGTTTCAATCACTTCTTTTGTCATCTGCAAATCTAAACATGCATAATGATGTTATCGCTGTACATTCTTGCCTTCGCGATGCAGGTTCGATAGAGCTATGCCTTGACATAGGAGTAGGCGGAGGAGGCCAATGTATAGCCGCTATTGTTTAAAGATGGCCGCTGACAGCTGTCAAAAAAAGCACGTAGAATTTTTCAAATTACCCGCCACCACATTTCAAAGGTATAAGGTTTAGTGCTGTAAAGATAGCAGTACGATGCTCTGTTTATTAAAGATGAGAGCTGTCAAAAAAGCACGTGGAATTTTACAAACAAGAGCACGTGAAATTTCAAATTGCTCTCCACCGCATGCATAACAGCAAACGCCATCTTGCGCAGTAGCCTCTAAGCTAGCTTTCTTCATAAGAGCAGCCGCCATCTTGTGCGAGCACCCCTAGGCCGTCTTATAAGGAGCTGTGTATAGCCGCCATCTTGTCGCTGCTATCTTGCGCAATCATCCCTAGGGCGTCTCATAAGAGCAGCAGCCATCTTGTGCAAGCACCCGCAGCCTCATAAGAAGCTATGTATAGCCGCCATCTTGTGGCCGCCATCTTGCGCAAGCATCCCTAGGGCGTCTCATAAGAGCAGCAGCCATCTTGTGCAAGCACCCTTAAGCAGCCTCATAAGAAGCTATGTATAGCCGCCATCTTGTGGAATTAGATAGCGGCCAATGCCCAAGGGCCTAAGTAGGAACCGAACCGTTGATCTCATCATTAGACTACTTTCTTCGTATGCTATCATGTTCCTTATTCTGCGAACCTACGTATTCGGCGGAAAAATTTTGTCCGTTTTGCTCTACGACGCACCGTTTTCAAGATATTTAACATTTTGCATTTAAGCCCCAAATTTAATAAATCGAACCAGCACAGTACGTTATACTCTCTACCATACCAAAACCTGATCGAGTTACGAAAACCTGCTTCAATACAAACTAAAACAGACCAAATGCCAAAGGGCCTAAGTAGGAACCGAACCGTTGATCTCATCATTAGACTATTTTTCGTATGCTATCATGTTCCTGATACTGCGAACCTACGTATTAGGCGGAAAAATTTTGTCCGTTTTGCTCTACGACGCACCGTTTTCGAGATATTAAACATTTTGCATTTAAGCCCCAAATTTAATGGATCGAACCAGCACGGCACGTTAGCCTCTAAGCTAACTTTCTTGATAAGAGCAGCCGCCATCTTGCGCAAGCACCCTTAAGGTGTCTCATAAGGAGCCGTATATAGCCGCCATCTCGTGTCCGCCATCTTGCGCAAGCATCGTTAGGGCGTCTCATAAGAGCAGTAGCCATCTTGTGCAATTGGCGTCGGGCAGGGCATTCGGCCGTAAAACCGAGGTTAGGCCCTTCCATGAGGTTAGGCTTGCTGTCTTGTGCGCCAAAAGTTAGGTTAAGCCACTCCAAGATAGCAGATGTGAGGTTAAGCTCACTCTCTTAGACGTCAGGAAGGGCACCCGGCCGTAAAACGGAGGTTAAGCCCTTCTATGAGGTTAGGCTAACTCTCTTACGTATAAAAATTGAGGTTAATCCCCTCCAAGATGGCGGATGTGAGGTTAGGGTCGCGCTCTTGGGCGTCAGGAAGGGCATCCTGCTGTAAAACTAAGGTTAGTCCCTTCCGTGAGGTTAGGCTAGCTCTCTTACGCATAAAAAGTTAGGTTAAGCCCCTCCAAGATAGCGAATATGAGGTTAGGGTCGCGCTCTTAGGCGTGAGGAAGGGCATCCGGCTGTATAACTGAGGTTGAGCCCCTCCATGTGGTTAGACTATCTCTCTTACGCATAAAAAGTTAGGTTAAGCCCCTCCAAGATGGCGGATGTGAGGTTAGGGTCGTGCTCTTAGCCAGCGTGAGAAGGAGGCCTCTCCTGAGAGCGTGAGGAGGAGGTGGAGGAGGAGGCCTCTCCCGAGAGCGTAAGGAGGAGGTGGAGGAGGAGGTCTCTGCGGAGGGCCTGAGGCGGAGGTGGTAGCAGAACTCTCCATATATTCTACTTCCATAGTCCTCGCAAATCTAATACCATCGTCGTCAGAAAAGAACGAGAGATGACAAAGGAAGGTCGAATAGGAAAGGTGAAAGTGAGGAGATTGCCTCAAGTACATGTAGGTGTTAACAGACTGAGCTACGGGAGCCTTGTCGCCAACCTACGTTCTCAAGTTGAGAGGCCATGGCCCCCCTTTTATTCATCTCTTACGACAGGCAGAGGTGTAGCTTCAGCAAGGGTACAGTATAAGTTTAGGGAGGACTTTAAGATTTCACTGGAGAGGGAAGGAAGTTAATGAACTAGTAAAAGCTTATGCGGTTTTTGTAAAATATGTTGATTATGAAAACAGAAATTACGATGTTAAGTACAACTGCTCCGACTTCGCAGTACTGCGAATCCTACCCCACATTAAATTGGTAACGTTTTAAGAAATAAGGGTATAAGTCTGAAATTCTGGAAACTTGTTAAGAACAATTAGGGCTATGGCATATTAATAGTTATTACGATCGGAACGTACGTTTATTTTGCGGAGATTTAAATACGATACGAAGTTTGTCCGCAAAAGTAAGAAGAATATGTTATTTTTTCTGTTCCGATTAAAATAACGACAGCACTAAACATAAAAAATATATCGTATACTACCTTTAAACGCAGAAAGAATGCAACTATAATTGGGTGTGATTAAGTTTGAGTGTGGCCCATCTTTTAGTTTTTAATCGATGTTTAAACCCAAGTATCCGTACTTTTGGCAGTGAGACGTGTGTAGCAATTACGTATATTACTCTCGCCTACTTGTTACTGGTGTTGAATGAACAGGTCTTCTAACTCCAGGGTGTTTACAAAAGGTGACTATCCAAGTGCGTTTTTGAGTGTCCTACTCCCACGGAAAACAGTACATTTTCTGCTCACAATTGATCATTTATACAATCAGTAATTTAAATGGTGTCCTGTAGTATCGTTATCCCTCATGCAACTTGCACTGATCGTTTTGAGAAAGTATTTTCTGAAAAGGGACGTGTACTGTATATCGCATATTTAACAAGAAGGCGGCAACAGATGTTACTTCGTTACAAAACGTTACTTAACATGTGGACATCTCCAAAACCAAGTCACTATGAAGTTCATCATTGATTGTCGTTAAAGGGTCTTAAACAAGGAAACTATGCCTAATGATCATGAATTCATTACCGCATCTATCGGACTGATTCAGTGGGAACATTTGCAGTAGAAGAAATTTTTTCATCAAATTATAATATTTTTGAAATAGTTCTCCTTTCAGCGCTTTTTCTTTGTACTGATAAGAAATATATTTCTCTACAGAGATAGTTCGCATGTTCGTGATCTAGCTGGCGAGTGCTCATTACCGAAAGATTGAACGAGACTAAAGATACGTAATTCGTTCATAAATTATTATAATTATACTAACTGCATGTATTAGAATGAGTTTCTTTAAACTGAATATATCCACAATTAATGATATAACGTGTAAATTTTACCAAGGATAACCTCTTATAATATTTTATTATTTCGTTACGACACCTATTTATACGTGATCTCCTAAAGTTTCCCAGTCACTTCTCTCTATGCTCCTGCATGTTAATCGTCTTCAGAAAATCTTCCGAATTTCCGTTCCACCTCTGCGAACTTATCTTCCAGTTCCCGTACCGATCTCCGGAGATTAGCAGATTCTTTTCTTATCGATTTCGTGTATTCTTCACTGGCAGTCCGCTGAAGCAACGACTCTCTAAGTTTATCTTGCAGTCTTCTGACCTCATTTCTGAGATTATTGGTCTCATTTGTCAAAGATCCAGTACTGTCTCTTCCTTGAATCGGCTGACGTTCAGAAAGTGCAAGTTTAGTTCTAAGTTCATTTACCTCTTGCCGAAGCCGATTGGTTTCAGTATCGTTACGTTCTCTATATACCTCCGGCCTATCTGCTTGCCTATCTACTTGTGACAATCTTTTCCGAGTGGCAGCGAGTTCAGCTCTGAGCCGATTACACTCCGCCCTCTCCGCCTCTAATTCCCGTAACAAAGGATCTGAAGCGACTGAAGTGGCTACAGGCAATTCGCCCTGTTTTCTTGAGTATGACACTCTACGCTCTTCATGGAAACTTCTTCGCACACTGCCATGATCCTGCTGATCATCATCATCAACAACTCTATCTGCCACCCTATCTTGCAAACGGCTTACCTCCCGGCCTAAAGATTCAACTGCTGTAGGTATTTCGCCCTGTTTCTTTGAGTATGACACTCTACGCTCTTCATGGAAGCTTCTTCGCAAACCGCCTTGATCCTGCTGATCATCATCAGCAGCAACTCTATTTGCCACCCTATCTTGCAAACGGCTTACTTCCCGACCTAAAGATTCAGCTGCTGCAGGCAATTCGCCCTGTTTTTTTGAGTATGACACTCTACGCTCTTCATGGAAACTTCTCCTTCGCACACCGCCTTGATCCTGCTGATCATCATCATCAACAACCTTATCTGCCACCCTATCATGTAAACGGCTTACCTCCCGACCTAAAGATTCAGCTGCTGCAGGCAATTCGCTCTGTTGCTTTGAGTATGACACTCTACGCTCTTCACGGAAACTTCTCCTTCGCACACTGCCTTGATCCTGCTGATCATCATCATCATCATCAACAACTTTATCTGACACACTATCTCTCAGACGGCTTATCTCCCGACCTATAGATCCAGCTTTCTCATGTTCTTCGTTTCGCTCTAAACCGAAATCTTGAACCATAGTCTGAAGCCTTTTAATTTCTTTCTGAAAGATATTGTCAATGTCTGGATCACCGCCTGTGTCTTCATCATCATCATCGTCATCATCGTCTTCCATATCTCACAGTGGCTGTAGTAAAGTCACTATCTTTTCACGTAGCAGCTCTTCACCTTCTTGTCATATTGTTTTTTCACGTCGATCTTCCAGATCCTAACTCTTACTAAGAAAGTTAAACATTACCATGGTGGGGCATCATAAGAATAAAACGTGCAATGTAAACCATTTGAACGTATGTGTATTACAATCTTACTGAACTACTGTACATTGCACATATTTTCTGGCGATGACTTGATTTTAATAATTGTACACATCGGTCAGAAGCAAGGCAACCAGAAGCTTCAGAGCCAAAGAGCTTGAATTAGTTACGTCATTGTAGAGATGTAATTACGCAGTACAGTGAAAGTAGAGAGGTAATATACAGTATTAGACATTGATTGGGATTCATCAAGGAGCATTATATTAAACCAAGACCGATTGAAATATCTCAGGCCGTAACATCAAAACCAAAATGGTGAAAGTCATAGGGCATGAGCTGCCGACTGCTTAAAGTTAGGACGGCATCTAAATATCTTCATTTCGATGCAAAGCCTTCGCATAGTAGATTACTTTCCTCCTAGAACATCAAGATTAATAAAAAAAGGATTATGTACTTTGAAGTAGATAATTGAAATTGTAAGCAAAACTAAAGAGGGGGGTTGCTGAAATATGAATCACTTAGGTTAATTCAGTAGCTTTAGCTTTAGATCGCATGTGCCAAGGATCAATATAACTTGAAAGTTTGCAAAAGAGTGAGCTTGGTGTCACTAGGCCAGTAAATTGTGCTTGTTTCCTCGTTTGAGGTGAACGTTCCCTTCATAACGTGCAGAATTTTGACAATGGCCCACTATTTGGAGATTAAATATAAAGAAAGTTTATGGTGTCCTCACAAATAGCCCTACCCTCATTACATAACATCCGCAATGTCCCTCTTTTAATCAGTAGCGGCGACTGGGAATTAGAAGTGCGGGGGCAAAAAAATATACAGACAACAAAGAGTACCCGTCTTACGGGATATAACGGACCGGGGGGGGGGATTATATACATCAAAACTTAAGAAGCAACCTACAAAATGATAAGTTTTTGGTACTCTCTGAGCGAATTTCGACAGAGAGGTAAAGGTTGACAATTTACCAATTTAAGTGCGGTAATAATAGCTTTTTTAAGATTTTGATTCAATACTCCACAATAAAACTTTCACCAAAGGAACAATATTACGCATTTATTACAACTAAAAAGCAGTACGGCGTGATTATGTAATTAAAATCATTTAGTCGAAACCGACTTTCAACCTATTAGGTCGTGTTACGTACATTTAGTACGTATTGAAGAGATGTTAAGTACAGAACAAAAATGGCCAACCAGACACCAGTGGGATCCGAACCGACAACCTCTCGATTTCGCGTCGGTTGCTCTACCAATTGATCTATGGTGGCCTAGGCCATCTTTGTTCTGTTGGAAAGGATCTAAGCTACAGGTCTGGTACTACTACCATCTCACTGTAGAGTGCGTTTTTAAGTTGCCCGTTGAGGGCCAAGTCAATGAATATTGAATTTTCACGACCGCATTGTAATCGAAACCGACTTTCAACCTATTAGGTCGTGTTACGTACATTTAGTACGTATTGAAGAGATGTTAAGTACAGAACAAAAATGGCCAACCAGACACCAGTGGGATCCGAACCCACAACCTCCCGATTACACATTACACAAACTCAGGTTTTATTTATCACTTAGTAATGATACGCGATGGTATCTATTCATTGAATGGATTGACCATAATGTATGAATGACATTTTCTCATTAGGCCATACTATTTTAGTTGGCCGTCATGGTTATGGAACTTCGGACATATAATTGGGTACATTTTTCTACCCACGAGATCACACCGCCGCATATCGAACACATGGTCTACCTGACCAAATCAATTATACATTACATTGGACACATACACGTATTTTTGGGTTTACCTGACCCTGTTATATACGAAGCGGATCATTACAACATTGGCTCCTACCCATCACCATAAAACACTTAAGAACAACATAAATGCATGAATACATTATACAAAGAAATAATAAAGACATTGGCAAACAACACATCTTGAAGATATGGCCTAGTCAAGCCATATGGTGTCAGCTCACATTCATCATCCTGACATGGGTCGAACCCACGTTCGCCAGCTTCCAAGATGCAAAATCTCAAACTCATATTACGAGCTAATTTAATATATAAAAATGGAGAGGAATACGTCCTTTACATATTCATAAAATTCTCAACGCTAGTCATAATATATCATTGGTATGGGATTGTTAATGCAGTGGTGAATGAAGGAGGCTACTAGGGCTAATGTTCTGAGGGCTCTTAAAGACGACTCGGTCCGCGCACGGGATCAGGCAAATCCCTTACATCGTAAATCTGTCCCTCTTGCTGTGACCAGCGTTCAGCCAGGAGGGCCACAAGGACATTCTCTGTTTTCTTTCTTCACTTCTCATTTTGTTCGTTTCCAAGTACACAGTTATTCACAGGCTGTCAATTCTTATTTATTATTATTCTGGCCAAATACAGCCTAATTCAATACTTCGCGGTAACCATCATTATTCTAAATCTTTGTCATTCTGGCATCTCGAATACGGTATTTCACAAGTCTCATCTCCCTCCCTGCCTTCATGCCACTGCACCTTACATCCAACTCATTCATTCATCTTCAGGATTCTACTCAACACTACCTCATTCGCGTATTTAATATAATTCATAAGTTGCACCTCGGGCTTGAACGTATTTGATGATCACGTTCTTAATTATTAAGGGATTTGTAAAAAAATACATGCATTACCATGTGAAGCAACTACGCAATATACATTCAAATTATTATGAAGAACCATACCAATTAGTAAAATTGGAAAGAAATCATAAATTCAGTTGAAGTTCTGTTCCTCCCTTGCTTCACACGCACTTGAACGTAATGGGATCTTACGTACTAATTCATGCAAATTAGTGATTGTCCCCAAATCACAGAAGAAATCCTAATTAAATTAATAAAATAATCCTACCCAGTAACATGCGTATAGTGCACCCTATATTTAATGTTATTAATTACGTGAAAATAAAGGACTGGTATTTGTAAATATGCGAACGTGAAGATCTCATGCCTAGTATATTAAAAATGTACTCATCGATACTGTGTGTGGTTTGCTGTCATCTCGAGGGTACACCTGGGGTTATTAGACCTCCATTACGGTAGCATCACTCGTAGATAGTCTTAGGTTTCTCTTCCTCATAGTGCCATCCATGATGTCTTGAACTGTGGTCTCCTACTGTTGGAATATCTCCACGTTCCCTGAGGAGATGAATGCAGGCACGCGACTCTAGTTGATTCCAATCCTGGGTTCGACGATCACTCATGAACATACAGGCAAAAATGGGAAATTGATTAATGAACACTGTTTATGCGTTTTCAAAGAACCTGCTGGTTATTAGATCCACTCATTGATTCAAATGGGCTAACCCGAATAGCGGTAAGTGTGTGAAAATCACTATTAATTCTCCTTTTATCACACGGCCTGATTAATAGTTACTGTTACTTAACATGAATGTCCATGGAGTATGCAGACGTTCTTCTATCAAGAACACCGTTCTATTAATTTATTGAGCGTCACTTACTATTTAAATGCCTTAAAATCGGCCACTATTAATCACTGAATGTAATTGGCTGTCTCACTAATTCTGAGCGACATTATGCGTTTGCCCGATCTTTGATAATTACTTTAAGAGTCGTCACTAAAGTTGTAAACATTTATAGGAGTAAAAATTAAAATAACACCTCCATTCATCACTACCGTACTTGTCTCGTACTACACGGCTTATTTCGCGATATCTGTACCGCGCTGATGTACACTGACTGAGCAAATGTCATGGGATAACGGAGCACTGATGCGCAGGTGTGTTGTCTGCGCACCACACGCCTCCCTGTGCCAGCGGCAGTTGTATAGGAGACCTTGTGAGCAGTGGCTGTGCATGTGACAGGTGTAACATGGAACGTCGTCGTGAGCTGGCACCGTTCGAACAAGGTATGATGGTCGCTGCCCGACGGATAGGAAGTGCGATTTCGGAAGTGGTGCGGGAATTCGGCTTCACACGATCAACCGTGTCCAGGATGTATCGTGAATGGTTGAATCCGGTTGTCGCCGTCCACAACAGATGAACGACCGGCCGTCCAGCCACCCTCGATTACCGTGACCGGCGACATCTTAGACGGATTGTCAATAGTGACAGACGGGCAACCGTGCAACAAATCACGGCTCAATTCAACACAGGCCGTGCTAGACACGTCTCCCAGTGGACAGTTCGTAGGAACATGGGTTTTATGGGGTATGGGAGCCGGCGCCGCACACGGGTGCCACTGTTAACCCAACGTCATCGAGCACAACGACGCGCATTTGTCGCCAATCACCAAGGATGGACACTGGAACAATGGCGTAACGTGATATGGTCGGACGAATCACGATTTCAACTGCCCCATGCCGATGGGAGGCACCGTGTATGGCGCAGATCACATGAAGCGATGGATCCCGCCTGCCTCGAAGGTGTGGTCCAGGGCGCTGGTGTCTCCGTTATGGTCTGGGGTGCATTTTCCTGGTATGGAATGGGCCCTAGTTATTCTGGAAGAGACTTTGAATGGTACGCGGTATGTTGAGCTGCTCGGAGACCATCTTACCCATTTTTGGCCTTCCAGCGCCCAGACGGTTCTGCAGTGTTTCAAGATGATAACGCGCCGCCACATCGCTCCCACGTCGCCCGGGAATGGTTCCAAGAACATGCAGCGGAGGTCCAACGACTGCCATGGTCATCCAGGAGCCCCGATATTAACCCCATCGAGCATATCTGTGATATCCTGGAACGCAGGCTCCGTGCCATACATCCTACACCCACGAACAGACCAGCATTGGCGGCCGCTCTGCAAACGATTTGGTGTCAGCTGCGTCCAGAGGACTACCAGGGACTTGTCGACTCACTTCCACGGCGTCTCACTGCAGTTCGCAGGGCCAGAGGAGGCCCCACACGCTATTAGGAGACTATCCCTTGACATTTGCTAAGTCAGTGTATACTCTTCAACACTGCACTTCACACACTGCCGTCCAGTGAGTACTACGGCCGCACAAATTACAATGGGTTCCCGGAGCTAGGACTGGGTTTTATTTATAGTATTTTGGCTGAGTGGTCGGAGAGGTGGTACACCACACCCCCAACCGAAATTTCACTCCGCTAATCATGATCTTCCAGCGACGTGAGGGTAATCAAATTATAGCTCTTGACCCCTGTTTTATACTGATCTAATTCCCTGTATATCCGATCTTTGGGTCGTTCGGAACCTCGAAAGCGTCCTTTTCATAAATTCACGCGTCATGGATTATCTCGTGGAGACTCCCACTTTTTTCACGTTGCCATTTCTTAACACTTGGCTTCAATCTACGCACTACTGTATGACGTGCGTCATTACCGATCCACTCTCAACGTATTGCGTTTATGCACATCATCAATTTGCATAAAATACACCGGTTCAAATGAGTCCTTACTTATATCAATTTCCATAGGTTATCTCAAATATAAATATTCTTATTCTTATTCTTATTAGTTAAATATGGTGGGTTGGCACCAATGAATGTGCGGTTAAATCAGTAAGGATTTTATTTCTTGGGGATTAACACACCTCTCTGACCAAATACTCTTTTACGCGTAGCGTCCTCTCTTCTTCTTTCTCGCCCCGAGTGAGAGTGCAATTCCAAGGTTACACGGTAATGCGCTTTCCTCCTCTCGGTACAAGCACAGAAACCTGCCCCCTTCGAGCTTGCGAACCGCAACTCGTATCCCGGTTTGGGGCGTAAATTGCTAATTATGACACTATATGTCGCAGAATGTTGCGAAAAACGGCATATATTGTTGACTGGGCCTCCTAATATGCCTATGGCGTGGTGATGAATGGTTACAATATATACTCCTCATTCTCTGAATTTTTCCGTAAGCGCAAGACAAAACCCAACTAGTTTAAAGAAACTGAAGAAGACCTACAGTAGTAGAATTAAAAATTACAGAAAATTCACTATTCGTTCGAACAGCTAAAGTAATAACTAAACACAAATCTACGTTATAAACCAAATCTATTTTCTCGGAAGATGAGAGGAAACTAAGATCAGAAAGAATGAAGAAATACTGGGCACTAAGAAAAGAACAACACACAGAGAGAAATGATCGATCCAACGAACCCCAAAGAGGGTGAAACGAAAGAAGAATATACCCTTGCTACTGTTCCTCACAAGCATGTGCAAAGTCTTCACTACTTGCTGTGGCGCTATACAAATCGGTTAGCAGGGACGAACTACATTTTGTGCGTATTTCCGCTAGTTATTTTGTTAATAATTAAAGAAAATAAAGGAAAGAAAGGAAAGAATTAGCTGTACTGCATAAGTTCGTGCAAGACCGACTACAATATATCAGACCTTAATTATTATTATAGGAGGATAGCACACAATGTGCATATAGGAAAGATAAATGATCTTAATTGAATAGTTCAACTAGATATACTGTTCTTTTGGAGCACAGCTCTGCGTGATACCGTTGGCAATTTTTTTCACACAGTTCACAAACACATTTTCTATCTGGTTCGTGGAAGTGCTTTCTGTGGCACATTTTGCAATGAAATCCATTGACAGCGAAGCGTGTCATGGTGTGTCGCAGGTCATAGCCAGAATGTTTCCATTCTGACGTCATCATGGCGTCTGTTCGGTAGAAATATATCCAAATATTGGCTTTTTTAAATTCTGTAGCTCTTGAAGTAAGGCTTGGCATTGTGACGTGGAAGGCAACGGTAATCTTAATCGTAGATCTTCTATATAAAAGGGGTGTCTTGTCAGCTCATATGTTAATCTCGAAGGAGCGTTCTTTGCCAGGCAGAGAGCTTTCCACGTGGCCTTCACTCGTTCTAGTACAGCTAGGTTGTCCTTTGTTAGGTACTCCCAGATAATCTCTAATGCGTATGTCATGATGGGGGAGATCTTGATGTGGAATAGGGCTATTGCTGTTTCTATAGATAATTGTCGAAGAACCTTGATGTCATTCATTGCTGCGACTGCTGAGGCTGCTTTGTCTCGGATGTGTTCGGTGAAGCCTTTTCCATTTAATTGTAAAGTCACGCCAAGTACTTGTAGGAAATCACCCTGGGAAGATATTTATTCTTGAATTTTATATACTCTGTAGCTGAGAGTTTCCCACCTCTTCTAAATATCATTTGGACTGTTTTCTCTAAATTAATATTTACCGTAGACCGTTTGTATTCGACCAAGTAATAAGTTTATCAAACGATTCCTGTAGTTTTTATGTGATGTTGAGGCTAACGCCATGTCATCAGCATATATGTAAATGGAGACCTCTTCACTGGTGATTGATTCAACTACGTCCCTTGTGGCAATGGTGAGCAATATCGGACTTAAAGGATCTCCCTGCAACACTCCCGTCATGCTGAATTGCCGCTGATCTAGACAGGTTGTCGTCAATGTAGCCTATATAAAATTTGTCGATAGGAGTGAATGAATTATCCTGTATAGGTAGTGATCCTGACCTATAAGTTGTGCCAGTTTACTTGTTAGTATATTCCAGTCTAGAGAGTCGAATGCTTTAGCATAGTCTACAAACAATACATGAAGTTTTCGTTTTGGAAGACGGAGAGCTTCAATAATGCTTCCTATTAGGCATTGGATAGCATGAGTGGTTGAGCGCCCTTTCCGGAAACCAAATTGTTCATCAGGTATCATTGAGTCGGTTAGAGCTGTTAGTCGGTTAAGTATTAGAGTGGACAGGAGCTTGAGCCCCGTATTCTCCAAAGCTATACCTCGATAAGAATTTGGATCAACCGCCTTGCCTTTGCCCTTGTATAGGAGTTTTATGATGGAGTATTTCCATTTCTCTGGTATTTTAGCCTGAGCCACGCACTGGTTGCGTAAGACAGTCCAGGCCTCAGCGAGATATGCGCTTTCCTTCAAAAATTCGTTGAATATGCCGTCCGTTCCACATGTTTTGCCGTTCTTCAGTTGGTTTCCTACTTTATTTACTTCGTCAGTCGTGAAGGGTTATATATTCATTGCGTTATGTAATGTGGTCTGAGGGGCAGATGAGGATATGTCTTTGGTCCGTTCGCCCACAAAGGCGCCATTTTATTGCCAATCGATACTAGCACATTTTGGCAGGAGACCTGAACAAGACCGACTCCAATCAACACCTCCTAGATATATAAGGCCTCACAACTGTTCTGGGAATATACTGTGACGTCAAAATCGGGAGGCAAGCTTGAACCTTTTCAGTAATAACACAGCAATGAGTTTGGCCATGTAACGCTGAAATTAGAAGAGTTTTAATTCGTTTAATGGTGCCAATTGTTAATACCGTTGTACGTAATGGTACTGATGTGCTGCGTACTCAACTTTAAGGAGAATTCCGGCAGTGATAACGAAGTGCATGCATTAAGTTTACGAAAGACGAGGTTATGCGGCAGATATGTTTACGTGCAATTCCAAGACAAGACTACAGATTTACTAATAACTCAATGGTGAGTAACTATTATTATTACATTCTCACACAATCATAATGAGTATAGGCCTATGACGTATTTAACTACACGCAACAGCTGGTGATATGTAGGCATATTTACTCTTCAGTGATATAAGGTTATGTTAGATCACAATCATGGGATACATTATTTCAACGGTATTATTATTATTATTATTATTATTATTATTATTATTATTATTATTATTATTATTATTATTATTATTATTATTATTATTATACGCATTCAAACATACCACCTACAGGTGCTGCTGGTGTAGGCCGATTCACTCTGTAAATGCACGAATTTCGCTCACGGTGATACATTATTTTACAGGTATGCCACAGGCATTTCAAAGTCGGTGATATTTTATGGGAAGTAACTGGTACTGATCCTGCCAGAATGTGACTATAAATATGATGGGCAGTTGGAAAAGATATAAGCCACTGCTGTCTCTGACAATCATGGTCTTGGAAGAGGAGTAGTTAAAAGAACCAGGCAAAAATGTAGAATAGAAAGGAGCAATAAAGAGAGCCATTGAAGATAGTACATATCTCATACACAGAATTTCAACACAGCTGAAAAGTACAATAAACACGTTTGTTACCTGATGGTTGTTGTACTGTGATGAAGGGAACGTAAGTAATTTTTTCTGTACGTCGATACATCAAGGCAACCATACTGCATGGCATATGCAATCATCTTATAAGACATGGCCTTTATTCTAAACGGGTTTTATTAAAGTAAAAAATATTTCTAATGAATATGTGGACAAAATTACTAATACAAATGCGGTATATTCTTTAGTTACAAAACATCATAGCTGCATCACAAGGAATGAGTGTAACAATGTGTAGAAAGATTCAATAAATAAGTTAATTCTAGTCCTAGTTGGTGAATTGAACACCGAGGATGATGTCCCCACAGTTAATTTAATAGCCATAGTTAAAATATTTATTAGTTCATAAAGGAGTATGTGCATGATTTTCTTGTTATTTGTTCAACCTTCTGTCTGATATCTCCTCATGTTTACAAATTTATGGCCGACCCCGTGGTGAGGGGATATAATGCCTGCCTCTTACCCGGAGGCCCCGGTTCGATTCCAGGCCAAGTCAGGGATTTTTACCTAGATCTGAGGGCTGCTTTGAGGTCCACTCAGCCTGCGTGTTTACATTTGCGAGCTATCTGACGGTGAGATAGCGGCCCAGGTCTAGAAAGCCAAGAATAACGGCTGAAAGGATTCGTCCTGCGGAACCCAAGACACCTCGTAATCTGCAGGCCTTCGGGCTGAGCAGGATCAAGGCCAAGCCCTTCAGGGCTGTTGCGCCGTGCGATTTTTACAAATTTATGAGACAGTAGCAATTTAATGTTGCCACAATATGTCAATACTTTTAAAAGAGTAGGCTCCAGTCCGAATGGTAGTCCAATATTAGGTTAGAAACTTACATACTTTCTGGAATACATAAAGGTTTCGAACAGAATTACAAATTAGTAACATCGATGGTAGGCGAAATTCTCATAACCATACATGAACTTCAAGGGAGGAAACATTGTAGGCTCATGTGCATATACTGCCAGTGATGCTACATCAGCCTAGATGTTAGGCCTATGCTAATATTATACGTGCTAGTTTTCTTTTAAGATCACGTAATGCCTATTTAAATTGAAATATGTTTGTAACATTCTGTTGTGATGTTAGCAATTCGGCCTAAGTGAGTTAACATTGCAAAATGCTGTCGTGTTTTACAACTGTCTGCTGTTTATCTTTAATGGCAGTCACTAAAATACGGTAATAACGACAGTGTAATTCAATATCCTTCAAATTTGAAACGCTATTTGTTAGTAAATAAATTATTCCATTGGCAAAAAATATTAAAATCATGTCTGTGTTTAACTATGCTCCGCGTTTCTCTCCATTGCCATCGCCTCCGTAGCGTGACGTCACTACGCTGTTGTTAGGCCTTATTATCTAGGAGGTGTTGCTCCAATCCTCAGACCGTAATGCTACTCTCGATCGTTCAAAGATGGCGAATCGAATAGCCGAAATTGTTGGAAATGTGGGTTTGTTTTGGTTTGTTGTTATCGTATGTAGTCAGTGTAATTTTATTAAATTTGACGATAAATGTTATTTTATTTGTAGAATATAAGTGTGCGAGTGTATTTATATGAGTCGGTGGGTACATAGGATCTGTAATTATACGCAGTAATGTGAGAATGTGCTTGTTCTGATGGTTTTTTTACTCATTAAAAAACATGAGTGCACTAGGTGGACCAGTTTTTAGTCTAACTATGGCAATGCCTCTCATACATTTATTCTTAAGTTTCCTACGAAATAGAGCATTAGAAGAGAAATCGATTAGGAATATACATCGTGATTATTTTGAAGTCCATGGCAAAACCGTAGCGTGCATACATCATTTTGAGAATAAGTCTGAGGTTAGGAAATCTAGTTCTCTACTTCCAAACTATTCGTGTTCCTCGAAAAATATTAACTTAGATAGAATATAACTGATATTGTGTTATTCCGTCAGTGTCTATGTGCTTCAAAGTGTCTGGTGATTTAGATGCAAGTGTATTTTACAATAATCTGTGCTTTGCCTGCGGAAATGTTTGGCTGGATCTTGGAGTATAACAAAACTTATAAGTGTGACAGATGGAGCAATCTGTATACTGTTACACAAAAGAAATAGTGACTTAGAGGGTTTAGCTGGGTTTGTAACGTAGGGTTTTACACTACCAACACCTTCCGATTCATGCTGTGGCTATCTGTTATCAAGCAGACTGTGCCGAACTGAAGCTCGTGCATGTGGTTAAATATCAATGTTTAGTCAATAGAGTTTTTTCACCCATGTTATTTAATGGGTAAAAACCTATTAAGCTATATCTTTAGTGTCTGAACGTTTCATTACTAAGGTTACTATCATTGCGTGAAGTGCTGTTATGCCATATGTCAACATTATATTAACATCATGTTAACATAATCATTTCGGGTGTACTTGATCTGAGTGACACCGAGCTCGAAAGCTGCAGTCGCTTAAGTGCGGCCAGTGTCCAGTATTCGGGAGATAATAGGTTCGAACCCCACTGTCGGCAGCCCTGAAGATGGCTTTCTGTGGTTTCCCATTTTCACACCAGTCAAATGCTGGGGCTGTACCTTAATTAAGGCCACGGCCGCTTCCTTCCCACTCCTAGACCTTTCCTGTTCCATCGTCGCCATAAGACCTATCTGTGTCGGTGCGACGTAAAGCAATTAGCAAAAAACTAGCAATGATCTGAGTGACTCAGACGGTTAAGGCGCTGGCCTTCTGATCCCAAGTTGTTGATTCGATCCTGACTCAGTGGGGTGGTATTTGATGGTGCTCAAATACGTCAGCCTCGTGTCGGTAGATTTACTGGCACGTAAAGGAACTATTGCAGGACTAAATTTCGGCATTTCGACTTTTCCGAAACCCGTAAAAAATGTAGTTAGTAGGACGTAAAGCGAATAACATTATGATTTCGGGTGTACTTCCCATTCATTGGGTGGTGAATTTAAGAAATTATCTACCACTTCAAAACTAAGGCAACAAGTTATGTTTGTGTTTCACAGTTCTCATGAGAGCGAATAAATCGAGGAATTTTGCACCTTAATTTATTTTGAAATATTCAAAATGATGCTAGAAATATCATTTTAACAGTTTTATCACGTATTTTCATCTATCCAGCGAAGTGAAATCTAAGAAAGAACGTTATTTGACGAATTGAAATGTCTAAATAATCAGCTTGTTGGTCTCTTTTCTAGGAGAATATATGTGATTCTAGTTGATTATATGTAGTCCGTACTTGTTGGCGAAGCGTTTTCATACGTGTAAAAGTGATTTTCCTTACGATGTTACATTTATCATATTAAATTACCGCCGTTTATATAAAATGCGCGTGATATTTTCGTGTTAGCCAATACCAGCAATCCGGCTACTTCGGCCGCCATGTTTTTCTTATATTACGGTCTGAGGATTGGAGTCGGTCTTGACCTGAATTGCAGAGTCGATAAAGACGACCCAAAATCGAGAGCTGTGTTTACATTGAGTTAAAGAATGTTGTTTTGATAGAGCTATTGAAGTATAAAGTATATATATATTTGGTAAGATAGTGATCTATAACGGTTTGTTAGTATGGTATATTGTTAGAAGTGTATAATTGGTATTTTTAGTGCATAATAATGTTTATATTGCCATGCTGTAACATTTCACAAAATGGGTCGTTCCTACTGCGTTCGTAGATGTAGATCGAATTATACCGTTGCGGATACTTCAGCTTTTAAATTCCCTAAAGATAGATGTTTACTGGAGAAATGGATAAGGAATGTTCATGGGGAAAATTTGGAAGTAAAAAAGACTAAACTATCGTATGTGTGAAACCAAAATTTGTGGTTAAGGAAGATCTCTTTCCAACCAAAGATGGTGAGCCTGTTCGTTTTTTGTTGATTCCTTATTCACTCGGTGTAATTTCATGAAAGTTGACGATAAATATTAGTTTCTTGTAGAAATAAGTGTGTGAATGCATTCATATGGGTCAGTGGTCACTTAAGATCTGCAATTTTGCGTAGTAATGTGAGAATATGCTTGCTTTGATCGTGTTGTGAACCGGACTTACATCGAACTACGGCAATACCTCTCATACAACTATGTTCTAAGGAATACAACATTAAGAAACATAGGAATTAGGAACACACATCGTGAATAATTTCACAAAATAAAATTCAGTAGTGTTAATATGCCAACTGAGAGGAAGTCTGAGGTTAGGGAATACTTTTTAAATTCTAAATGGTGAACCTATTCGCATTCCTCGATGAAACAATTCATTTAGACAGACGATAAATGGTATGGTGACGTTCCATCAGTGTCTATGTGCTTCAAAGTGCCGCGTGGTTTAGATGCAATTTTATTTTTGCAAGAATCTGTTTTGCTTGCAGAAACGTTTGGCTTGATCTTAGGGTATAACGAAACTTACAGTGTGACAGATTGAGCAATCTGTACACTGTTATACAGAATAAATAGTAACTTGCAGGGATTAGCCGCGTTTGTAACGCAGGGGTTTTATAGTATCAATACCTTCCGATTCATGCTGTGGGTATCTGTTATCAAGCAATCTATACCAAATTGAAGCTCGCCCATGTAGGTTAAAGACATCATTATTTACAGTGAATAGGGTTTTTATACTAATGTTCTTCAATGGGGAAAATCCTATTATATCTTTAGTGTATTAACGTTTCATTACTAAGTTTACCATCATTGTTGGAAATGCTGGTATATCATATCATATGATGATGATGATGATGATGATGATGATGATGATGATGATGATGATGCTTGTTGTTTAAAGGAGCCTAATATCGAAGGTCATCGGCCCCAACATATGTTTTAAGAGTTTCCAGTAAGGAAGGCTTAACATCACCAGGGCCGTTCATCGGGCTGGCATAACCATTTCGGGTGTACTTCCCTTTCATTGGGCGCTGAATATTAGAAATTGTCCATCATTTCGAAACTAAAGCAACGCGTTATGTTTCATAGATCTCATGAGAGTGAATAAATTGAGGAATTTCGCACTTTAAATTATTTTTAAGCATTCAAAATATTGTCAAAAATAGCATTTTAACAGTTTTATAATGTATTTCCATCTACCCAGCGAAGTGAAATTTAAGAGAAAACGTTATTTGACTAACTGAAGCGAAATTTCTAAATAATCAGCTTGTTGTTCTGTTTTGCTGTGGAGCTATTCATTTATTCTAGTAGAATGTGTGTGATTCCAGTTGATTATGTGTGATGAGTAGTTGTTCATGAAACGTTTTCATAGGTGCAACAGTGATTTTCCCTATGATGCTACATTTATCATGCTAATTACCACCGTTAGTATAATATGTACGAGATACATTCAATTTTCTGACGGATTGATGAACTAGGTATTGTGTAGTCCCTTTCAGTGGTATCAACGGTAGTAATTTAATGTGACGCCTGACTGAGTGGCTCAGACGGTTGAAGCTCTGGCCTTCTGACCCCAACTTGGCCGGTGTGAACCCCTCTCAGTCCGGTAGTATTTGAAAGTACTTAAATAGGTCAGCATCGTGCCGGTAGATACTGGCAGGTAAAAGAACTCCTGCGGGACTAAATTAAGGTATCTCCGAAAACCGTAAATAGTAGTTGGTTTATCGTCGAAATGAAGTTATTGCGTGCTACCTTAAATTTCATCAGTCAGCAGCTACTGCGTCCACGACGTCCGCCATTTTGGTTTCGATATTACGTCCATTCCAATAGAAGGCAGTGACACGTGAGTCGCGAACCGTGATTTTAACGACTTGGACTAAGAGAAAATACATCAAATATTTGTTAGTCGTTCTGATTAGCGTGGTATGTACTTTTTTGACTAAGTGATAGTGTTATCTCTTTTGTCGGTGAAGAGAGTAGGACATTAGTTGGAACTTGATATTTGTTAAGAGGTTAATTTTTTGGGCCCACCATTTTGATTTCTTAACAGTTTACTACCCAAAGAAGAATCAGTATTGATTCCCAAGCAATACTACTAAGTGAGGAAATCAGAGAAATCAGAAATGCCAGAAAGCGGAATAACATCATGGAATCAGAGACCGATGACACCAACCCCCTGTGGGCGGGGGTGGGTTAGCGACCACGAAGCCCTTAGCTGAGTCTTGGCATTGCTTCCACTTACTTGTGCCAGACTCCTCACTTTCATCTATCTAATCTGACCTCTCTTAGTCAAATCTTGTTATTTTCCGACCCCGACGCTATTAGGTCCCCGAGGGCTAGGGAGTCTTTCATTTTCATGCCATTCGTGGCCTTTGTCCTTCTTTAGCCGATACCTTCATTTTTCGAAGTGTCGGATCCCTTCCATTTTTCTCTCTGATTAGTGTTATATAGAGGATGGTTGCCTAGTTGTACTTCCTTTTAAAACAATAACAATAATCACCGCCACCACCACCACGACACCAGCACACCTTGCGGAGAGTGTATGAAACCAATAACGGAAACAAACGCAGCAGTAGGCTGTGACGGTAAATGCCGCAGATGGTTCCACAAGGAATGCTCCAGCATAAGTGCAGGGGATTTCTCGACGCTTAAGAAACCAAGCTGCACGTTATTATGGTTATGCAGAGAATGCAAAGAAGACTTCCTACTAATGAAAACTGGGGAAGAGGAACTAAAGGAATTAGGGACTGAAATAGAAAACCCGAAGGAATAAATCAAAAAAACAGTGATTCAAGGAATAAATAAGGTATTACAAACACAAGAAGAAAACATGACGTGCGAAGGGGAACACAGACCCTCTGTGATTAAAGAACAGAAATGTGAAGAAGCCAGCCCCGCAGCTACCACAAGTGGAGCCAGGTCCACAAAGCGATAGACAGAGACGAGCCAGCGAAGAAGATTTTCACATATCAAACCCTATTACATTCACAGCACAACATTCACAACAAATGCAACAGCAACACCAAATGGAAAGGATGAGTCAAGCCTCAGAGAAGAAGAAACTGACCAAGAAAATTGTCAAACATGGTCAACCGCAGTTTCAAGGAGGGATAGTAGGAAAAGTGCCCCAGTGGTCACTGTAACAAATGGGGAAACAGTAAAACCAAGAAGACAAAGAAATTATATACGTGGCACAAAAGAAACGGAAGAGGAAGATATCCAACCTGGAGAAAGAAAGGCATGGTCAGCATACGTCAGCAAGCTCAAACCCACCACGACAGATGGAAGCATATCAAGATACATGAAAAGAAATTGAATAAAACAAGAAATAACATGCGAAGACCTGAACACGCTAGGCTCCAACAAGGCCTACAAGGTAGGAATACCTTTCAAGTATTTGGATACAGTGACGGCACCAGACTTCTGGCCAAAAGGGGCCTTAATTAGAAGATTTTCCTTTTCCTTTCGAAGGAGAACACAGGAGTCGATATGGCATAAGATACCTATACACAATCATACCACAAACGGTACAACAGAGCAAAGAAAAGGACTAACGAGCTGGAAATTACTACTCTGGAATGTAGAAGGCTTAAAATCAATCGTATAACTGTCAACATGCAATATATTAGGAACAAGTGATATCACATTCCTAACAGAAACATTCGCCACAGAAAGAATAGAGCTGGAAGGAAACTGTAGCAACCATGCCCTGGCACAAAAAGGAAATGAAGGCCGATCTTCAGGCGGAGTATCGATACATCACAAACCAACAACAGGGACAACCATCAGGAGCCACACGGAAGACTAACTTGTGTTCATAGGAAAAGATACATACAGTATATTTAGCATGCATATACTGTCGTCCGCAGGAAAACGCAACGGAAATAATAGAAAAAATAATGACCATAGTCACCAAAATGGTCCAAAAAGGTAACAATAATCGCAGGCGATTTTAACTGCAGAATAGACCGCCCTGACCACAAATGTAACACTGTGCTCGAAACCATGCAAGAGGAAGGTTTCACTCTAATCAACAAATCAGATCTAAAGACATACATGGCACACAACGGCTCTAGCGCAATAGAACTTGAGTTGTACAGAGGCACCACTATCATAGCACTAAAGCAAAAGGGAGCATGGAAATCGGGAGACACACACCTAAAAAAGCATATTCCGATCGCACCAGAGTTTCTCCTTAATTGGGACGACGACAAACAACAAACAAGATCGCCAAAAATATCAAGGCAAATTGACCTAGAAATTCTGAACAACGCGATAGCGGACATAGACAATGCACAGGAAGAGATGCATAAAGGCGATCTAAACAAAGCATCAGACAAGATAACTGAAGGACTTAAAAGAGCCATAGTACCAGCTAGGAAGTAATACGGAAAAGCCTGGTTCGATACCGAATGCTACATGGAGAGAAGGAAACTTCTGACCCTTCTACACGAAGCGAAAGAAAGCCTATCCCAAGAGGCACACCAGACGTATGCAGTAGCGCGCAGATCATACAAACAGCTAATCACGCCGAAACGGAAAGAACACACTAAAGTAGAAGGCAAGAAGATGGCGATAGAGGCAGCATCCGACCCCTTCTTAGCTCTCAAACAAAGAAAATGCAAACAGCCGAACGTGGTGCCAATGGTAACTTGGGAGACACACTTTCAAGAACTTCTCAATAAAAACAAAATAAAATAAAACACCACATCCACTCCACAATAGAACGAGACCGGAAACAATAACAACGAAAGTTGAAAATACAGCAGCAAACCTCAAAAAAACGAAAAGCAGCAGGACCGGATGGTATATTAAATGAACACTTTCAGCAGTCAATGTACCAACTGGTAAACATAGGGACAGCCCTATTTAATAAATGCTTGGAAACAGGCGACATCTCTAAAAGTTGCAAGCTATCCACAATCAAAATGCTGTATAAAGGGAAAGGCCCAGTGGAAAGTCCAGATTCATACAGAGGTATCGCTCTAGAAAGCAACGCGCTCAAGCTCTTCATGAGAATACTAGCAGACAGACTAACACCACAGATATACCCGCATATACCGGACACACAATTCGGTTTTCGAAGAGGAAGATGCACCCTACATGCAGTTCAGAACTTACTGGATGACATTGAAAACGCACTACGAATGCCCAAAGGCCGTATTCATAGATTATAGCAAAGCTTTTGATCAAATAAACAGAGAATTCATGCTACGAAAACTATGAAACACAATAGGCACTTGTAATCCAATCACAACTCTCAGCAAGAACATACTGGCATATAACGAAATTCAGATAGATGACTCGAGCACAGTCTCCAAAACCATGAGACAATCCAATGGAGTACTCCAAGGCGACCGAACGAGCCCTCTACTCTTTAACGTTATGACATCGGACATACCGAGAGCAGTACAAAACCCAAACATCTCTATGTGTATGTACGCAGACGATATGGTAGGTGGAGCAACAGATTCAAGAACACTACAGGGGGCAATCACCGAACTAGAGAACTGGGCAAAAGAGAATGAATTTCATATAAATGAAACAAAAACTGTGCAAATGATATTTCGGAAAGGAGGGAGGATTACCGGAGAGGACTACATACAGTAGTTATAAACAACAAAGAACTAGAAGTAGTAAACCATCTCAAGTACCTAGGCATTACACTGCAACCTTCAGTATGCAATTTCAGTGCACACACCAAAGACAGAGCAGTAGCAGCAATCAAAGCCACCTTCGAAATTAGAAACCTAACAAAACTCTCACTGGAAACGGCTAAAAAATTATTCAAGTCAAAAATCATTCCAATACTGACATATGGAATATCAATCACCTGGCAGCAACTAACAAAGAAGGACATAAAATGAATGGAATCAGTGAAAGCGAGATTCCTGAAAGCAGCATTAGGGACTTCAAAATATTCACCATCAAGACTAATATACGAACTACCCAACGATACTTTCGTCATCGAAGACTTAAAGACATCCCTACTCCCATCCACTAGACCAGCAGAAGACGTGCTCAATGAGAGAAAACGCAAAAGAGAAGAAATCTGGATCAAATTCTATAGTACAGATGCAATGATTGACAGAGGCTGGACCAAACCCAACCAGAGCATGCGAAGCGCCATCACAAGACTCGCTATTCACGGATTCCACCACAAACTGTGTAAAACAGAACACTTCCATGAACCAAACGGTCAGTGCATATGCAACTTATGTGACAAACCGTGTGAAAGATATCGCTTCACGTAGTGCAGAAATCGAACAAGATCATTGAACGAATACAGTAAGGAGATCTGACTCTCTAAAACTTCATGCACATTCGTGCGCTGTTATTATATTAAAAATATTGTAGTGGATCTTGGTTCGTGCGGTATTCTTTTGAGCTGGCAATAATGCGGCGTGAATGGATTGCTTGTCGTTATTCCGCTGTTTTAACTGATTTTGGAGATTGTGTGTTGTGAAACACAGGTTTTCTTGATTGTGAACGTATCATTTGTGTTCATTTCAGACAAACGGATATGGAATGTCAAGTTGAGAAAAGTGAGCATTTCCGACACATTTTACTCTTTGAGTTTAACCGAGGATCCGGTGCAGCAGAATCTGCGAGAACAATTTGTGAAGTGTACGGGAATGAAGCAATTTCTGAAAGAACAGCACAAAAAAATTTCTCCCGCTTTCGAGCAGGACGGTTTGACTTGTCTGATGATCCACGTTCTGGAATACCTTCAGATTTTGACGAAAATCGCTTGAATGAGTTGCTTCATGAGAATCCTCGTCAAACAACGCGGGAAATGGCGCAAGTTCTTGAATGTGATCAGTCAACTATTGTACCATTTGCATTCGATGGATAAGGTACAGAAATTGGGTATATGGGTACCACATGTGCTAAGTGGCAGTAACAAAAATCAACGAGTAAACATCTGTTCGTCATTGATTGTCCGGCACCGGTTGGCTTGTGATAGGCACGAAGCATTCCTTTCGAACATTGTCACCGGCGACGAGAAATGGTGCCTCTATGTCAACATGAAGAAGACGAAAGAGTGGCTCCGCCCATTAAAACAAGTAACTCAGCGTGTCGTCCGCCTCTGTGCTGTAGTGGTTAGTGTGATTAGCTGCCACCCCCGGAGGCCCGGGTTCGATTCCCGGCTCTGCCACGAAATTTGAAAAGTAGTACGAGGGCTGGAACGAGGTCCACTCAGCCTCGGGAGGTCAACTGAGTAGAGGTGGGTTCGATTCCCACCTCAGCCATCCTGGAAGTGGTTTTCCGTGGTTTCCCACTTCTCCTCCAGGCAAATGCCGGGATGGTACCTAACTTAAGGCCACGGCCGCTTCCTTTCCTCTTCCTTGTCTATCCCTTCCAATCTTCCCATCCCCCAACAAGGCCCCTGTTCAGTATAGCAGGTGAGGCCGCCTGGGCGAGGTACTGATCATTCTCCCCAGTTGTATCCCCCGATCCGATGTCCGAAGCTCCAGGACACTGCCCTTGAGGCGGTAGAGGTGGGATCCCTCACTAAGTCCGAGGGAAAAGCCAACCCTGGACAATAAACAGATTAAGAAAGAAAGAAAGAAAGAACTCCCCGTGTCAAGGATAGTGCCCGTCGACAGAAAATCATGTGGTGTGTTTGGTGGAACAAAGATGGCAACCATGAACTTCCGAAAAACGTAACGATTACCTCTGTTGTATATAGTGACCAGCTAAGGCGGCTTGCCGTTGGTATTGACAACAAAAGACAAAGACAACAACCAGTCTTACTGCTCCGTGATAACGCTCGCATACAGCGCAATTGACCAAAGGTGTGATAGCTGAACTTGGCTGGGAACCCTCTTCCTCATCCTCTGTATTGCCCTGACTTTGCCCCCTCATATTTTCATCTTTTCCACTCTCTTTATAACCGCATTGAGGGGCAAGTGTTTCTTGACGAAGCTTCTCTTGACCAATGGTTAACAGATTTCTTCCAGTCAAAACCAAAACAGTTCTACAGGCGAAGCATTCAACTGCTACCTGAACGTTGGCAGAAGGTCATATAGAGTGGAGGTGAATACATCACTGAGTAATTGTGAGTTACAGTGCGTGACGGTGACAGTAAAATAAAATAAAATAAAATAAAATAAAATAAAATAAAATAAAATAAAAAAATATAAGAACCGCACGAACTTATGCATCAACCCAATAATTGTGGGCAACAACGCTTTCTCGTCACATTTTCAGCCATATTTTATCATTTTCTTTTTTCAAAATGAAATAGATCTATCAAGAGAAATTAATCTGAACAAAAGTGAACTGGCATGCTGTCTTATCATTCGGGATGTTCAACATGTTCTCAATGACGGCGAATGTCTGTTTAACGTCAAGTCTAACCAATTATAGTGAACGTCATTTAACTTCAGAGACAATAGATCACACACCCTATTATAAAAGTGGTACAACCTGGCATGTACTCTCTTGAGTTGATTAGGAGATGGATCACTTACTTCAAAAAAACTAACTACAGATGCTAGCTCAGTAGTATTATCATTGATCGTGGAGAGAGCGTCGTCAATCTCTTTTTCTCCCAAAGTCGGGATGGTAATAGGCAAATCAAGGGAATCTTTTAGCTTATTAGTGTCTATCGCAACCGTGTCTCCAAATTGAACATTTATAATTGTTAATTCATAGATTAATTCCTCCTTGCGCAAGTAGCCGGGGTGGAGGACTTCGCGAGACCCGGACATGATGACAAAAAATTAACAGTGTTGAAAAATGAGAAAGAAAAGTCCAGCGACAGAGAAAAGTGTTAGAGTTCGAAAGCAAAGCAATGTTTAGCCGTCAAAAGGGGCTAAATTGAGAACCATTCAACCACGCTTTGCTACCACTTGTTCCGAGGTATCTGTGGAACAGCAGAGGTGAAAGAAGGCGCTGGTGGGAATAGGTCTCAACTCACGAAATTAAAGTTAATTTAAAACTTTAACAAAGGTTATATTTTCTTTTCAAGGTAAATAAATAACAGAATATAACAGGTACCAAGTAGCAGATCAACAAATTAAGAAAGTACAATTACAGTTTGTTACTGGATTTGGGCTTCGAGCCCCAGACTCACAATCCTTGAGCTATAAGCCCAACTTTACCTATATACAAGGTTCAACAAAGGGGCAGAAACCCCCAATCATGCCAAGGAGCACTTGCTCCCAATTACCCAGAAAAACCTCCTCGAGGCACACAGAAAATCCACTTTTAAGAAAGAGCTAACCCCCTCTGAAAGATCAAGCCTATACAAAGGCCACACCAAACTCCACCTTCAATCTGCCCTCCAGGCACACAAGAACAGGGGTAATAATACCCAATCTACTGAGGCCTATTCAGTAAAGAAACAGGGCAATTACATACCCCAAAATTCTGAATTGAAAGGAGGCGTAACTTGCACTCCTAATACATTTTTAAAACCTACTTGGCACTAGGCCGCTTATGCAAGGGCTAATCCCATACTACGGAGGTGACACGATAAGAAAACTTATTTACATTACGAAGGGAGAAAAAAATGAAAATGAAAACGTAGTCACCTCAGAACAATATGAGTGGGAGCTCGAGAGGGTTAGGCACTCTCTATCCCAATTTATAGTTAAAAAGCCAAAATTTTACCAAATGTCTATTACATTTTAAGTATAGGTTACATGAGAAAAGTTTCGAACCTGCCCCGAGGGTTAAACTGCTGAGCTAGCAAGAAATAAAGCTATTAAACGGCCATTACCTTGTGGATGAACTGCTGCCCGAAGAAAGAGGCGCTTCCCGCCCCCTGCTACATAATCGCACTAGGAGAGATGTTACTGAAGTGGCCAGGAGACCAGAAAATCAGCAGTTTATATACCCTCGTGGAAAATTCGAGACGTTTCATGAATGATTACAACCCGCCCACAAAATTTTATTGGATAACAGCAAAAACTAATACACCAGACGAAGAAGAAACACCCTATTGGTGGAAAATTAATTACAGAAATTCCTCATTGGTCAAATTCAAAACTGGCGGAAAGAGAAGGGTTATACTGCCAACCCAAACAATGACTGAAAGAAATTTAACAAGGAACAAACTTATGAATACCAAATTTCTTCAAAAACAAAGTTCCTTCACTTCGCACTAGGGTGTACAATTGTAGTTCTTAAGTAGTGCAATCTAGAAGAGAATGTTCACACTTCTTACTACAGAGCAAACAAATACAAACCGAAACAGTCATAGTTCAGAACCCTTCAAAATTTACAGTAGAGACATCTTCTGAGAAACCTTAGAATTAATGTGGTTGTTAAAGTTCAGGCTTTCTCCACTAGAGGAGTTTTAACTGGCGCAATGTTTGAATTAGCGGCGTGGAGGTGTACCGCCCGCTACAATAATAATAATAATAATAATAATAATAATAATAATAATAATAATAATAATAATAATAATAATAATAATAATAATAATGTTATTGCTTTACGTCCCACTAACTACTTTTACGGTTTTCAGAGACGCCGAGGTGCCGAAATTTAGTCCCACAGGAGTTCTTTTACGTGCCAGTAAATCTACCGACACGAGGCTGACGTATTTGAGCACCTTCAAATACCACCGGACTGAGCCAGGATCGCACCTGCCAAGTTGGGGTCAGAAGGCCAGCGCCTCAACCGTCTGAGCCACTCAGCCCGGCTCTGAAGCGTATGCTCAAAGTAGCTGTTGCATTCGACTGCGATATCTAACGTCGGCTGTAAGAATACCACGCCGAAGGATTCGTGCTCATTACAAGGAGATGTCAGAGTTTTAAAGGGGTCGTGCGATCGGACTGAAAGAAGCTGGTTGGTCGAATCGAGCTGTCGCTGAACATTGGAGTCGAAGTGATGCGGCGATCAGACGATTCTGGCAAGCGTGGGTCAGCAACGGCAGGCATCAGCGCCAAGACAGAGGTGGTCCACCGAGGGCCAAAACAGCACGGGCAGACAGAGCGATTGTCAGAACAGCTGCCACAGCACCGGAGTTGTCGTTATCAACGATCCAGCGTGTGACCCGCACACGTGTGTCCACCATGACCATCAACAGACGCCTGAGCGAGAGGCGCCGCCCGTTACGCCGCTTACCACTCACGCCTGTTCACCGTCAAGTCAGATTACAGTGGGGCCGCGCTCGATCAACGTGGACCGCGCTGACTGAGGACGTATGACCTTTAGTGACGAGTTCCGTTTCCAACGGCGCCCAGACGACAACCGCAGACGTGTTTGGAGACGTCCAGGCCAGCGTGGGGATCCTGCCTTGCCTATCGCACGCCACACAGCCCCACAACAGGGGGTGATGGTCTGGGGTGTCATCTTCTTTGAAAGCCGGACCCCTTTGGTAGTCATTCCTGGCACACTGACAGCACAGCGGTATGTTGATGACATTCTACGGCCGGTTGTGTTACCGTTCCTTCAGCGACATCCAGGCCTTACTTTCCAACAGGATAATGCCCGGACGCACACGGCACGTGTTGCTATGAACTGTCTTCAAGCTTGCCCTATCCTTCCTTGGCCAGCTCGGTCGCCTGATCTCTCTCCAATAGAACACATTTGGGACGTCATGGGAAGGCGATTGAGAACATCCCGGAATGTCGCCGATTTAGCCCAACAGTTGGAGACCATTTGGCACGAAATTCCTCAGGACATCATCCGGGAACTTTTTCAGTCCATGCCACGTCGAGTGACAGCTTGCATCTAAGCCAGAGGTGGACCAACATCTTATTGACGTCCTCACTTTGTAACGCTCTAACTCTCCAATAAATGATTCGATTGTTCTGCACTTTTGATCGTTTGTGTTTCTATGTCTGTTCCTCACATCCACCGATTTTTATCGCCATCGGACAATTTCTTCCTGGTAATAATAATAATAATAATAATAATAATAATAATAATAATAATAATAATAATAATAATAATAATAATAATAATAATAATAATAATAATAATCGTATAGCCTCAGCTACCGCGTGCAGACATTTCAATTTGACGCCATCTGGCTGTCTGCTCGTCAATTTCGTCGTTCCGTTTTATTCTAGGCCCCCACTAGATGGCAGACCGAGTAAACCGAAACTCTCTTGGGCGTCTATGGCTGAGATTTAATGAATTTTGTCGGGTAAACACCAAATGCCTCTGTGGTGTAGTGGTTAGCGCGATTAGCTGCCACCCCCGGAGGTCCGGGTTCGATTCCCGGCTCTGCCACGAAATTTGAAAAGTGGTACGAGGGCTGGAACGGGATCCACTCAGCCTCGGGAGGTCAACTGAGTAGAGGTGGGTTCGATTCCCACCTCAGCCATCCTCGAAGTGGTTTTCCGTGGTTTCCCACTTCACCTCCGGGCGAATGCCGGGATGGTACCTAACTTAAGGCCACGGCCGCTTCCTTCCCTCATCCTTGCCTATCCCTTCCAATCTTCCCATCCCCCTACAAGGCCCCTGTTCACCATAGCAGGTGAGGCCGCCTAGGCGAGGTACTGGTCATACTCCCCAGTTGTATCCCGCGACCAAGAGTCTGAAGCTCCAGGACACTGCCCTTGAGGCGGTAGAGGTGGGATCCCTCGCTGAGTCTGAGGGAAAAGCCGAACCTGGAGGGTAAACAGATGATGATGATGATGATGAAACACCAAATGTGTCACCAGAGATCTTTTACATGCCGACATCGTACGACATGGAGTGTCGAATGGACTTTTTTCCGCCCTTCAAAAATCCGACTACCTCTGCCGGGTTTGAACCCGCTATCTTGGGATCCGGAGGCCGACACTCTACCGCTGATCCACAGAGGCAGCTTATTTCTTCCTGGTGCGTCGGTTTTTCTTGTTATACGGTGTACATACTGTAAGTGACAGTATATCAGTATATACCTTGTCCTCTAATTTAACAAAGAGATTAAAACATTCACAGATAAAATAAATACCTTCATCAATTTTTATAACCTCACTTTTAAAAACCTCAGAAGGTATAGTAATTGGGAAATAAAGTAGGATAGGCACCAACACAAAGTTTTGGCCTTAACCGGAAAAAATAGCTCATCAAGTATACGGAAAACTTCCTCTCTAATGACGAATGTATCCTCGAATGTTCTGATGGGCCCTAATGAATTATTTGTAACTGTCCGACTCATTAGCTGAATGGTCATGGTTAAGGCCTCCGGCTCACAGAGTCCCAGGTTCGATTCCCGGCTGGGTCGGGGATTTTAATCGTGTTTAATATTAATTCTTCTGGCTCGGGAACTAAATGTTTGTGTTTGTTCGAACACTTTCCTCTTCATATTCAGACATTACACTACACTACCAATCACCACAGAAACACGCAACAGTGAATACATCCTTCCATATAGAGTTGGCGTCAGGGAGGGCATCCGGCCAGGGCCAAATCCGCATGTGCGACACAGTTCGCACCCGCGACCCACAGGTGTGGGAAAAGCGGTAGAAGAAGAAGAATGAATTATTTGTAACTACGAAATTATCACGATGCAGTAAGTACACTTGAAATTAATGTGAGTGCATCTGCTTTAATATGAAATGACGATCGACACGTCCTAATATAATATCATATTAGTTTTAAAACCAAATTTCAATAAAAGCATCACTACACTAACGTTTCCTAATCAAATCAAACTAACAGAAAGAACTAAACTGATGCTACGCACATCCTCATGCTTACATTTGAACAAACCGAGCCCGGCGCCATTTTAGCTGATATCGATAGCTGCACTAAGGACTGATCGTCTGATTTATTATACAGTAGTTGGTCCAGTTGGTCTTAGTTGGTCTTGACTCTGCCAATATAAGTCGATATGAATGGCAGTTTGGGATTGGTTGGATGTCTATGTTTCATCGTATAACCACCAGACAGAGTCAAAATCGGCCAAAACGTCAATTTAGAAGTAAAGCAGTGCGGAGTATAGGCACTTGCAATTAAAACTTTTGCTGTATAGCAACCTTTGTACTGATCTACTTGAGGAGGCTGTTCAAGCCTGAATACCATACAGTCAATAATGACTCGACAAATTTATCCTCGAATGTTTTTAATGCACCTTACTGAATTATTTGTAACTACCCCACCCGCTATACCGAAGATCCCCGTCTATTTGTTGTAATAGCCACTTAAAAGTCTCGATAGGCACAAACATATTTATTTTTATAAAACACTTTCACATAATAGGAAGTCGAAACGTTAAACATGAAGTCTGAAAAATGAAGATCAGATCCATCGGTTCCTACGGATGCATCCTTAATTATGTTACTTGCACAAACTGTAGCTGAACATTTTTCGTCTGATTCTTCCCTTTTTCAATCGCTTGAGTTGTCTGTGAAAGCACTGTAAGCTAGGGTCTGGCGACACATTCCTCTTCTTGTATTCATCAAGAACTATTGTTGGAACATAGACTGGACTTAGTGGATGTCCAGATCTTCAGTTTCCTATGGAATGTGACCTACACATTCTTGATTAAGTAGTAGGTTGCCGAAGTGATCCATCAGTGCTACAAATTAACACCGAAATTAAATTAAATCTGCTCAATTGAATTTATTGCAAATATATTGTGCAGTATATATGGAGACGAATGGACTCAGAATAAGCCGTGAGAAGACGGAGTATATGTTCTGTAACTTCGTCAAGCCAGAAGTTCAAGGTCACTCAATACAATTTTCTTAGCTGGTGAACCACTGTCAATAACGAATAAATTCAAGTACCTGGGCTCAGTTGTTACCACCGATACGACGATTGATGATGATGTGAAGCACGGCATGGTTACGTCGCGCATTCCTATCTACGAAATGTCACTGTAAAATTTGTCACAAATGGAACATAATAATTGCTCTTACACAGTTGAAGTCTAAAATCTGCGGTAAATTAATATATATTTTAGTTTTGCTGAATATTATCTATACCTACTTACCTACTTTACAAGTACTTTTGGTGCTACGTTCACAGTAACACACGTATGTCTTTTGTTTGTCTTACACTTTCAACAATTTCGTGTGTGATGTCTGTGTTCACTGAAGTTCTTTGCTTTCGTTTTATTGCTTCAGGTGTCAATGACATCATTTCCTGAATTGTATCGCGATATGCAAGATTTAACAGGCGACAAAAAGCTATGGCCCATGTACGTAAGAAGAATTCTGTGGACTAGTGATTTATTGGTCCACGGATCATGCTATTTTCGTTTGAACAAAAAAAAATATTTATTGGTCCAGGGATCATGCTATTTTTCTTATCGTGAATGCTATTGACCTCCATCTTGCTGTTTCAACTGGCCGCTCTAGTCATATGGACAAAGATAATGAGAGCCCACAGACATAGCACTCCCATTCTTCGGTGCTAGCCCTGGACCTCAGGAAATTAACAACAGACGGCACCAACAGCGAAATACGACATAAAGGTGTCCTGTATACAGGCCTTAAGTATGTACTCATATTTCTCTAATAACGACGGTATTTCTTAATTTACCGCTGATTTTTCACTTCATTTAAGTAAAAGCAATTATTATGTTCCATTTGTGACAAAATTTACAGTGACATTTCGTACATAGGAATGCGCTATGTAACCCATGGCATCAACGTTGGATGGACCAAATGGTATCTTATGTGACAGGCGGATGCTTATCAAGTTCAAAGGCAAGATACACAAGACTGTTGTTAGGCCTGACCTCACATACGGGTCCGAGTGTTGGACAAGACAAAAGAAGCATGATCAGCAAATGCATGTAACGGAAATGCGGATGCTCCGATGGTCAGCGGGTGTCACCCTCTTGGACCGAGTTCACAATGAGAATATACGAGGATCATTTAATACGGTCCTATCAGTGAGAAATTGGAGGAGCGGCAGTTGCGCTGGTATGGACACGTACAATATCGAGATGAAGATCATCCCGTTAAGGGAGCTCTTGCAATCGAGGGACCAAGGACGGGACCCAGACGTCCGAGAGCAACACGGTGGCGTGCAGCCGAAAAGGTCTTGAATAGAAACGGCATTCCAGTGGAGGAGACGTCCAACCGCAGGATCAGAAGAGCTGACCCTGAGTGATACTTGGGAGTGTCCATTGTGGGCATACATACGGCAAGGAAAGAAGAAGAAGAAGAATGTGCAGTATGTATGTGTACTTCCTTCGGTTAACTGCTTGTATTCATCGCCTCCTTCGGTTCACTTCTATCGGTCGTTTCTGAAAACAATAAAATCGTACTTCATTTCCCGTATTTGCGTAAGAATTGGAACATCCGACAACACAACAATTTGTGTTTACTTGATCTCCTTTTCCCTGCCATTATGATCGCACTAATATACAGGGTTATTCACATCTCCCAAGTATCACTTCTGATCCTGCGGTTGGGTGTCGAATGCCCTTTCTATTCCAGGCATTTTCGGCTGTACGCCACCATGTTGCTCTCGGAAGGGGGATGAGTGGTGGGGGGAGGGGCGTGTGATTAGCTCGGTGTCTTAGCTGCTGGCTTCCCACTTCTGGGTCGAGATTTTCATCTCAAGAATCGCGGGGTGTCACGAAGAGCATCCGGTCTTAACCCCTGCCCAAAACCAAAATCAGCCTGGGTGGCTCCAGCGACCCCAGAAATAACTGGGTTAAGCTGAAAGACATTATTCACGTAAAATCTTTCACGGAAATAACTTCTAATCCATTACAGATATTGACAAAAATTCATAGTCTTAAATGGTATTAAAGAGCTCGAGTCACGGCCTTGCTCGTGTCCGCCTCCGTAGATAACGGTTAGCACTATTAGCTGCCGACCCCCGTGGCACGGGTTCGATTCCCGGTACTGTCAGAGATTTAAAAAGGGCAGGAGAGCTCGTATATGCTTAAAATTGTACCTGCTGTTCACCTCCATTCCGAGTGAGCCTGAAAAGAGCTGCACCACTTCGAGGCGACGGCATGAGTTTGACCGACTCCATGGGTAAACTGTCAGCGTGCTTGCCTTTGGCAGAAAGGGTCCCGGGTTCGATTCCCGCCCGGGTCTGGGATTTTAACATTTGTTGGTTAATTCCACGGGCTCGAGAGCTAGGTGTTTGTGCCGTCTTCGGTATTGGAATTCATCATAGGTAGGGCCTAATCTTCAAAGAAGCGCAGGTCGCGTATATGGCGTCAGATCGAAAGATCTGCACCAGGCCTCTCTGGAGGCAACACGCCATTAATTAAAGGGGTTCGTAAAACATTGTGCCGCGCTCTTCCATGAAATTATCAATAACATAAATCTTCTTCTTCTACTGCTTTTCTCACATCTGCGGGGTTGCAGGTGCGAACTGTGTCTCACATTGGATTTCCCTGTTGTACGGGCGGATGCCCTTTCTGACGCCAACTCTGTATGAAGAGATGTAATCACTATTGCGTGTTTCTGTGGTGGTGGTGGTGGTTGGTAGTGTAGTGTATGAATGTGAAGAGAAAAGTGTTTGGACAAACAAAAAAAAACAATCCCTGAACCAAAAGAATGAATCAGACGCGATAAAAATTCTCGACCCGTCCGGGAATCGAACACGAGGCCTTATGAACTGAAGGTTTCAACGCTGACCATTCACCCGATAAGTCGGACAATTATTAATAAGGTGGTTTTCCGTGGTTTCCCAAGTTCACACCAGGCAAATACTGGAGCTGTACCTTAATTAAGGCCACGGCCATTCCTTCCCACTCCTGGCCCTTTTCTCCCCCATCTTCACCAGAAGACCTATCTGTGTCGGTGCGTCGTAAAGCAAATTGTAATATATATATATATATTAATAACCTAAATATCGACACCAAATTCGTTTTCTTGACTAGAAAGTAGTAGAGCAACAGCGGTTCGAACACAATGGGAGCTGATTCATCATTTTCCCAAGACTGTCAAGTTATATCTGGGGTCAATGACATCTCACGTCATCAAGGTCACAGACCTCTGACGTCATCAAGGTAATAAATAACTTCATAATGAAGTCATAACCTAACCTCACAGGATCCTTGGAGCCCATCGGACACGTTGGTGACCAGTTTTGGACGAGAAGGCGGCTAACATTTCTCCCTATGACCCTTCACCGGTTTAACCCCATCCCCACCCTCAGTGTCCCCTGTTCCCCTTAGACTCAGAGAGATCGCGAGAGTTTGTTAGGAAAATGTATAATACACAAGTCATTAACAAATTATTCTGTGGATCCGTCCTTCTAGGCACTACTTGCCTTGCTGGTTACCAAGCCATGCCGCGAGAAATCCTAAGACCTACTGCACAACCTGGTTTCTATGGAGTCCCTTGATGCCTAGAGTCCCATCTCGGATAAAGTGGCCTCGCCCCCTGGAGCGCGGATCCATTAGACGGGACGGGCAGATGGTGACGGTCTCCTCCGTGTCTGCCCACGCTATGGCTCGGTAGGTGGGGTAACTGCGGTGGAAGACCGGAGGCCTCCAGCACAATAGGCGCACACCGGTGCCTCCCTAGGTATCGAGTAAGCTGTGTGGTGGTGGTGGTGGGGGGGGGGGGGTCACCAAAATAGCGGACGCATCGTACCTGTAGCCCAGAGGTAACCTGACGGTGGCCCCACCCCCAAACAGCGGAAACACTGCAAGAGCTGCGTAAGGGACGTTCTGATCTCACCTGAATGTTGCTTTCTGCTGGGGGCATCTCCTGATTGATCTTGGGGTTGACTGCCTCCCTGGATACAGTCACAGGTAGGCCTCTCCAGGTGGGCTGGCTTCTTTTTCCTCCTGGTGTGGGAACGACGTCTTCTTGATGACGGTCTCCTCTCTGCTGGGAATGAGCGTTTCCTCTGGTAGTGTCCCATCTTGTGGCCTAGGTGCCGCGAGGGCACAGGCTACCCCGCTGTCGCTCCGGCTTCTTCTCCCTGGCTGGTGGCAGGAGTGGGCGCTGGCGCATTGGTGTGGTCCCTGTCTGCGTCGGACACATTCAGGCGTCTGCGTCTTGAAGAAGGTATTAGCAAGCCGTGAGACCTGCGAAGCAGCCTCGGAACGCAAGGGGACGTTTTTCCCACCTCTATGCCTTAGTACTTCGTCCTGGGTGCCAAAGTGGCTTGCGCCGTAGTAGTAATTCCTTACTGGGTGGCTCTTGCAGGTAGTGGACGTTCCTGGCAGGCGGTCTTGGGCGTCTGCGTCTACTTCGATAAGCAGGGCAGGATAACCTGAATTGCATTGTCCAGTCCGGTCCTTGCATCCGTAGCCTCCGCGAATGCACGAGCTCGTGCCCATCTGTTTATGCCTCTATCTCCAGGCAGTCTGCGTGGCAACGTTGGTCACCTCGCTCGGGATGGTGAGGGCCGGCCTTCCTAATTAGCAACCCACAGCGGAGATACGAACCGTCTGCCAGACTGTGGACAGGCTCCTCTCGTAGAGGTTGAGAGTAGTTTGGACCGAAGGACTGATTATCAAGTCCCGCGGCAGGAAGCTCTCGGCGTTCTGGCTTGGCGTGAATGTTCTATCGATGGCTGTCCTTACTGTTATCGCCATGATGTTTGAGAAAGCCTCCTTTTCGGCGTCCTAGCCAGGCCTATAGCAGGGCAGCAGCGCGGTCCATGAAGCTGCGAGAGAAGCATCTGTAACTCGAGTTGTACTCCTGGATCTTTGCGTCCGCCATCGCTGTCGTCCTCCTAAAAATGAAACCCTGGAACGAAGTACAGTAGTACTGAAAAGAAATAAATAAATGCTCCTGTTTTTACTGATAGAAACAAGACAAAGTGCTCCAGATTGTACTGATAAGTACTGTAACCGTTCATCACCATGCCATAGGCATGTTAGGAGGTTTGGTCAATTAGATATGCCGTTTTCCGCAACATTCTATAACATATAATGTACCGTAGTAATTAGCAGTCTACATGCCGAACCGGGGTGTAATTTGCGATATCCCAGCCCGAAGGAGCCGTTTTCTGCGCTGTAACAAGAAAAGGGTAGCGCAGTACCGCTGAACCTTGAAATCGCACTCTCTTTTCGAGGGAGCGAGAAGGAAAGATGACGCTACGCGTGGAAATGCAGGTTGTCGGAGAGTGGGCTGAGTTAAGGTGTGTTAACCACTGAGAAATAACTGTCCTCTACTAATTCAACACCGCATTCATTGGTGCCACTTCACCATAATTTACTAAAAAGAGGAAGAAGAAGAACACCTTCATCTGAAATAATTTTTGGAAATTTATGAATCAGGTCTCATTCGAACCGATGTATTTAATGCTAATTGTTGGTGCATATAAATGCAATACTTGAATAGTGGATCGGTAATGACGCCTGTCATACAGTAGTACGCAGATGACTGCCGAAATCTGACAACGTGTGGAAAAAAGTGGGAGGTCTTGCGTGATTAATAGACCTGGGATTTTAGGCTCTAAAAAATTTTTGTTTTAGGCGCCTAAAATAGGCTTTTAAAACAAGCAAATAGGCTTTTAAAACAGAAAATAGGCACTTAAAATATGTTTTTAAAATGTGTGGATAGGCAGGAAATGGACTTTAAAATATTACAATATAGACTTAAACTGTAACGTGATAATTTTTTACATTAACAAACGTGGTATCCCTATTCTTAACCGAAATAACTGCAACATTAAGACAGAATAAAAAAGACATTTATCAAAAACAATATACACTGACTGACAGAGCAAATGCAACACCAAGGAGGATTGGTTCGAAATCGATGAAAGTTGGGGAAAAAACAGAGACGGCACGGACGAATAATTGATGTTTATTTCAAACCGATATGCAGGTTACACAATGCGCACGGCATCGACTCAGTAGGATGTAGGACCACCGCGAGCGGCGATGCACGCAGAAAAACGTCGAGGTACAGAGTCAATAAGAGTGAGGATGGTGTCCTGAGGGATGGTTCTCCATTCTCTGTCAACCATTTGCCACAGTTGGTAGTCCGTACGAGGCTGGGGCAGAGTTTGCAAACGGCGTCCAATGAGATCCCACACGTGTTCGATTGGTGAGAGATCCGGAGAGTACGCTGGCCACGGAAGCATCTGTACACCTCGTAGAGCCTGTTGGGAGATGCGAGCAGTGTGTGGGCGGGCATTATCCTGCTGAAACAGAGCATTGGGCAGCCCCTGAAGGTACGGGAGTGCCACCGGCCGCAGCACATGCTGCACGTAGCGGTGGGCATTTAACGTGCCTTGAATACGCACTAGAGGTGACGTGGAATCATACGCAATAGCGCCCCAAACCATGATGCTGCGTTGTCTAGCGGTAGGGCGCTCCACAGTTCCGGCCGGATTTGACCTTTCTCCACGCCGACGCCACACGCGTCTGCGGTGACTATCACTGACAGAACAGAAGCGTGACTCATCGGAGAACACGACGTTCCGCCATTCCCTCATCCAAGTCGCTCTAGCCCGGCACCATGCCAGGCGTGCACGTCTATGCTGTGGAGTCAATGGTAGTCTTCTGAGCGGGCGCCGGGAGTGCAGGCCTCCTTCAACCAATCGACGGGAAATTGTTCTGGTCGATATTGGAACAGCCAGGGTGTCTTGCACATGCTGAAGAATGGCGGTTGACGTGGCGTGCGGGGCTGCCACCGCTTGGCGGCGGATGCGCCGATCCTCGCGTGCTGACGTCACTCGGGCTGCGCCTGGACCCCTCGCACGTGCCACATGTCCCTGCGCCAACCATCTTCGCCACAGGCGCTGCACCGTGGACACATCCCTATGGGTATCGGCTGCGATTTGACGAAGCGACCAACCTGCCCTTCTCAGCCCGATCACCATGCCCCTCGTAAAGTCGTCTGTCTGCTGGAAATGCCTCCGTTGACGGCGGCCTGGCATTCTTAGCTATACACGTGTCTTGTGGCATACGACAACACGTTCTACAATGACTGTCGGCTGAGAAATCACGGTACGAAGTGGGCCATTCGCCAACGCCGTGTCCCATTTATCGTTCGCTACGTGCGCAGCACAGCGGCGCATTTCACATCATGAGCATACCTCAGTGACGTCAGTCTACCCTGCAATTGGCATAAAGTTCTGACCACTCCTTCTTGGTGTTGCATTTGCTCTGTCAGTCAGTGTAAAAAAGGCATGTGAAAAAAAGAGTTATAGATTATATGATATATCATTAACAGTACTGATCTAAAACCTTAATACTAAAATCACTGTACACAATTACAGCACTGTAGGCATCCAATAACAGTGTAAACGCGAATGGAGTATGTGTTTAGTATTTGTGAGGAACATTCCTACAGTACTTTCATTCGTAGTTTGCTTTGCAGTACATAACAATAATCTTCTCCAAATTTTCCACAGTCAGGCTGTGTCTTTTGTCTGTTAAGATCATTTTGAAAGCAGAAGAAGAGCGCTCCACACTCACAGATGTTAGAGTGGCATAGGAAAATTTACCTACATTTTTCAATGGAATTTCACTTGGTAAGTCTCCATTTTCCCCATCCATTACCTGATGTACCCTTTTCAGCACTGAATAACCTGGGTTCTTCTGCAGTACATTAGACCACTTGTCTCTTATTTTATCATCATCATCATCATCATCATCATCATCATCATCATCATCTGTTTACTCTCCAGGTTCGGTTTTTCCCTCGGACTTAGCGAGGGATCCCACCTCTATCGCCTCAAGGGCAGTGTCCTGGAGCTTCAGACTCTTGGTCGGGGGATACAACTGGGGAGTATGACCAGTACCTCGCCCAGGCGGCCTCACCTGCTATGCTGAACAGGGGCCTTGTGGAGGGATGGGAAGATTGGAAGGGATAGGCAAGGAAGAGGGAAAGAAGCGGCCGTGGCCTTAAGTTAGGTACCATCCCGGCATTCGCCTGGAGGAGAAGTGGGAAACCACGGAAAACCACTTCCACGATGGTTGAGGTGGGAATCGAACCTACCTCTACTCAATTGACCTCCCGAGGCTGAGTGGACCCCGTTCCAGCCCTCGTACCACTTTTCAAATTTCGTGGTGGCAGCTAATCACACTAACCACTACACCACAGAGGCGGACCTCTTATTTTATCCCCTACCTTAACCCTAGCACTTTGTCTGTTATTCTCAGCTTCCTCGATTACAGAAAATTACAGTTTGATACTGTTTCTTTTTTTTTCCTCCGTATGTGTAATGGTGACTGGAAGAAATGAAAAAAAAAAATGCCTGAATATACGCATGTCTCTCTGAACACTGGAACAATCATTTAACAGCTCTTTGACAGACGACACACATACAGAGTTGTCCGTTAAAGGCAAATTGTCTATCACTGTCATGATTTCCTCAAGATGTTCTGCATAATACAGGGCAGCTTCCATCCATGAACCCCAACGGGTGATGATTGGCTGTGGTGGAAGGGTATAGAGGGGAGTTTCTCTCGAAAGATGGCTATTCTTGATGGAGCCTTACAGAACACTTTCTTCATTGTTGAAATGAAAGTATTTACTGCAGGAAACTCGGCCCTAACTGTTTCTGCGAATCTATGCAAGGCATGCGCCATGCAAGTAACATGAATTAAAGAAGGATAGAAGGTTTTCAGGAGAGGTGCAGTGGCAATCATGTAGGAAGCAGCATCGGAGACAAGGAGAAGGACTTTAGAATCATCAACACTCCCAGGATACAACAGTTGCAACCCCTTGTTGATGAAGTATGCAATGCTTTGACTATTGACTTTCTCAAGCTGTTTAGAGCAAAGAAGGTGAGCGTAGATGCCTGATTGGGTTCCAGTTTTCCTACTATAAGGTTATCAATGTACCTGCCCACAGAGTCGGTGGTTTCGTCCACACACAACCATATCCAAGACTCAACAATATCCTCCCTGATTGACAAAATGACCTCATTGTAACAAATATCTAAGTAGTTTTTCTTTAATGTAGATGCTGATGGGATGTGCTGCTTGGTGTATTTTTGCTTAAAAAAATTCTCTAAAAACCAGATTATGCACAGTATTCCAGGGGATATTTGCTGCAACTAGGGCTCTACACATATCAGCATAGAAACCATTATGGGTTGTAGGAGATATAGTTTGTGTGAGCAGAGTCTGTCTAATGTTACTTTTCATGGCTGCTTTCGCTTTGTGACTGGCAGTATCTGCATGCTGCTGAAGGTGGCATTTTTTCTCATGTGAAATCTAAAACACAATAAAGTGATGTCAATTAGAGACTAAGATGAGGAATAGAAACGGTGAGGTATTGAATAAAAATTGTAATTTTGAACTATTTAAATTAAGCCATTATTACTCTAAAGTTAATTAAGAACAAGAACACTACAGTCCCCGAAGGGCCTTGGCTTTCAATAACGGTTGCTGCCCAGCTCATGGCCTGCAGGTATTGGGTGGCATGTGGTCAGCACGATACATCCCTCAGCCGTATTGCCTTTCCTCCGTGACCCCTGCCCACTGTAGCTTCTCAATTGTCCTCACGATGGTGGGTCAACACCGTTCCAGACCTCATAGATTTCTAAATTAATGCCGATACTGGAAATCGAACCCAGGTCGCCTGGACTAGGTATCTACAATTAATTAGAGGAGCCAATATCAATATGAAATATTAATATGAAATTTCGGATATATGCACATACCTGTTTATTGCTGTACTGGCAGAAAATAATCTTCCCATCAAAAGTCATCCATGGAAATTGTACAAGCCATTGTTGTATAAGCGCACTCTTAGATGATTTCGTTTTAGGCATGATGAACTATATTTACTTAAAAAGGTGTTCTTTCACTGGCGACTTGACACAGTATGTCCCTTCTTACTACCTGCTCATTGTTCTTCCTAGATAATCCTCCCCCTCACCCCGTCACTCGACACAGTGCATCCTTTACTACCTGCTCGTTGTTCTTCTGAGCTAATCCTCGACCTCCAAACTTCACTCAGTATTCCTTTGGTGACAGTTGTCTGGGAAGAGCACATTTCTGTGAAAAACCCACCCTCTGTTGTTCTGCTCGTTCCAGGGATGTCCATTGTGTGATTGTAAAAATTATATAAGTTGAATTTTAAAAGTAGAAAATAGGCAATTTTAGGCACTAAAATAGTAAAATAGGCTCTAAAGGTCCAAATAGGCATTTTAGGGCACTATAAAACTATATTAATGTGAGGGATTTGTCATGAAACGTCAACATATTTTTTAAAAATCATGTTATTTCGCAAGGAACGAAATAGGCATTTGCCTTAAAATCCCAGGTCTAGTGATTAACCATGACTCGTGATTTTCTAAAAGGACGCTTTTGAGATTGTGAATGATCCACTGATCGCTTTGATTTTATATGTGATCAGTAGAAAGTAGAGGTCACAAGCTATAATTTGAGTGTTTTCACGTCATTGAAAGATTTCGATTACCGGACCTTCATTTTCAGCAGGGGCATGATATACCTCCCCCCTGATCATTTTGTCCGAAGGCTATAAGTTGAGCCAGGACCTAGATACAGTATCCCATTGTCATTTGTGTAGCTGCAGTACTCACACGTTAGGAGTGAACTTGGATATCAGTGTATGAAGTTTTGTGTCATAGAAGAAAAACATATCAGTGCGATGTAAAATATCGTGAAATAAGCCGTGTGCTACCAGATAATGTACAGTATTGATGAACAGAAGTCTTATCTCAACATTTTATATTTTAAATAACAAGAACAGTCAGTTGCGGCTCATGGTGCAATCATCAGTGAAAGGGCAAACGCGTCAGGTTGTTTAGAGGTAGTGAGACAACTAATTACGTTCAGTAATTAATATTGACCAATCTAAAGCATTTTATGAGTGAGTGACGTTCAATAAAATTAAAGAATTATTCCTGACAAAATTAGCATTTGCATACTCCATGGACACTCGTGGTGATAGACTGTGTCATTAATGGGGAAATGAACAGTGATTTCTACAAACTTGCCACTATTTTCATTAATCTATTTAAAGTTATTAGTGGATCTTCTCAACAGTAGATTCCTTTGAAAGTACATAAACAGTGTTTAATAACTGATTTCCCATTTTTGCCTGTATGTTCGTGAGTGGTCGTCGAACCCCGAGGTCTGCAGCCTACAAGAATCGTGCCTAAGTGCCTGCAGTCATTTCTACAAGGAACGTCCAGAGACTCAACTAGACCACAGTTCGAGGCATCGATCGTGGTAGGATGAAGAGGAACCCAGGATTATTAGAAAGAAGACCATTCATCATGATAGAGTAAAAACCTAAGGTGTACCTCGAGATGACGGCAAACCATACCCAGCATTTGATAAGTACAATTAATTTTGAATATATTAAACCACGAGATTTGCATGCCAGCAGCAATTTTTATTTTTGTAAATATTAGAATGTTATAATTAATAACAATATTAAATGTAGGGAACACTATACGCGTGTGACTGGGAAAAGATTATTTATTAATTTAATTAGAGTTTTCAAGTGATTTAAGAATAATCATTGATATTTAGCAGGTTTATTTGCATGAATTATTATATAGATCCCATAAATTCTTAGTGTATATGAAGCATATATTTTAAGAAGAATAGCGCTTTAGCTAAACTTCTAACGTTTTCGTAATGTTACTATCTGGTAAAGACTTACATAGTAGTTTGAAGATAAACTATATGTTTGCTTCAAGGTGATTCAGGTATTTATAAATCCCGTTTGATAATAGATGATTATTGAAGATGTCCCAAACCGAGGTATTATGTGAATTATATAGATATGCGAGAAGAATTAAATAACCTTTAAGAATAGAGTCTTCTCTGTAAATTAATAGAACGGATTTGAGATACGGTGGTATGATATAGATGGTAAAGCTTGTGAATTTTTGAGACGTTGGAATGATAAAAGATTATAATAATTATGACTGTTGTGATATATTGAATTAGGCTGAATATATAGCCAGATATGAATAATAAAAAGTAATGGCTCTCAAATGAATGCGTACTTGAGAATAAGCCGAGGTGATATATAAAGGAAAGAAAGAAAGAAAGAAAGAAAGAAAGAAGGAAGGAAATGACGAGTTCAATGTGTTTTTGTAGCCACGGAGCTGGACACACAGCTGCTGTCATGATTGACAGTTTTACTACGTGAGGACTTGTAGGGTCTGAGGAAGATTCTGTTGTCCCAAACAAGCTAAATGTTTACCTGCTTGATCCCTCGTTTGCCAATGCAGTCTCAATTCCATTCTAATGATATGTTATGAGTAACGCGGATAATGTTCTGATTTTGCGAAGGATAGATCTCTTCCCATGTTTATGCATTAAATTAGCTCGTGATTGGAGTTTTAAATGTTTTACCTTGGAAGCTGGAGAACTTGAGTTCGACTCATGTTGGAACGAAGAATTTAACCTGATACTATGGCTTGGTTGAGCTATAATCTTCGAGATGTATCGTGTGATATATGTTTGATATATTTCTATGTAATGTGTTTATGTGTTTTATTATTTCCCAAAGTGTTCTATGGTGATGGTTCGATTCCAGCGTTGGCTGATTTTTCTTTTAATATAATATTTTAGTTAAACCCAGGATACACGTATGTGTTCAGTGTAATATATAACTGTCATGGTCAAACAAACCATGTGCTTCATATGCGGCGATGCAATCTCGTGTGTAAAGTAGATGTACTTATGAAATAAATTCTTTCCAAATCATGATTAATAATTAATTAAAGACATGATTAATGATGATTTATGATAAATTAATTAATCAACAGGATGGATGCCATTTAGCGTCACTGTTATAGATAAATAAATCCACGTATCAGTGTGTATTAATCAAATGATTTGAGGTATGCCGAGGACCAACTACAACTATGAATAAACTACAAGGACATCAAGGCATACTATATAAATAATTTTTGCGTTATTCTCGATTGTTTCTTGTTTATGTGTTGTAGTATGGCAACATCTCGTGTGATTTTATCAGTATAATAAAATGTTTAGCAAATAATATTTCAACGAAGATTCTTCTCATTTAATAATATTAGTGTATTCCTCTCACATTATAGAGAATTCTACTTTCGTTATATTTCATATAGTGCCTATTTTCTTTTTCGAACATTCCATTGCCCATATGCTCTATGAGTTCGGCCGGTGACGCAATGAAAGTAGGGAGGACGAGACTTCAAGCCTGGTAAGTGACTTCTGGAGGTTCTCATCCAACAATTCCATCTATACATCTGTTTGTGAAACCGAATTATGTAATTGTTGCCCTAAATTACCCAGTATGGGTACACTAAAATGGCGCCCAGCGTGTTAAGGGACGGTTTTATATTACGTTACGGCACTAAAATGGCACTCACTGTGTAGAGGCCAGGTTCGATATTCACGTCACGGTACCACTTATATGATGCCGAACGTGTAAGAGGCAGGTTTCATACCCGTGTTGCGGTAGATTTTAAATGTCTTCGCAACACAAGGCGCTACAATATTTGCATATTTGAATCGCTGATAATGTTAATTTTGTTTCACAAATACATAGCCAGATATTAAGGCATGAGTTTGAATACCGCTACTGTAATAGGGGAATACCCAATATCAAGTAGTAATACCGAATTATGTAATTGTTGCCATAAATTACCCAGTATGGGTACACTAAAAGACAAATTGCGCCTGGAGAGGACGGAGACTAACCGGTGCCTTTCGCTTTCACAATTAGCTTGCTCCTACCGATGGAAGTGGACAGGCCACAGGGACATTGTATATACAGTGCGTTCGTTTTCTGTCCTCACCTGACGATCATATGCATGCAAGCTGTGAGGAAAAGCACAGATGTTACCAGCGTGGTGTATCGTGGTAGGGCGACAGGGCGTCAGGTCTAGGAAATATGAACTCGAAGCCTTCCTAGCCGCGAACACAATACACGTAGCTCTCCTAACAGAGACCTTCCTCCCTCCGGGGAGGAAGTTCACTATAAGAGGCTACAAAATGCACAGAAGCGATAAGGCTAATAAAGTTGGAGGAGTGGCAGTCTTGGTAAGGAAGGACATCAAGCACATGGAAGTAGACATACCAGAGCTGGTCACGCTGGAGGCATGCGGAATAGCCCTACCAGTGCAAGGAACACTTATAAATGTCATAGCAGCATACTCCAGACCGACAAGCCTAAACACTCAGGACATAGAAACAGTACTAGGGCTAAATCGAAACACAGTGCTAGGAGGGGACTTAAACTCGAAACACGCCACCTGGGATGCCTGAAACCAAACCCAGCAGGCACAAGGCTGTATAACCACATGCTATCCCAGGACTATGTGGTAACAGACCCCAGCGAACCCACGTTCCTAGCACCGAACGATCACGTATCCGACATACTTGGCATAGCCCTATTGCGACATATTCCTCCAAGGCATAGCATAAAGGTAGTGAACGACCTGGGGTCGAGGCACCAACCAGTGATATTTACACTAGATGCGAACCCAGAGGGATATGAGAAAAAACCCAGACGCCGGCTCAACTATAAAGCAGCCAACTGGGGCAAATTCGAGCGCAAGCTAGACACACTCCTACAGGGAAGCGAAGGCATGCTAATAGACAGCACAGCCCAAATTGACGAAGCAGTCAAAACCCTCGTAGAAGCAATTCGAACAGCCACAACTGCGAGCATACCGCTAAGCAAACACAGAGAATCCCCTCTTTTCGAGATTTCAGCGCACATAAAAGAGTTAATACGCAGGCGCAACAGCCACAGGCGTAACTGGGCTCGACATCACAGAGACGAAGACCGCGAGATGAAAAACGAACTAAACACGGAAATACAAACTCAACTACTGGAATACAGGTCGGAAAAGTGGAACAACCACCTCAAACTTTTCGACACCAACACCAGGCCAGTGTGGAACTTAGCGAGACACTTCACGCGAGAAACACACAACATCCCTACCATCAAGGGACCTAACGGCCCGGTATACGAGAACCGTGATAAAGCCGAAATCATAGCGGACTCCATAGAAGCGGCTTTCACTCCAAACGAAATACCATCTGACCCAGCCTTCATCAGGCAAACTGAGGCAAAGGTAGCAGAATTCCTTGAAAACGCACCTAAGCCGGAGGTTAAGAGGACAAATATACATGAAATTAAGTGGATTATAGGTCATCTTAACTCCAAGAAGGCGCCAGGCCCAGACGAGATCCAAAATATGATAATTAAGAAATTAACTCACAAAGCCCTAACACTACTTACCAGCATCTTCAATGCAATGTTCAGACTCCAATATTACCCTGAACAATGGAAAAGGGCTAGGATCCTCGTATTTGGAAAACCAGGCAAAGACAAGTCAGACCCCAACAACTACAGGCCCATCAGCCTTCTGGACGCCCTCAGTAAAGTATTCGAGAAAATACTACTGAAAAGGTTAATAGGGCATATCAAGGAAAAAGGTATAATTCGCAACGAGAAGTTTGGCTTTAGGAACGGACATTCTGCCCCACAACTGCTCACTCGATTCATAGAACAAGCCACCATAGGTCTCAACAAACGAAGAGACACAGGAACGGTTTTCCTTGATATCCAGAAAGCATTTGACAAAGTCTGGCACGAAGGCCTACTAGCGAAACTAATAGACCACGAATTCCACCCAGGCTATATAAGACTTATTAAATCTTATCTGGAGGGCCGATAGTTCAAAGCAGACGTACACAACACGCTGTCAAGTACACGCAGGATTAGAGCGGGTGTAGCCCAAGGGTCCCTTATCGACCCAATCCTCTTCGTCCTGTATACAAACGGCATGCCTACTAGAGAACTCACTACCACACACCTCTACACTGATGACACCGCTATCTCAGTTCAACATCCACAGCTAGCGTGCGCTCGAAAGAGGCTACAAGTAGCACTAAGAACTCTCGAGCCTTGGCTAACGAAATGGCGCATCAAAGTCAATGTTGACAAGTGCCAAGCAGTGCTGTTCACTAAGAAGAACAGACGCACACGCAGACCAGTCAACATAAAAGCGCTAAAGCTTTTCAACGAAGGGTAGTGTGGCATGACAAAGTCAAATACCTAGGAGTAGTCCTAGACAGAAAGCTCACCATGCTACACCACATCAATGATATATAAAGAAAAGCACACGTACGACTTAGCCAGCTATATCCTATACTGAACAAAAAGTCCAGTATAAACACGGAAGTAGCCATAAATATGTATAAGGCCCTAATCAGACCAATAATCATGTACGCAGCCCCAGCGTGGGGGTTCACTGCAATGACGAACCTGGATAAGCTGGAATTAATACAAAATAAATGCCTACGGGCAGCGACCAGACTCCCTTACGACACGCCAATACGCCAACTACGCAGTATTGCGAAAGTCAGCTCAATAAGGCACCAAATACGTAAACAGACACTAAACATGTACAGAAAGTCATGGAGTAATAAGATCAACCCGTTAATAAGCGGGATCGGACGCTACGACGTCGATCTGTACAAAAAGTATCCTACACCGAAGCACATTCTGTTCAGACACAGGGTTGGGTGGGCGAGGGGCCGATAGCCAACCCCCTCCCGCCAAGCTGACACCTATATACCACATAAACCCACACAATGCAGACACCTATGTAAATATGTAAATATGTTTCATATGTTTCAGCTGTCCTAGACCCAGGGACCAGGCGAGGAAGATTGACAAAAAGTACAACCTAAGAAGACGACGGCAACGCAGCCAGACGGCCAAGGACGTATCAATCCACCCCCGCCCCCCGACAGAGACATGGGAGCGGAACACCAGCCCGCGCCCTATAAACAGTTTAATAAGTTTAATAAGTTATCTCACTCCTATCTAGGTTGAACGCTGGACACGAGAGCAGGCAAACACCCGGCACTCCAATGTGAACTTGTATATACATATGTTATTAATAACCGTAGTTTTAGATCTGCAGTGACAAGTGTGTTCCAACAACACCGCATAGAGGGACATCGACAGGAGGAAGAAGATAGCCCCTTGCATGCAAGGCTTGGCTCTAATTCCCCCCTCTCCAAAAGGAGACTTGGCACCAGGGACTGCTGGCTGCTGGACAATGGGACGAACCTGTGGCCCAAAGCCCAGACGCTAGCAGACCCGAGCCGACCCGGCAGTGACAAGAAGGACTGATCCCCATAATAACAGAAAACTGCAAGGATATGGTTATGATTGCATGACACCTATTCCTAACTAACACAACCTCTGGACTTTATCCAGCCCACATCCTTGCATGTGCTATCACAAGATGTCAGGTTTTACATGTAGGCTCTTTCTTCTTTCTGCCTATGTGGTTTTTCCCTGACCCTTTAATACCATACTTCAACACCATATACCTAACACAAACTCTTGCCGTGGTAGCGAGTCTGACTCGGAAACCGGCAGATACTCCTTGTATCACTTCCCACTCCTCCCTGCTATCTCTTTCTTCTTCTTAGAAATAATAGCATGTCGGAGGCCATGTAGATTGAGTCGATGGTCACGCGGGGGGAGCGGGCTTCGGGGACCCCCCCGAAAAAAAAAGTGGTAGGGCGAGGAACAGGTTCCGAGGCAGCCCTAGCTTGACAATTTCCGTACACACTCAGACAGTGTCTGCTGGTCTGTGCCGAGTTATGTGCAGTGGTTTACATTTATATATTACACTACCAATTACCCGCGGCTTCACTCGTGCAGATTTCGTAATTTGATCAAAGTAATCGTTCCTCGGTATTATACTAAGACATTATCTGAAAATTCCTCAAGTATAAAAACTCACCCAAAAAGTGAGTTTCATTTACCCCAGAAATTCTTTGTAAACCATGTTTGTAGTATTACCTTTTGGGGCTAAGACGGCCATGCGACATAGAACTGTACATGTGAGAAACAATCTACTCTCAAGTCGAAAAAAATGAATACATGTTTATTTTTAAAGGAGATTCCAAATACCAATTTTCACATCCGTAACATCTTCAGTTTTTAAGATATAAGTATCCTCATGGAAAATAATTCAAATATTTTTCACTTCTTTTCACTCTCCGTAAAGTACCTCCTCCGAAAACAAACAGCTACATGTTCCTGTATTTTTAAAGGACTTTCCAAATACCAAGTTTCTTGTCTCTAACATGTTAAGTTTTGACGTATAATGTAGATATACCGGTACTCATTTTAAAAATTCGCCCGCTTTTTCAATTCTTTCCAGCCCCTTAACTGGATTTTCCGAAAACTAAAAATATGTGTTTCATTACTCTTAAGGAGATTCCAAATACCAGTTTTCATGTCTGTACGTCTGTAACATCTCCAGTTTTTGAGATAAATGTATACTCATAAAAATAATTCAACTTCTTCTTCTTCACTTCTTTCCACCCCCTCCCGCCTGAAATAGACTTTACAAAAACAAAAAAAATACGTGTTTCTTTATTTTGAAAGGAAATTCAAAATACCAACTTTCACGTCTGTAAAGGTCTCAGTTGTTAAGATAAAGTATCCTCATAGACATATTTCAACTCCTTATTACTTATTTTCAACCTCACACCCCTTATGTTGATTTTCCGAAAAAAAAACAAATGCGTGTTTCTTTATTTTTAAAGGAGATTCCAAATACTAATTTTCACGTCTGTAACATCTTCAGTTTTTGAGATATAAGTATCCTCATAAAAGTAATTCAACTCCCTTTTCACCCCTACCCTTCCTACCCGTTAAGTTGATTCCCCCTCCCCAAAAGTGTGTGTTTCTTTATTTTTAAAGGAGATTCCAAATACCAATTTTCACGTCTTTAACATCTTTAGTTTTAGATATATAAGTATCCACATACAAAGAATTCAACTAATTTTTCAATTCAATCAACCCCCTTAAGTGGATTTTCCAAAGACAAAAGAACACGTGTTTCTTTACTTTGAAAAAAATTCCAATCACCACCCTCACAGGTTAGTGCAGTAGTGAACCGTGTTGGAATTAAGTTACCTGTTTTCTGGCCAGACAGGCCGGCGCTATGGTTCGCTCAGGCAGAAGCGCAGTTCAGTGTATCCGGAATCACGCAAGACGCAACAAAATACCGCGTACGTTGTTTCCCAGCTGGACAGTCGCTATACCGCGGAAGTTGAGGATTTTATTATCAACCCTCCGGTGCAAAATGCATACGCGTATCTGCGTACCGAACTCATTCGGCGTCTTTCACTATCGGAAGAGCAACGCGTTCGTCAACTGCTCATGGAGGAGGAGCTCGGTGACCGAAAGCCATCCCAATTCTTACGACACGTTAGGTCTCTCGCGGGCAGCACACAAGTACAAGACAACCTCCTAAGACAGTTATGGATACAGCGCCTGCCGTCACAAGTACAGGCCATTTTACAAACACAGAGTGAGATGCCGCTAGATAATGTTGCCGTCCTGGCCGACAAAATTCTTGAGGTTTCACCCGTGTCACTTTCCGCCACTGTTCACGCCGTCAGTACACCACCAGTTAGTGAGGTGAGCCAGCTCGCGAAGAGGATAAATGAACTTTCACACCAGATGGCAGCACTCCAATCTTCCTTCCACGCACGCTCTCGTTACCGGGATCGGCCAAGCCGTCCCCTAGCAACACCCGCAGGTCTTCTCCGACAGCCGGTGCACAAGGTGTTTGCTGGTACCATCGCCACTTCCTCGAAAAGGCACAGAAATGCTAATCACCTTGTAGCTTTCCGTCAAACTCCAACGGCAACCAGTGACGGCGGTAAATGGTTGCCCAACAGATGGAAACCGCCTCTTTATCACGGACAAGAGCAGTAAACATCAATTTCTGATTGACACTGGGTCGGATTTGTGTTGCTTCCCGCATAAATTCCTGAAGGGGTGTCGCCATCAGACCAGTTATGAACTCGCAGTTGCCAATAATTCCACAATCCACACATACGTGACTCTGCACTTGAAACTGAACCTCGGACTCCGACGAGAACTTTTATGGAAATTTGTTGTTGCCGATTTCGCACTTCCCATCATAAGATCAGACTTTCTCGCCTATTACCACCTTCTGCCAGACTGTCGTAACAAACGCTTGGTCGACGGCATCACAGGCTTTTCAGTAAACGTCCAAAGTGCTAACTCTATACAGCCCAGTGTGAGGCTCTCAGTGTGCCGACCACGTTTCATGAAATTGTAAAGGACTTTCCTGATCTCACTCGTCCTTCTGGAACCCCCGCGAGAAGTACGCCATTCTATGGTACATTTCATCCGCACTACACCAGGACCACCTGTCTCCTGCCGAGCTCGTCGTCTCGCCCAGGATCGTTTCCAGATCATTAAGAACGAGTTTGATGCCATGTTTCTGGAAGGTACAGCACGACGCTCTGAGGGTCCTTGGCCGTCACCGTTCCATTTGGTACCGAAGAAGGACGAAGGCGGGCGGCCCTGCGGAGATTATCGTGCCTTAAACTCACGGACCATTCCTGACAAGTATTCACCTCGGCATCTCCATGATTTCAGCCATCAGCTCCGCGGATACACTATTTTCACCGTTATCGACCTAGTGAAGGCCTACACCCAGATTCCCGTGAACCCAAGTGGCATTCCGAAGACCGCAATCATAACGCCCTTCGAACTCTTTAAGTTTCCTTTCATGACCTTCGGACTACGCAATGCGGGTCAAACCTTTCAGTGATTCATAGACGAAGTACTATTTGATCTGGAGTTCACGTTTGCGTACGTTGACGACATCTTGGTTTTCTCTAAGAGTCCCGAAGAACATAGACGCCACCTGCGAGCTCTCTTCCACCGCCTCTCTGAGTACGGCATCCTCATTAACGCTACCAAGAGTGTCTTAGCATCTCCAAGAGTCACCTTTCTCGGATACGAAGTCTCCGCCGCAGGGACACGGCCACTGCCGGAACGCATCACAGCGCTGCAGAATTTTTCTCTCCCGAAAACTGCACGTGATGTCAGACGTTTCCTGGGAATGATCAATTTCTATCTCCGGTTCCTTCCCTCAGCATCGCAGTACCAGTTTCCACTCCACGCAGCTGTATCCAGTTTACGCGGCTCTCAACAGCTACCCTGGACACCAGAAATGGAACACATCTTTGCCGCCTGTAAAGAAAGCCTCGCTCAAGCTACCCTCCTAGCGCATCCCGATCCGCAAGCACCGTTCAGATTGTTCACAGATGCATCCAAAAACGCTATTGTATCTAGCCTCTACCAGTACATGGACGATGCCTGGGAGCCTCTAGTCTTCTTCTCTAGGAAACTATGCCCGAAGCAAACCGAATGGCCGGCCTACTATCGGGAGTTGCTTGCAGTTTAAGAAGCAGTGCAGCACTTCAGTGAAGCCCAGCAGTTTACAATTTATACAGACCATAAGCCCCTGACTTACGCCTTCCAGCAACGTCGCGACAAACTTCCACCTGTACAGCTGAACCAGTTATCGTTCATCGCTCAGTTCACAACGGACATTCAGAACATTGAAGGCTCCTCCAACGTAGTCGCAGATGCACTGTCTCGCATCAACGGAATTGCCAGTACCACCTTGGACTTCAGCGCTTTGGCACGATCACAGGAAGGGGATGCAGAACTCCTTGATCTGTTGAACCGCGAATCAGCACTTCGGTTGCAGCAAGTCCGTATACCAGGAACCAACATCACTTTGTTCTGCGACACTTCAACGCGTCGATCCAGACTATTTATTACTGAAACTTTTAGTAGACAAGCTTTTGACCGCCCGTTTAGCATCAGAACGCTTTGTATGGCCCCACATGCAAAAAGACTGTCGTACATGGGCACAAGACTGCCAGGCATGTCAACGCTCGAAGGTCACGCGCCATAACAATCCTCCACTTGGCAACTTAACCCCAGCGCCTGCTCGCTTCCAGAACGTCCATCTGGACATCATCGGCCCACTCCCTCCTGCTGGAAATTACAGATACTGTCTGACAGCAGTGGACCGATTCAACCACTGGCCAGAAATCTGGCCCTTGGAACGCATCACAGCCGAAGATGTCGCTGAAGCTTTCGTAGCATGCTGGATCTCTCGCTTTGAATCACCACACCGTGTCACGGCCGACCAAGGCAGACAGTTCGAATCTCATTTGTTCCGAAACCTGGGGATTCTCACAGGAACCTCACGCTCCCGATCAACCAGCTGGCATCCTTGTGCCAATGGCATGGTTGGACGTTTCTACCGTCAACTCAAGGCAGCCATCATGTGCCATCCTGATATGTCTTGGCTGCAAGCCCTACCAACCTACCAATTGTCTTGCTTGGTATCCGAAGTGCTCATAAAGAAGATCTTGGTGCTTCCTCGGCAGAGCTAGTCTACGGAGAACCAATTCGACTTCCAGGAGAAATGCTCAGTGCCACCACAAACAACCGCCTCGAGGACACTTCAAACTTCGTAGTCAGACTCCGCCAACAAATGAGTCGACTGCGTCCTTTGCCAGCCTCACGACATGATCAACACTCCACCTTCATCTACAGGGACTTGAACACTTGTACTCATGTCTACCTACGTGATGACACGGTCCGCGGCGCGCTACATCCGCCATACACTGGCCCACATCGAGTGTGAGATCGAAGTGATAGGATACTGACTGCAGATAAGAGGCAAGCCTGTCGGCGTCAGCATTGATCGCATAAAACCTGCTTTCCTCCTGGCTGATAACACACCCTTACCTGGACAAAATACCACACAGGATCATCGCATCAGTCCAGAGAACACTCCCCACAAAGACATAGCCGCAGCATCACCGGCACCTAAAAGTGCTCCACTATCCCGCGACTTGGCACCTACAACTCGCTCCGGCCGAAGAGTTAGGTTCACGGACTACTTTCAGCTGTGACTACCTCGACTCCGTGGGGGGCTGGTGTGGCGAAACCACGCCATCCCTCCGACACAAAAACCTAGAGGGCAGCAGCTGGAGTTCGCCACACTAGGCAACGCCGGTGAAAGCGTGTAGACTTCTTTATCTTTATGATTTCCATGGCAGCATAATTAAAACAAGATGGCTGACGCTTAAGATAGTAAACAAATACATGGAGTGCCTTATTACGTAATGATACACTGACTGACAGAGCAAATGCAACACCAAGGAGGAGTGGTTCGAAAGGGATGAAAGTTGGGGAAAAAACAGAGTCGGCACGGAAGAATAATTGATGTTCATTTCAAACCGATATGCAGGTTACACAATGCGCACGGCATCGACTCAGTAGGATGTAGGACCACCGCGAGCGGCGATGCATGCAGAAACACGTCGAGGTACAGAGTCAATAAGAGTGCGGATGGTGTCCTGAGGGATGGTTCTCCATTCTCTGTCAACCATTTGCCACAGTTGGTCGTCCGTACGAGGCTGGGGCAGAGTTTGCAAACGGCGTCCAATGAGATCCCACACGTCTTCGATTGGTGAGAGATCCGGAGAGTACGCTGGCCACGTAAGCATCTGTACACCTCGTAGAGCCTGTTGGGAGATGCGAGCAGTGTGTGGGTGGGCATTATCCTGCTGAAACAGAGCATTGGGCAGTCCCTGAAGGTACGGGAGTGCCACCGGCCGCAGCACATGCTGCACGTAGCGGTGGGCATTTAGCGTGCCTTGAATACGCACTAGAGGTGACGTGGAATCATACGCAATAGCGCCCCAAAACATGATGCCGCGTTGTCTAGCGGTAGGGCGCTCCACAGTTACTGCCGGATTTGACCTTTCTCCACGCCGACGCCACACTCGTCTGCGGTGACTATCACTGACAGAACAGAAGCGTGACTCATCGGAGAACACGACGTTCCGCCATTCCCTCATACAAGTCGCTCTAGCCCGGCACCATGCCAGGCGTGCACCTCTATGCTGTGGAGTCAATGGTAGTCTTCTGAGCGGACGCCGGGAGTGCAGGCCTCCTTCAACCAATCGACGGGAAATTGTTCTGGTCGATATTGGAACAGCCAGGGTGTCTTGCACATGCTGAAGAATGGCGGTTGACGTGGCGTGCGGGGCTGCCACCGCTTGGCGGCGGATGCGCCGATCCTCGCATGCTGACGTCACTCGGGCTGCGCCTAGACCCCTCGCACGTGCCACATGTCCCTGCGCCAACCATCTTCGCCACAGGCGCTGCACCGTTGACACATCCTTATGGGTATCGGCTGCGATTTGACGAAGCGACCAACCTGCCCTTCTCAGCCCGATCACCATACCCCTCGTAAAGTCGTCTGTCTGCTGGAAATGCCTCCGTTGACGGCGGCCTGGCATTCTTAGCTATACACGTGTCCTGTGGCACACGACAACACGTTCTACAATGACTGTCGGCTGAGAAATCACGGTACGAAGTGGGCCATTCGCCAACGCCGTGTCCCATTTATCGTTCGCTACGTGCGCAGCACAGCGGCGCATTTCACATCATGAGCATACCTCAGTGACGTCAGTCTACCCTGCAATTGGCATAAAGTTCTGACCACTCCTTCTTGGTGTTGCATTTGCTCTGCCAGTCAGTGTATATATATATATATATATATATGGACTTTATTGTAGGAAACAACAATGTAAAGTTCCGGGCAGAATAAATATGCAGTTCTATTGTAATGTTGTGTTTACTGTAGCTGGCAAGTCAGTAAGTGTAATAATCCCCACAAATGTAAAGATTCTATGGTGCTAAGGAAAGAAAGATAACTCTTTTCTGACTGCCATGACTTAGCAGCCTATACTGAAAAACAAAGATTTAATACAGGTTTTACTTGGGACAAATGTACCCTAAATATTCTTTCTATGACTGGATTGCAACCGAAAGGGTGACCGGAGTTAAGAAATCCCATGAAATCTGGGAGCAAGCTTGCCTGCCGGTACAAAATTCTTAACCATGACCTGAAATTGGTGGGTCTCCGTCCACGATCATATTTCTCTTTAACTTTTTCATGAGAAGCCTTAAGGTTACTTTTAGCCTCCTTCCACAGGCCCCTAATATTATCGGGATCTATTGCCTCTCGCAATATCTCATTGATGGACCTTAGATTAGACAACGGCGTGTTGGGAACAAACTTTAACATGAGAGAGGCAAGAGTGAATTTGTGGGACTCATGAACAGCCAAATTTAGAGCAAAAGATAAACAATGCAGAGAAGTATCCCACCTAGAATGATCTTCATGATGAAAAGCTATCAAAGCAGATCGAAGATTACGATTGACGCGCTCAGCCAGAAATGGCTGAGGGTAATAAGCAAAAGTAGTGACATGTGATACGGATAAGTCAAAACAAAATCTTCGGAATAAATTAGATGTGAATGCCTTTGCATTATCGGAAACTATATATTGACAAGGACCAAAAGATAGTATTAAGGCAAGAAATGGTAGATTGAGCGGTAGCCAGCTTAATCGGAAATAACCATGAAAATCTGATGAAGCCATCTACACATACAAGGATGAATTTATTCCCGTTCCCCTTAGATTGAGGGAAGGGTCCGACGTAGCCTATATACAAACGCCCCAATAGGGCGAGATGCTTGATGAGATGACAATAACCCTAGCTTTGTAGACAAGGTGGGCTTACTAAGCAAGCAAAATTTACAAGCTTTAACCATTTCTATGATTTCGCCATCCGTACTTTTCCAGATGAGCATTTCTCTGATTTCCTCTCTGGTTCTAAAGATGTCTAAGAGCCCCCCTAATGGGGTCTTATGATAGTAGTTGAAGATCACGGGCACGAAAACAGCTGGAACAACTACTTTCATCTTCTGATCGTGGCTCGAAGGGCAGCACAGAACCCCGTTCCTCAGCACACAAGGGACAACATGTTTCCCAAAGGGTGCCCATTATAGGAGCCAGCGCTGGAACATCCCGTTACTATTTCTCGATATCACGAAACAACATATGGGCGTCAGTCAAAATGGCATTAACACAAGAAGGTTCGGAAATGTAAGGAGAAGAAATGCCCTCCTGTGCAATGGACTCAATGTCACCAGAACACATGCGGGTTAAGCCATCTGCGACCACATTCTCTGATCCTCTGATGTGTCGCACGTCAAACTGAAAAGCTGATATACGGCTGGGTGATACGTCCAGTACGACGAGGCCTAGCTAAAACCCGACTTGAGGCCTGATTGTCAGTTTCTAACTCGAATTTAACAGTCTCCAGATAAAGGCGGAACTTCTCCAACAAACAGGACTGCAAGTCCTTCTAATCCATAGATGGAGTGCTTGGCTTCTTGAGCCCATAAGGTCTTAGACGCATAGGCAATAGGCCGCCTTCCGAGTTCAGTTCCTCAAAGAAGGACAGCAGCAACAGCAGATCAGTTTGAACTATGAATTTCTTAGAGAAATCTGGCATCGCTAATACTGGGGCGTTAAAAAGAGCTAACTTGAGAACTTCAGACTGCTTATTTATTTATGCAGAAAGCAATATATCCTGAAAACCCATAGCGTCTTCTTCTTTTCCTTCTTCTTTGTGTTTACAATCCAGGGTCGATTTTTCCCTCGGACTCAGCGAGGGATTCCACATCTACCGCCTTCCGGGCAGTGTCCTGGAGCTTCAGACACTGGGTCTGGGATACAACTGGGAAGGATGACCAGTACCTTGCCCAGGCGGCCTCACCTGCTATGCTGAACAGGGGCCTTGCGGGGGATGGGAAGACTGGAAGGGATAGACAAGGAAGAGGGGAGGAAGCGGCCGTGTCAGTTAGGTACCATCCCGGCATTTACCCGGAGGAGAAGTAGGAAACCACAGAAAACCACTTCAGGATGGCTGAGGTGGGAATCGAACCCACCTCTACTGAGTTGACCTCCCGAGGCTGAGTGGACCCCGTTCCAGCCCTCGTACCACTTTTCAAATTTCGTGCCGGAGTCGGGAATCGAACCCGGGCCTCCGGGGATGGTAGCTAATCACACTAACCACTACACCACAGAGGCGGACGAACCCATACCTGAAATATAAAAATACCCATGTCTGTGTATAGTGAAACTCGCACGTTCTATAAAGACTTCCAATTTGATTTCTGGGCGTGATACAAGGGCTATGTGTATTCATTTTACCTAGTATTATAACGAATGCTCCCGTATATATCTGTTGAGAATCTGAAGCTCGAGTTGTATTTATTTTGACTATTTACCTAAAACTTCTTTCTTAATTTGTTTACCCTCCAGGGTTGGCTTTTCCCTCGGACTCAGTGAGGGATCCCACCTCTACCGCCTCAAGGGCAGTGTCCTGGAGCGTGAGACTTTAGGTCGGGGGATACAACTGCGAAGGAAGACCAGTACCTCACCCAGGTGGCCTCACCTGCTATGCTGAACAGGGGACTTGTGGGGGTGGGGGTGGGAAGGTTGGAAGGGATAAACAAGGAAAAGGGAAGGAAGCGGCCGTGGCCTTAAGTTAGGTACCATCCCGGCACTTGCCTGGAGGAGAAGCGGGAAACCACGGAATATCCTTTCAAGGATGGCTGAAGGGAGAATCGAACCCATTTCTACTGAGTTGACCTCCCAAGGCTGAGTGGACCCCGTTCCAGCCCTCGTACCACTGTTCAAATTTCGTGGCAGAGTGGGAATCGAACCCAGGCCTCCGGAGGTGGCAGCTAATCACGCTAACCACTACACCACAGAAGCGGACTAACATTGAAAATGACTATTTAAAAACTAAGCTTCAACAGCAACTGAATATTTCTGAGATGACACACACACACCTTCAGTTGACTCAACATAGATGTAACAAATTCATAATGCACATAGCCCCCAGTCTTCAATGAAATAGTATAATATTCTTCAAAATTAAATGTAATTAAATAGAGCAACAATTAAATGTCACAATTGCACTACCTGATGATAGCTATGAAACGCGTTGTGGAATACAAATTAATTAACACTCTGCAGTAGCGTAGCCAGGATTTCAGTTGGGGGGGGGGGGGCATTCATTCAGAATTTTATTTTGATAGGTGTCCAAACTTCCATAGTTTAGGTGGTGTAGAATATCGAAAAAGGAAATGGGTGTCCTTGGATCCAAGTAAGAGTGGTGGATTCGTGCGGATTCCGGAAGCTAATAGTAATTTTCTTCTTACTCTTCTTCTTCCTATTCTTCTTCTTCCCCCGCTTTTCCCACATCTGTGGGGTCGCGGGTGCTAACTGTGTCGCACATGTGGATTTGGCCCTGCTTTACGGCCGGATGTCCTTCCCGACGCCAACCCTATATAGAGGGATGTAATCAGTGTTGTGTGTTTATTTGGTGGTTGGTAGTGTAGTATGTTGTCTGAATATGTTGGGACAAACACCTACTCCCCAGCCGAGAATTGTCCCCGGGACCGTCTTAACCGAAGGGCTCAACACTGATCATTCAGCCAATGAGTCGGACTCCGTAAGCTAATATTAATGTGTATTATAGCCTATATAAAATGCTCAATAAAAGTGCATTCGTTAAAACTCCTGGGGTGTCTGGACTTCTTGGACGACACCCTTCCCTCACCCCGTCCCCCCGGCTACCTCTGTTACTCCCATCCGAACATAACTGCAGCATTCCATATATTCCGAGTACAAGTGAAATGAATGCAAGAATAAACAGTTTGAGTAAGGATGTAATATTCTGGTTTAGAATAAATACGGTAATGTTATTATAATAATGGTCATGTGATAAGTAATAACGAAGTGACATTTTATACAAATAATGCGGCAAAGATATATATACACACACACGCGCGCGCGTCGAATACAGGTTTCTCGTCCTTCTTGTCCATGGCTAGATGATGAAGGCAAGAGAATGATGGCCCACCATGACTCATTATTTCGACATTATAAACAAACCCTAGATGGCACAGACTTCGAATCTAACCGCATCTTAAGAAATCGCACAAAGCAGTTAATCAGAAATTTAAAAAGATGTATATATTTTCGGAATTTAGCTAACAACTTAAATTCTAATCGCGCACGGGACCAGCTTAGAGCTCTGGGAATAGGAAAACATCAACAGAGACAGACAACTCCTGACATTCCACTTGACAAACTGAACGATTAGTTTAGTAGAATAAATAATCAACCTACCCAAATTAACTGCACCGACTCATCGCCCTCCCCTCCAGCCAATCCACCATTCACATTTCACAGTGTCACAGAAAATCAGGTTAAAAGGCTTTGTACTCGATTAAATTAAAGACTACAGGTGTAGATGATATTCCTATTACTTTTATACATAACATTATGGGTGCTAACTCGCCTATACTGACGCACATACTAAACTACTGTTTATTAAAGGGAACTTTCCCTACTGTCTGGAAAACAGCCAATATTATATCGGTACCTAAGAATTTAGACCGTCGGGCTGAGTAGCTCAGACGGTTGAGGTGCTGGCCCTCTGACCCCAACATGGCAGGTTCGATCCTGGCTCAGTGCGGTGGTATTTGAAGGAGCTCAAATACGTCAGCCTCGTGTCGGTAGATTTACTGGCACGTAAAAGAACTCCCGCGGGACCGTAAAAGAGAAGTTAGTGGGACGTAAAGCAAATAGCATTATTATTACTAAGAGTTTAGACACACAATCACCCTCTGACTCTCGTCCTATATCAGTACTGCCTGCGCTTTCTAAAGACTTTGAACGTTTAGTATACGAGGAAGTTCTGGAATACCTAAATAAAAATGCTCGTTTGTAGCCTTTACAATCTGAATTTGAGAAGGGTCACAGTACCGCGACTGCACTTTTGAAGGTTACTGAAGACATTAGAAACGCTATGGACAAACGACTGCTCACTATGCGTATCCTTCTTGACTTCAGTAGCGCCTTTGACACTATAGTAATTCCGACTATGATAAGGAAAATGGAACTGCTAAATTTCGACCTGGCTGTGCTTAAGGTTTTTAGTTCTTATTTGAGTAACCGTCAACAGCGTGTAACAGTAAACGACAAGGCCTCTAAATGGAAAATGAAAGTGTTGCCCCACAGGGCAGTATTCTACGGCCCCTAATTTTCTGTATTTTTATCAATGACATACCGTCTGTGATAGAAAACAACACACATGACCTCCGTGTTGACGATCTTCAAATATATAGACACTGCAAGACAAGATATTAACAGGGACCTCCGACGATTCGTGCTCTGTATATGCACAACGAAGCTCTCTTATACTAAACTGCAAAAAAACTCAGACAATTATAATTGGATCACGAAAATTACTGAGCTGCTCAATCAACTTCGCAATCCCGCCTATCCTACTGAATTATTCCCTACAGTAAAACGGTTTAAAATCCCGGCGTAATGATGAATGAAGCAATTGATTGGTCTGATCATACGAAACAAATACGTAAAAAGATTTTTGGAGTTCTTCGCCCTCTTAAACGGCAGAGGGATGTATTTCCATTTGATCTACAGGCCAAACGAATACAGACACTCATTCTCCCTATTCTTGATTATTGTGACGTTGTTTTAGTTGACATGACGAGAGAAGAAACACTTAAACTTCAACGAGCACTGAATTCCTGCCGGCGATTTAATTACAATATCGGGTACGATGTTCATATCACCCCATACTATCAGGCTGTCTCATGGCTAATGTCTGATAAACGTCGGCAGCTACACACTTTAACGATGGTGATCAGATTGGTAGCTGAAAGTCATCCAATGTATATTTCTTCTAAATTCATCTTTTTATCATCATTTCGCAACTTAAATACACGTTCTAGATTCATTCTTTATATTTCACTGCACCGCACAAATAAAATTAATAGATAATTTGTGGTGACTGTTGCCTGATTATGTAATTCCCTGCCAGTTCAGGTCAGAGAAACTAGCTTTTTTTAAATCACGATTTAAGATCACCTGCCGAGACTACCTGCTGAGGACAGCTGACTGAATGGTTGAAGTATGAATGTGTGCGTTCCTGAGGATTAGCCATTTTTAAGAGTTTTTAATATTAATTAGTTCTAATATTAATTTAGTAAGTTATTTAAATGTATTTTAATTCTATTAATTTATGTAGTTTTAACTATTTTAAGTATCTCAGTATTTTATTTAAGATTCTGATTAGTATGTGGTTAAGTGGACGAGAGGGCCTGAAGCCCTAACTTCGCCACTGTATTGAAGGCACTAATAAATAAATAAATAATTAAACAAACAAACAAACAAACAAATAAATAAATAAATAAATAAATAAATAAATAAATAAATAAATAAATAAATAAATAAATAAATAAATAAATAAATAAATAATGTAAAGCGTATGGGTATAGATATTTTGCTAGTTGGTAAAGAAAAACACGCGTTACGACATATGCTATGTAGGGTTTACCTTGTCCTATTAGTTTCCAACGCAGTTAGGGCCACGCAGCTGTGAGCTTGCATCCGGGATATAGTGGATTCGAACCCCACTGTCGGCAGCCCTGAAAATGTTTTCCCGTGGTTTCCAATTTTCACACCAAGCAAATGCTGGAGCTGTACCTTAATTAAGGCCACGGCCGCTTCCTTCCCCCTCCTAAGCCTTTCCTATCCCACCGTCGCCAAAAAAACCTATCTGTGTCGGTGCGACGTTAAAGTAAATTGTTAATTACTTTCCTCGCAAGCCTGGGATACAGAATATAGTAGTATAAAATTAGAGTTTTGTGACGCTAATATTCGTATGTATAGTTTTTATTAACGTGTCAGAAACCAACGACACTGAGCTGTTGCCATTTCAACACCGTTTTAAGGGTTACCGATCCAAGCCGGGATTTGAACCTGCGAACTCGGACTCAGAAGGACAGAGACACAACCAACTGAGCCGCATGAAAAGAAGGCGTTTGTGATTATTGTTATAAATAGATGCAGTTAGTATTTTTTACAAAGGTTTTATGAGGAGCATTTATTAAGGCGTACGTTTTCTTACTGTCCTAAATGCACGAGGCCGGACAGAAGAACTAGCTGGAAGCTAAGGAGCCTTGCAGGGGTGTCGCTTCCTTCTCTGTTCACTTTTCCAAACCAAACTCCATGACGTAACGGCCCCGAAGCGCCATCGCCCACCAAGCGACGGCTGTTCAGCCCGGAGGCCTGCAGATTAAGAGGTGTCGTGTGGTCAGCACGACGAATCCTCTCCACCGTTGATAATTACTTTCTAGACGAGGCCGCCATCTCACCGTCAGATAGCTCCTCAATTATAAACACGTGGGCTGAGTGTACCTCAAACCAGCCCTCAGATCCAGGTAAAAGTCCTTGACCTGGCCGGGAATCGAACCCGGGGCCTCCGGTAAGAGGCAGGCACGCTACCCCTACACCGCGCCGTGGGTCCGACTGTTTACTTTTAGGTCTCCTTATTTTCGAATTTGACTTAAGACATTCCGCATTCGATTCCCGGCACTGACAGAGTTAAGACAGGCATGGGATGGGGAGGACATAACCTTGTTTTTGGGTCAGTAGAGTTTTCCTTGAGTCTCCCGTAATCGAAATATCTCCGACCTGGAAGGCAGTCACCTTCACGGGGTGTAGTACCAAAGTGGTTCCTTTTTAAGAAGACAAATTAAGTAAAGATTCTAATTCCTCACAAACGAAGAACGATATTATAAATTTACGAACAATTTCAATAAAGCAGCCGGTGTATGTTAAGAGTACCAACAATATCTACTGAAGATCCGTCACCGCACTCGGTAGGACCGGCTTTCTTTTTATATCCACCGGACGAGTTGGTCGTGCGGTTAGGGACGCACAGCTGTGTGTTTGCATCCGAAAGGTAGTGGGTTCAAACACCACTATCGGCAGCTCTTAAGATGGTTTTCTGTGGTTTCCCAATTTCACACCAGGCAAATGCTGGGGCTGTACCTTAATTAAGGCCACGGCCGCTTCTTCCCACTCTCAGCCCTTTCCTTTCCCATCGTCGCCATAAGCCCTACGGTGCGACGTAAAGCAAATTCTAAATAAAAAATTAAAAAAGTCTTTTCACACCCCCTTCCAAGGAAAAGTTGTACCCACACTACTGGCCCCGACTTACATAAATTATTTTGTGGATACGCCACTGCATCCACTCACCATTTAAGGTACAAGGTAAGTCCGAAGAATGGTTGGATACTCAAAATACGCCACCATAAATGATGCGGTTCCGGCTCAAAAGTGCAAGGAAACATAAGGGACGGGATCTGTGTTATTAGTAGAATCCGTATCAATAGAACGTAACTTCCCATTTTAAAAATGTTTCATGTATCGACTGCGATTCAAGCCTGGGCCGTCCTGATGAGAAGATATAACCATTGGAACTGAGTTATCACGCCCGCCAATCACAGAATAGTTACCCGCACTTTTGATGGTGCCATTTGAGGTTCCAATCAGTCCCTGGGCATTTGACAAAATATTATAGGCCTACCTATCGAACTTAGGGACGACTCCGCGATTGTCTTGCTATTTTAAAAGTAAAAAAACTTTTTCATAACTTACCGAGTATGCACATGGTGTTGGCTCCTCAGTGACAGAACGGTCCCTCTTCAAAAAAAGTTACTTATATGGCACAAAATGAGGAACTAACGTGCAGCTCACAATCCTGTCACAGTCTTCCCAGCGCTGCAAATTAAACACAGCACATCTTTCAACCACGGTACAACCCGAGGATCCCTAGGACATTGTTGTTTCCTGGAACCGATATGCAAAAGCTGACACGATGTTGTAAGCTTGCAACTGTTTTTGGACGTGGCCCCCCGTTATCTCGGCGATCACGTTCCGGCCCCCTCCTGAGTAATCCCTTGCTAATTGCCCCTTTATTCATGTCTTGACATTTGCCAACACACGATTACATTCTCAATACTGAGGCCTCTACAGGGAAATATCCCCGCGCATCACAATCCTAAATGTCTTCCTTTCATTCAAGCAGTACAAATATGGAGAATTATGTATGGCCCTATTGACCCCTGCTAGTAGATTCTTGTCGCTACGTTAACTTAACATTTCAACGTACGGTTTTAAGTTGTTCGTACCGTACGTAAAACAACAGCTGATCCTCGCTCTAGTTTCAGGAAATATTTGGGGGGGGGGCGGCCCCACTGCCCCCCCCCCCCCCTTGGCTACGCCAGTGACACTCCGACTGGTAATTTTTTTTGCTAGTTGTTTTACGTCGCACCGACACAGATAGGTCTTACGGCGACGATGGAACAGGAAAGGGCTAGGAGTGGGAAGGAAGCGGCCATGGCCTTAACTAAGGTACAGCCCCAGCATTTGCCTGGTGTGAAAATGGGAAACCACGGAAAACCTTTTTCAGGGCTGCCGACAGTGGAGTTCGAACCTACTATCTCCCCAATACTGGATACTGGCCGCATTTAAGCGACTGCAGCTATCGAGCTCGGTGGTAATTATTTCATAACAAATAAATTACCTGTATTTAATTACTCTGGTCTTCCTTAAAATCGCATAAATTTTTCGCCTTTTACCTATATTTAACAAGATTGTCACGCCTACTGTAACTTGCATAAGCAATTCTCCAAACCACGAACCTACAACGTTAATGGGAACGGAACAGGACGAAGGAAAACTGAACACAAAGTAACTTACACAATTTGCGTTTTAGGTTGTTTGTTTTTTTTTTTTTTTTTTTTTTTTTTTTTTTTTTTTTTTTGCTATGGGCTTTACGTCGCACCGACACAGATAGGTCTTATGGCGACGATGGGATAGGGAAGGCCTAGGAGTTGGAAGGAAGCGGCCGTGGCCTTAACTAAGGTACAGCCCCAGCATTTGCCTGGTGTGAAAATGGGAAACCACGGAAAACCATTTTCAGGGCTGCCGATAGTGGGATTCGAACCTACTATCTCCCGGATGCAAGCTCACAGCCGCGCGCCTCTACGCGCACGGCCAACTAGCCCGGTCGTTTTAGGTTTATGTACTAACACAAATTTATTCAAAATCTAAAGAATAGATGAATACGCACATACGTGCATTCACTCGCGCTGAGAAGTATATTGGCGACCATTTTTTCAGAGTCAAGGCGCTATGTTCACACTAAGAACACATATTCATGAAATCCCATCCGTGTGACACGTGAAGTATTAGTATAGAGGAAGATATCAATCACGTTCATCATACAAAGTTACTACCAAATATGGTCCAGAATGCAAGTTAAAATAGAATGACATATTTCATTCTTGAACGTACGTAATCAGATTCTATCAAATCATACTAAAATGTTTATAAATGTGTAAAAAATTCATGGTTATTTCTGTTTAAATGCTTAGGAACTTGAAATCTGGACCTTGTCTTAATGAAGTTCTCTTTTCTCTCAACTCTTTTTTTCTTTTTTCTTTACGTCACACTGACACAGATAGGCCTTATGGTGACAATGGGACGGGAAAGGCCTAGGGATGGGAAGGAAGCGGTCGTGGCCTTAATTAAGGTACAGCTCCAGCATTTGCCTAGTGTGAAAATGGGAAACCACGGAAAAACATCTTCAGGGCTGCCGACAGTGGGATTCGAACCCACTGTCTCCCGGATGCGAGCTCACAGCTGCGCGCTCCTAACCGCACGGCCAACTCGCCCGGTCTCTCTCAATTCTAACATAGAATGCGAGGTGTTGAAAAACAAACTCTGTCATTGGTGCTAGTCCAGCTGGCTAGCCAGTTCGTTGACCTTCCGCCACACCAAGCCCTACACCCTGGTTAGGTCAATGACACGCTGTATTTTACTTTTAGGTGTGTTCTATTTTTAGTTCTCCCATTATTAGCCTCTCTTTCTTTCTTTCTTTCTTTCTTTCTTTCTTTCTTTCTCAATCTGTTTACCCTCCAGAGTAGGTTTAACCCTCGGACTCAGCGAGTGATCCCACCTCTACCGCCTCAAGAGCAGTGTCCTGGAGCGTGAGTGGGTCGGGGGATACAACTGGGGAGAATGACCAGTACCTCACCCAGGCGGCCTCACCTGCTATGCTGAACAGGGGCCTTGTGGGGGTATGGGAAGATTGGAAGGGATAGACAAGAAGAGCGAAGTAAGCGGCCGTGGTCTGAAGTTAGGTTCCAACTAGGCATTTTCCTCGAGGAGAAGTGGGAAACCACGGAAAACCACTTCCAGGATGGCTGAGGTGGAAATCGAACCCACCTCTACTCATTTGGCCTCCCGAGGATTGAGCGGACCCCGTTCCAGCCCTCGTACCACTTTTCAAATTTCGTGGCAGAGCCGGGAATCGAACTTGCGTCCCCGGGGGTGGCAGCTAATCACACTAACCACTACACCACAGAGGCGGGCTTGGAACAGTACTTGCTGTTTATTAAATACGGATAGCGAATTAGAACCTGCAAACATGTTTTTTTTTTTGCTATATTGGAAATAATTCGATCTTATTCAGTGCAACATACGCGAATTATTACAGTATTATGCCTTTCTCTTTCTTAATCTGTTTTATCCTCCAGGGTCGTTTTTCCCTCGGACTCCGCGAGGTATCCCACCTCTACCGCCTCAAGAGCAGTGTCCTGGAGCGTGAGACATTGGGTCGGGGGATACAACTGGGAGGATGACCAGTACCTCGCCCAGGCGGCCTCACCTGCTATGCTGAACAGGGGCCTTGCGAGGGAATGGGAATATTGAAAGGGATAGACAAGGAAGAGGGAAGGAAGCGCTTAAGTTAGGTACCATCCCGGCATTTGCCTGGAGGAGAAGTGGGAAACCACGGAAAACCACTTCCAGGATGGCTCAGGTGGGAATAGAAACCGCCTCTATTCAGTTGAGCTCCCGAGGCTGAGTGGACCCCGTCCCAGCCCTCGTACCACTTTTCAAATTTCGTGCAGAACCGGGAATTGAACCTGGGTCTCCGGGGGTGGCAGCTAAACACACTAACCACTACACCGCAGAGGCGGACCAGTATTATGCCAACTAAACCAAATTCGTTGCACTTGTGTGAATAGTTCTTACTAGGTCCATTCTCTTTTGCATTTCGTTACCCAAGATCTCAATACCACTGCGCTTTTGTAATGTATAGTCTCGGGGCAACGCGGTGAATTGCGGATACTGAATACTGGAGTTCAAATCCCAGTGAGGCGGAGAATTTTTGCTGAATATTAAATGGATATAGCCTTTAGTAAGAGAGTGTCAAGGAAATGAGTGGAGCAGAGCAGCCAATAGGAAGCTAGACGCAAGGGCTGAATAAATGATGTCATACCGTCGATATGCAAGACTGAAGGAACTTAGAAACGCATGTCTGAAAATGGTTTGGAAAAAATGAAATGGCGTATGGCTTTTAGTGCCGGAAGTGTCCGAGGACATGTTCGGCTCGCCAGGTGCAGGTCTTTCGATTTGACACCCGTAGGTGACCTGCGCGTCGTGATGAGGATGAAATGATGATGAAGACGACACATACACCCAGCCCCAGTGCAAGTGAAATTAACCAATGATGGTTAAAATTCCAGACCCTGCCGGGAATCGAACCCGGGACCTCTGTGACCAAAGGCCAGCACGCTAACCATTTAGCCATGGAGCCGGACAGTGGTTTGGAAGTAATACGATATGAGTAATGGACTGCGTTCAAGGGTTGGACCGAAAGTGAAGCATACGCCTGAGAGGTAGGCAACTTGCACAGTAGGAGTCAACGACGTATTGTGGATAAACCGGAGGAGTCCTCACTGGGGTCGGATGACAGTTGCCTTTGACATGCTCCCAACAACCGCCCTTATACTTCCACTTACCAGCGCGAATTGATTTTTTAGCTCCCTTATCTTTTGAACTTCATTAACCCAGTATCTCAATGCCAATGTTCGACAGTGATGTGTGTTAGAGGTAATGCACTACCGGTATATGATGAATACTGAACGCTGGAGTTCGAATCCAAGTACGGCGGAACTTCTTTCTGAATGGTAAATAACTCATTCTTATTTAAGTCAAACACATTCATTACGTATATATTTTTATAAAATTGCGCCTAACTAAATCAAATCCAGGCTACTTTCTTTCTTTCTTAATCTGCTTACCCTCCAGGGTTGGTTTCTCCCTCGGACTCAGCGAGGGATCCCACCTCTACTGTCTCAAGGGCAGTGTCCTGGAGCGTGCGTCATTGGGTCGGGGGATACAACTGGAGAGGATGACCAGTACCTCGCCCAGGCGGCCTCACCTGCTATGCTGAACAGAGGCCTTGGTGGGGGATGGGAAGATTGGAAGGGATAGACAAGGAAGAGGGAAGGAAGCCCTTAAGTTAGGTACCATCCCGGCATTTTCCTGGTGGAGGTGGGAAACCACGGCAAACCACTTCCTGAGGTGGGAATCGAACCCAACTCTACTCAGTTGACCTCCCGAGGCTGAGTGGACCCCGTTCCAGCCCTCGTAGCACTTTTCAAATTTTCGTGGCAGAGCCGGAAATCGAACCCGGGCCTCCGGGGGTGGCAGCTAATTAATCACACTAACCACTACACCACAGAGGCGGACCATGGTACTTACACTTGAGTGAAAGGATCTTTTTAGCTCGCTTCTCTTTGGAACTTCATTACCTAGTATCTCATTGACAACGTCCGGATAGTGATGTATCGTTTTAGGGTAACGCATTGGAGAATAGATGCTAAGCACTGGAGTTCGAACCCCAGTACGGAGCAGAATTTTTACTGAATAGTAAATGAATATAACTTTCAGTAATATAGTACCGGTACCGAAGAAGTGAGAGGTGCAGAGCAGCCAATAGGAACAGCTGAGTAGGTGTCATGGCGGCGACTTGGATGGCTTCAGAAACTTAGAAGCAAAATATCTGAAATATGGCGGATGAGAAAATATGAACTAAGGAATTCTGAAAAGCGACAATGTCAAGAAAATGGTTCAGATGGAATACGATATGAGTAAGGGAAGTTGTTCAAGGGTTGAACTGAAAATGGGGGGGTAGCGCCTGTGAGGTAGACAACCCGCATAACAGGAGTCAACGACCTACTTTTAAACAAACCGACATAGAGTCCTCCCTGTATTTTATACAGCTGGGTTAATGGCTCCGGTTTCCCCCCTGGGGTCGGCCGACCGCTGCCTTGGACGTGTCCCCAACCACTACGCAGCCCTTGACCGCACATTTATCAACAGGCCTGAAATCCAAGATTCGGTTCTGGTTACTGATTGGTTGTGAGCGATCACATGTTCACGTATGCGCACCTTAGCGTTATTCATTGCGAAGTAATTTCAATGTGATCTGCATTATTAACGTCGTATTCAAAGTTATTTACTTAATTATTTCATTTTTATCGTATTTACTCGACCGTGGGTATACGAGCATGATATTGTAGAAGTTCCTTTTAAATAATAACTAGGAGATATTTATTTACTTATCTGGTATGGTGCAAATGCTTTAGTTTCTCTCTCCAAATAGTTCTCAAGTCTAGCCCTAGGTAAAAGTTCGCAGTGCATCCGCTACGTTCAGATTCAGATCCTCTTATTTAACTGTTATGATCTGCGCTGCCTTCTTTACAGACTTGCCTACGTTTAACAGTAGATCACAATACCAGGATTTTGATAGCAAGATGCCTCTGTCATGAGAGTTTAGTGTTATGTACACTGTATTATATTTGCTTAAGGAAATTAGGGCCGTGGTAAGTTAAAGTTGAAATAATTATTTATATTTTAAAAACTGGATTATTTAAAGCATTTGTTCATTTTAGTTCAACGTGGAGTAAATAAGGACAGAAAGAGAGAGGATAGATGTTATATCACAACTAAAGGGTGGGACAGGCCACAAAGAGTGTTTTGCTCACACTGGTAAAAAAATAAAATAAAATGGCGTATGGCTTTTAGTGCCGGGAGTGTCCGAGGACACGTTCGGCTCGCCAGATGCAGGTCTTTCGATTTGACGCCCGTAGGCGACCAGCGCGTCGTGATGAAGATGAAATGATGACGAAGACGACACATACACCCAGCCCCCGAGCCAGCGGAATTAACCAATTATGGTTAAAATTCCCGACCCTGCCAGGAATCGAACCCGAGACCCCTGTGACCAAAGGCGAGCACGCTAACCATTTAGCCATGGAGCCGCTCACACTCGTATTGATGTGACATAGAAAGCCAAAAAAAATGAAAACATAACGAAAATATGATTATTATTTTACGTTCCGAATTTAATAAAGAATAAACACAAATACATGAAAAGAACTCGGCAGACTTTTGAACAATAATGGAAAACACGGAACTGTAAAATGAAATAGCAAGGTAGGCCTATCACAAAAACATTTTGTTTTATTTATACCGAATAAAACTAGCACATGGATACGTGAAAATTAATATGCCAGGCTTGAACACGGATATCTGGAAAGAAATTGCAAGGTAAAAGAACAATTTTCCTTTTAACACATAGAGTACAAAGTGGACTTGAATATGACGAGAAATGAGGGGTTATGGGGTAACACATACAGTATGAGTATAGTATTCTTAACTGCATACTCTAGACTGCTCTAGACGATCAATGTTGGAAGAGAGGATTCCTGTGTGTATTAGACGATGAATACCGGAATGAAGTGGCACCTCAGGAGTGAAAGAGGCGATTAGAAATGTAGAGGTGAATGGAAGATGTACAAGAGGCAACCCGTCACTTCTGTCTATGGCGATCGGTCACTGAATCGAGCGGGGATTGCAAGAATTGAGGAGATGGGGAAGTTATACAATAATTTTATTAATTCACTGTCGGGCTGCATGGCTAAATGGCTAGCGTGTTGGCCTTTGGTCACAGGTGTCCCGGGTTCGATTCCCGGCAGCGCCGGGAATTTTAAAAATCATTGGTTAATTTCGCTGGCACGGGGGATGGGTGTATGTGTCGTCTTTATCATCATGTCAATCGCATCACGACGTGCAGGTCACCTACGGGTGTCAAATCAAAAAGACCTGCATCTGGCGAGCCGAACATGTCCTCGGACACTCTCGGCACTAAAAGTCATATGCCAATTCATTTTTTTCATTAATTCACTGTGAATAATACCGAAATACCTTCCTAACAATGCGGAAGCGTGATAATTTAACGTCTGCCAATCAGAAGCCATAATCAGATCCTAGTGTTCTGGTATGGGGATTAAATGTGTTAGAAGAGCGTGTTGCGGTTGAGAATACGCGAAATGCTGTGGATCACCTCATCCACTACCTTCAGCTAACCCTTGATTCTTTGGAAGTTAACTACTGACCATTACTTCACAATGTACATCAGTAGGTTTTAGCCAATCCTCTAAGGATAATAACTCATTGACGTGTTCTTACCTCATCATATCCGGAAAACTCCATATCTGATATAGGCTTCCGTGATGCTTACACTTATCATAGGCGTATTCTATCGTTTAGGGGCTGCCTGGCCGAGGCGGTAAAGGCGTACTCGGCTCGCCTGAACGTGGGTTCGAATCCCCGTCAGGAAGTCGTGTAATTTAAGAAATGAGATTTTCACTTCCGGGGGTGCATACGGCCCTGAGATTCACTCAGCCTACACCAAAAATGAGTACCAGGTTAATTCCTGGGGCAAAGACGGCCGAGCGTAGAGCCAACCACTCTACCCCATCAAGTGGCGAGGTTAAATATAGACTAGTGGAAGCCTTTACCTTCCACCACTCCCAAGGCCTTCATGGCCTGTACGGAGATGACTTTGTTTTTACTTTGTATTCTATCGTTTCAGATAAGATGTCAAACCTCCGAAATCATTGCGAGCACTTATTGAATATGTTAACACATGCCCATATGAGCAGGTAATAGCGATTCTTTTCCTCTTAACGTGATTTATTTCTGAGTCCACAAACGAGTACTTTAATTACGGTATCTGAAGTTAACACGATAAGAATAATTACTATATGGACAGATGATTAGAATACACACAGTAGCGTAGCCAGTATTGGCCGACGGAAAGGGGGGGGGGGAATAGTTACAAAATTCTGATAGAACATAATGAAGGTACTTGTGCGTATGTGGTGCGCACATGATCGACTGTTGTTACAAGGAAACTAATACAAGTGAATTATGTTGATATTCAGATTGTAGGACAGGACAAAATCTTACATTAAAATACAGAACAAGAACAATACGATCAAGGTCAACAGTTTTACAGGCAATCCAACTTTTGAGGCTTCTTAGAAAATAGATTCAACAGATCTCTTGATTTTACAAGTATGTCTCTGTGAATGTTTATATAGTTACTTGATTGTTATCAGTTTCTGTTTATTATATTTTTCTAAAACCCATGGGGGTAGAGGGTTCTAAACCCTCCCCCACTGGCTACGCCCCTAAGAAATACACTGTTTTATTTTTGCATTTAAACCCTTCAGGCCGCAGTCTCCCAATAAGTCGGTTGCCGGCTTCATCAGAATAACATAGTTACATCCCTTTCATTGTACGCTCTGTGGTCAAATGTGTGCTATAAAGATGTTTCAGTGCGCTGTTCTGATTTTACATGAAAAAGAAGTGCATGTAGATGGGATAAAATGAAAGTGACAAAGCGATAAAATTCTGTCCTGAGCTGTTCTAGTTAGCTATTGTTGATTCACACCTCTCCTATATAGTAGGCTATTTAGATAGCACGGTGGCGATAAGACAGCTGCGAGGACCACATGAGTACCGGCAATGTACTCCTTGACATTGAATGGTTAAGTTCCTGATATTCTTATATCTGGTTGGTCATTCGAGCCATGAACTAAATAGCTGTTCTAAAACACGATGACGTTCAAAGCGCTCTTTTACACTATACTGGTTACTTCGTTGAAAGTGTAAACAGATTCAAGTAGGCCAGCCTCGGCTGCTGGATTGACCACAAACTAAATACGAGTGAAGAAATCAGGTCTAGGACTGAGTTACCGAGAAGCAAGCTTTTGCGAATGAAGCAATTACTCGAAGACCCTCAACTCATGGAGTAGAAACATTGGCTCTCAAAAACGCTAAGGAGCATAAGCCCGAAGTTTTGAGATATGGATATACAAATAAATAACCTCATCATCATCATCATCATCATCATCATCATCATCTGTTCACCCTCCAGGTTCGGTTTTTCCCTCGGACTCAGCGAGGGATCCCACCTCTACCGCCTCAAGGGCAGTGTCCTGGAGCTTCAGACTCTTGGTCGCGGGATACAACTGGGGAGTATCACCAGTACCTCGCCCAGGCGGCCTCACCTGCTATGCTGAACAGGGGCCTTGTGGAGGGATGGGAAGATTGGGAGGGATAGGCAAGGAAGAGGGAAGGAAGCGGCCGTGGCCTTCGCCTGGAGGAGAAGTGGGAAACCACGGAAAACCACTTCCAGGATGGCTGAGGTGGGAATCGAACCCACCTCTACTCAATTTACCTCCCGAGGCTGAGTGGACCCCGTTCCAGCCCTCGTACCACTTTTCAAATTTCGTGGCAGAGCCGGGAATCGAACCCGGACCTCCGTGGGTGGCAGCTAATCACGCTAACCACTACACCACGGAAGCGGACAAATAAATAACCTGTTGATGATAAATAAATCCATCTAGCTATAGACGTATGTTGAAAATTCATTGGACAATACGAATGACAAACCAAGAATTTCTACACAAAGTAAGATCAAAGAGAGAGCTGCTTCGCAGCATTAAAATACCTAAGAAAAGTAGCATGTTTGGTCACAAGATATGAATTGCCTTAGCTTGTATTGGAAGGACGGTCTAGGGAAGGAGATTAAAACGCAAGGCATCCTGGCTTTCTAATACACTGCAGTGGATAAGTCTAAATCTACAGGTGTCTCGAAAGTCTCCACACACAGGGAAGACGTTTTTCAGTTCCAATATACCGGTACGTATTTCAATTTTCATATTAAATGGGAATAGTCCTACTAAATAATGTAACTTTACAGAGCGTTCTCAATATATTGGCCATTAGATTGCAGACAAAACTCTACACGTTTGCGGCAGTTTGCTGAACATCTCGCAAGATGTCCGCGTCACATGGCTTCAGGCTTCAATGATGCGAACTTTCAAATGTGGTACGTTATTGACTTCCGCCTGGAAGACAATGGACTTCGAACATCCCCACAAGTGAAAATCAAGCGGTGTGAGGACCGGAGATCGTAACAACCATTCGACTGGTCCTCGCCTTCCGATCCAATGGTTTGGAAACTGCGCATGGTGCGCATAATGAGCAGCAGGACCATAAGTGCTGGCCGTTGGCCCGTTTCTTGAATAATGTTATTTGCTTTACGTCCCACTAACTACTTGTACGGTTTTCGGAGACGCAGAGGTGCCAGAATTTAGTCCTGCAGGAGTTATTTTACGTGCCAGTAAATCTAGACACGAGGCTGTCGTATTTGAGCACCTTCAAATACTACCGGACTGAGCCAGGATCGAACCTGCCAAGATGGGGTCAGAAGGCCAGCGCCTCAACCGTCTGAACCACTCAGCCCGGCGGCCCGTTTCTTTGATACGAGGTGGCTGCCGGTCGGAGGTTGTGACATCACTAGCCAGACAAGTTACGGTCCCGGCAGCTGATATCTAGCTGTGACTTCCTTTGTTCTGTTCCTCACCAGTTCTGCACGAATACTGTACCTTTAAGTGCTATCATACACCCCACTTCCCCTTCCTTCCCTGAAGCACAGCAGCGGGCAGCAGCTTGCGCTATGACGCAGCAAATACGGCAAGTTCGCCAATTTGAATCGCACGCCCGGAAGTAACAAAGTAACCGCATTTCCTAGAAAATAAAAATTTTCTCCACCAATCCGAATGCGCCCCCGGTTTCTTTTTTTTTTTTTTTTTTGGTCGGTATAATCTACATACAACCTGTATAAATGGTCCAAGACATTGGGCCAGATATTCAGGCATTCTCCAGAAAATCGGCTTTGACCAATTTCAAGTGCCTTATATCAACTAAACATTACCAAAGTAACAAGCAAGCAAGTGGCTTAGTGGGTAGCACCCGAATCTTGTAATAAGGTAAGTGCTTGTTTAAGTCCCTCTGTGTGCGTGTTTTTTTTCTTTTCTTCCCTGTTCTGTTTCATTCTATGTCTATTCTAGGTAAGAATATTTATAACGGTTAAAAGGTTGGGTACAAAAGTGAAAAATGTCCGCTAGGAAGATGAACGTTCTGTATTTTTCATATCAAAGCAAAATGAAATGCTTAATTTCCTACCCAATTTTTGAACGGTTAAAAATATTCTTATGTATAATGTAGGCAGAATGTAACATAAGGAGGACAAGAAAGAAAAAGAAACCCATGCATATAGTTGGACTTGAACTGGTGATACCACGATGCCTAGACTCTGGCACTACGCGCCCGCTTGCCACTTCGCTATGTTTAGTTGATATAAGGAACGTGACATTTATAAAAGCCGATTTTCTCGAGAATGCCAGAATGTCTAGCCCTACGGCTTTGGGACTTTCATATTCGAGGGAACACCTGCTATAGTGCTATAGTGTCATCATCATCATAAATCGGTTTACTCACTGCTGAGCGTCGTGACCTCATTTCTTCACTTCATTAGTAACTGCATCCTTAACGAAATTTTTCCATCCTGAGCGGTCTTCAGCTCTTCTTAAGATATTGTGAAGAGGTAGACCGGTGATCATCTTTGCTTGGTCTAACCATCTACTTGTTGTTCTGCCTTTTGGTCTGGTGCCTTCAATTGTGCCTTGCAGAATGGTCTTTTCTAAATTGTCTAAATTGTAAGTTTGGAAAATAATCCGTGACCCGCCTACCTGAAGACCCCCTTGTTAGTAAATTTGCACACATGGATGTGGTCTCTATCTCCTAGATTGTTAGACATCATTAATAGTACCTGAAAATGTAACCAACAAGTACTTATGGGCTCATGTAAGGCACTTATCAGTGTACTGAAAATCCTATTCCTTCCTACACACCATATTTGAGGTACACAGTGCAGGAACCACGGTTGACTGCAACAGCATTGCTATTCTGCATTATAACAATTACAATCTTTAATTACAAGTACACGATCATATCATTCAGTCAACATTGTTTTAATAGGAATTAAAAGTGTTAAATAATCAAGATGGATGAGGTCGGCAAAAGACAAGTCTTGAAGAAAAGAGGAATATTGAAAGCTGGTCTCAGCCACATAGAAACTTTCAACAACACAGAGTAAGATGACTGGTAATCTACCCTAATACAGCGAAATTAAATGGATTGTGATCGTAAAGCAGGTCACTCACGAGCAAATTTGCTGGCCAACATGCTCCACGGCATGCTTGTCAACATGTTGACGCAGCACCACACATGGAGCGATATGCTCAGCTCGCGTGGAGGCTTTTGGTTATTTCTTAACGAGCATGCAACTTGCTAGCAACTTGGCAGCATGTTGACCAACCAGCCCACACACAAGTGAACTAGGTGTCGCAACTTGTGTTGACAAGCATGCTGGCCAACAAGTTCGTGTTCCAAACAGTCTAATCAACTTTGGAACTAAATGGCGACACGGAAGATGCTCAGCATGACACGTATCAGGAAGAAATCAAAGACATAGGCTATGACTTATTAGGAGCTAAGCTACAAGACGCCGCGCAAATTGCAATTAATCTTACGAATGATGATATTTCCTCGCTTAAATCAAATAGTGTTAACCACAAAGGAAAACGGGGTTCCGAAAATTAATCTGCCAATTATTGACGATGATTTAACAACATGGTTACATTTTAGGGATACCTTTGAAAATCTTGTTGTAAATATGCAGATCTATCAAGCATTGAAAGATTCCAATACCTTCTCTTATCTTTGAGAGGTGAAGCTAATAATAAAGAATTCAAGTGTTTCATACACTAATTTCACAGTAGCATATGATCTAATAAATAGCAGATATCACTGTCCCAAACTTACTGTTTCTAAACACATCGAGCGACTATTAGAGCCCCCAAGTAAAGAGAGATCTACTCAGTCACAGCTATGTTTGTTATGTCCGTAATTAAGGTACAGCCCCAGCATTTGCCTGGCGAGAAAATGGGAAACCACGGAAAACCATCTTCAGGGCTGCCGACAGTGGGGTTTGAACCTACTATCTCCCGGATGCGAGCTCACAGCTGCGCGCCCCTAACCGCACAGCCAACTCGACCGGTTTAAAACACTGAATGCTCAGTCCAGTATTCAAGACCGAATCTTCAGCGAACTACGTATGTACGATTATCCTGTGTTGAAGGAAAGGTTAGCTTTAACGACCTTATTACATTTTTGGAAAAGAAATGTCATATCTAACAGTTATGCTTGTCAGTATCAAACTTCATTTTCGGAACACAGAATGCCTTCAAGACCGCAAAATGTTACGGTACCCAACAACATCTTATGTATCTACCAGTAGTCAATGCTGAATTAGTAACAGCACGCACAATCTCTACGCATGTTCAGAATTGATACAGAAAGATATCGGCGAAAGGTTTAAGATCACGAAGGAGAACAACTTATGCAACACCTGTCTTAGTTCATCACATACACTGACTGACAGAGCAAATGCAACACCAAGAAGGAGTGGTCAGAACTTTATGCCAATTGCAGGGTAGACTGACGTCACTGAGGTATGCTCATGATGTGAAATGCGCCGCTGTGCTGCGCACGTAGCGAACGATAAATGGGACACGGCTTGGCGAATGGCCCACTTCGTACCGTGATTTCTCAGCCGACAGTCATTGTAGAACGTGTTGTCGTGTGCCACAGGACACGTGTATAGCTAAGAATGCCAGGCCGCCGTCAACGGAGGCATTTCCAGCAGACAGACGACTTTACGAGGGGTATGGTGATCGGGCTGAGAAGGGCAGGTTGGTCGCTTCGTCAAATCGCAGCCGATACCCATAGGGATGTGTCCATGGTGCAGCGCCTGTGGCGAAGATGGTTGGCGCAGGGACATGTGGCACGTGCGAGGGGTCCAGGAGCAGCCCGAGTGACGTCAGCACGCGAGGATCGGCGCATCCGCCGCCAAGCGGTGGCAGCCCCGCACGCCACGTCAACCGCCATTCTTCAGCATGTGCAAGACACCCTGGCTGTTCCAATATCGACCAGAACAATTTCCCGTCGATTGGTTGAAGGAGGCCTGCACTCCCGGCGTCCGCTCAGAAGACTACCATTGACTCCACAGCATAGACGTGCACGCCTGGCATGGTGCCGGGCTAGAGCGACTTGGATGAGGGAATGGCGGAACGTCGTGTTCTCCGATGAGTCACGCTTCTGTTCTGTCAGTGATAGTCACCGCAGACGAGTGTGGCGTCGGCGTGGAGAAAGGTCAAGTCCGGCAGTAACTGTGGAGCGCCCTACCGCTAGACAACGCGGCATCATGGTTTGGGGCGCTATTGCGTATGATTCTACGTCACCTCTAGTGCGTATTCAAGGCACGTTAAATGCCCACCGCTACGTGCAGCATGTGCTGCGGCCGGTGGCACTCCCGTACCTTCAGGGGCTGCCCAATGCTCTGTTTCAGCAGGATAATGCCCGCCCACACACTGCTCGCATCTCCCAACAGGCTCTACGAGGTGTACAGATGCTTCCGTGGCCAGCGTACTCTCCGGATCTCTCACCAATCGAACACGTGTGGGATCTCATTGGACGCCGTTTGCAAACTCTGCCCCAGCCTCGAACGGACGACCAACTGTGGCAAATGGTTGACAGAGAATGGAGAACCATCCCTCAGGACACCATCCGCACTCTTATTGACTCTGTACCTCGACGTGTTTCTGCGTGCATCGCCGCTCGCGGTGGTCCTACATCTTACTGAGTCGATGCCGTGCCCATTGTGTAACCTGCATATCGGTTTGAAATAAACATCAATTATTCTTCCGTGCCGACTCTGTTTTTCCCCAACTTTCATCCCTTTCGAACCACTCCTCCTTGGTGTTGCATTGTCACTGTCAGTCAGTGTACATGGAAATCATGCCCAACCAAGACGATTTGCAAACAATGTAACAAGCGACATCACACCTTGTTGGGCCGATGACCTAGATGTTAGGCCCCTTTAAACAAGCACCATCGCCATCATCACACCTTGTTACATGATGAATGAATGAATGAATGAAATGCCTGTATTTTCCTCCGATCTACAGCATTGAAGCCTTATTGATCTATTAAGGAGAAAAATAATAATGCCCAACCTAGGCAGCTTAATCTAACATACACATATAATAATTCCTGCAAAATAAACATATCTAACCCAAGTAAATAATAATAATCAAATAGCAACGAGGCAGAATGGTCTGTTGTCCCTGGTATAAAACAGTATGGCAATATGGCAATGAGAAACTAAGCTGGTATCATATTGTTAGGTAGAGTACGGTGTTGTGACAGATTTGCATCTGCACTTTAAACAAGACAGTATGACAGTATGACAATGAAAAGCTAAACTGGTAACATATTGCTATGTAGGGTACGATATAGTGTTAGATTTGCATCTGCACTTTAAACAAAGAGTATAGCACTTCCGGCCGTGTTCGCACTAAGCATATTCTTCCTTGAACACTGATCTCACTGGCTTTCTACTTGAGTTGCAAACCTGGCTTCGTATTTCCTCCACTGTCGTGCCGGTGTGCAATTTTTCACCTTACGTTTCTTTACTGTTGGCCACTATTTGACTCTGTTCTCTCACTATATTCATTATCTTTAGAATCCAGACTACTTATCACATTAACTGAAGGCGTGTTCACTCACCATTAACTTGGACCCTCAGCTTATATACCAACCATCACCACCTATTAACTTTATCCTTAACACCTATCCAATTTACAATCACTCTCTTCCTCTTCACTGCACACTTTACCTCCTGCAAATTTAACTATTTAATCACTCTTGTCATAGTTAACGAATACCACAGAAACTCCGCTATTCTCATGTATACACCAATTAACTTTCTACTGCATATTGCCTTTTTTGCTTCTTGTCACTATGCCTTCTTCCAATTTGTTCTTACCCCATATCTCCCTTAGGCTCAAACTTCTCCCTTTCGCTAGGGCACCTCTTGCTTCTTCTTCCTGCCTCCCAGCCGTATTTTCACTCCGTTTGTGTGCTCTTGTCACATCTTGCATTTCCGTCCTCACCAGCCCCTTAATAGCAGCCCTGGTCTCCCTGGTTTCCTTCCTTATTTCCCTCCTCATCTCAGCTGTTACCTCTCTGGCTCCTTCTTCGATCGATTTGAAAATAGCATCTTTCAGGTTAATCTTTTCTTGCTGTGAGCTTAGGTCCAGTGTCTGATTTTCTTTGGTTCTTTATCTCCAGGTCCGTCTTCATCCACTTTACTGTCTCTGGCTTGCCTTTCTTCCACACTCTTCCCAACTATCTGTTCGTCCTTCCTATTCTCTTCCATTTCCTGTAATTTCTTCGCTGTCCACACTCTAGTCCATTGTCCATTGGATACTACTAGTTGTTGACCCTTAATATAGGCTCTTAACTCTTGTATTTTAGCCCTGACTAAATGTTTTTTCAGAGTAATTATATTCTTTACCCCTTCTCTTCCCATGTCTCTTTTAATCCAAATTTTTGTGCTTCGTATATTATCTGCGCCTCTTATCATTACTTCCGCCATCAAGGTGGAAAACAACTTCAGTTTTATCGGCCTATCACCCCGTTTTTTACCTATCCTTTCCACATCATCAATATCAACTTCACTAAAGTTAATTTTCATCATTTTCTGAATAACTTCCACAATTTTGTAGGTTGTCAGCACTTTGTCTTCCCCTTTGTCTTCCGGTACTCCATATATAAATAAGCATTTCTTCCTGCGTTCTCGGTTGCTATCTTCAATTTCTGCTTTCAGCTTCACCAGGTCTTCCTCCATCTCCTTTATTTTGACCTTTAATGATATCATTTCGCTCTCACTGATTTCCACTTTGTTCGTTGTTTCGTCTGTTTTTCCCTGTATCCAACGCCTCATATGTTCAAATTCCTTCATTTGTTCTTTCATCATGTTTTTAATCTGCTCAAACGGACATACTTCTTCCACCACTCTTCTTATGACCTCCACGTCTTCCCAGTTCATGTTACCACTGGAAGTCGGGCCAGGGTTCACCTCCACACTTCCTATGGCTAACAGTACCATAATCACCGCTGCCACCAGTATCATCTCGCCCATCATTCTTGTTTCCACTTTACCTCCTGTTTCCTTTTTCCATCTCCCCTGCCATCTTCCAATAGCTGCACGATATTGGTCCACACCAATCATCTTCCTCTTCCCTCCTGTCTTACTTATCCACTCACCGGTCACACTCCACACCGACTCTACCGGCAGCTCAACTCAGCACGACTGTCACCGAACGCTGACTAGGTTAGACTGCTGTTACATGATGATAGGAGTAGTTTCCCAAATCCACAATTAGCTACTAAGTCATCAGAATCCCATACACAACAAGAAACAACCCACCAATAATAACATATAATCAGTTTCATATTGACATCCACTATACAAATACAAAGAATGCAATAGTCTGTCTTTTCAATACAATGTATGTTCAGTGAATAAATCTTTCTTTTTTTTTTTTCTTAATCCGTTTACCCTCCAGGGTTGGTTTTTCCCTCGGACTAGCGAGGGATCCCACCTCTACTGCCTCAAGCGCAGTGTCCTCGAGCGTGAGACTTTGGGTTCGGGGACAGAACTGGAAAGGAGGACCAGTACCTCACCCAGGGTGCTGAACAGGCGCCTGGTGTGGGGATGGGAAGATCTAAAGGGATAGACAAGGAAGAGGGAAGGAAGCGGCCATGGCCCTTAAGTTAGGTACCATCTTGGAATTTGCCTAGAGGAGAAGTGGGAAACCACGGAAAATTACTTTGAGGATGGCTGAGGTGGTAATCAACCCCCACCCACTTCTACTCAGTTGACCTCACGAGACTGAGTGAACCCCGTTCCAGCCCTCGTACCACTTTTCAGATTTCGTGGTAGAGCCGGGAATCGAACCCGGGCCTCTGGGAGTGGCAGTTAATCACACTAACCAATACACCACAGAGCCGGATGTGAAACAAATCACAGGATATAAACTAGTAGTACATGTTTGATCCTAAATATTGAATATCTTCAGCTACTTGTTGTGTAAAGATTAATTCATAATTTAATTAATTTTTAAACTGTGAAAATTTAATGTCCTCTATGTTAAATATCATGCAAAATGGCCCATTAAGTTAATTTTACTGAGTGGAATTTATAATGCACAGCACTCTGACAGATTAAAATATCTAATCATTTTAAAAACTGGGCATTAGGTACATAAATATGAGGGAATAAATATTATAAGTCCTACGTGATAAATATTAAAGTCTTAATAAAGAACTTGTCAAAAACACTGATATGACACTGTTTCTGGATGAATTTGATCATTGTTCAAATTAAATGTTCACACAATTCTTATTAAAATATCATTTTGCATTCTCACTTCATTTATATACAAGCTTCCACACTTCTTAATATTGTATTGAAGGTGGAGGGATACAATTGATGGGTTGCTGCAATGAATCACTTGAAAAAAATCTTCCTGAAAGAAAATTACATCGGTTTATTCCGGTACAGTGAGTGTGCTCTTTTATGCTAGTTGTTTTACGTCGCACCGACACAGATAGGTCTTATGGCGACGATGGGATAGGAAAGGCCTAGGAGTTGGAAGGAAGCGGCCGTGGCCTTAATTAAGGTACAGCCCCAGTATTTGTCTGGTGTGTAAATGGGAAACCACGGAAAACCATCTTCAGGGCTGTCAACAGTGGGATTCGAACCCACTATCTCCCGGATGCAAGCTCACAGCCGCGCGCCCCTAACCGCACGGCCAACTCTGAGAGTGCTCTAAACTTCACTGGAAGAAGGCAACTTGGCTAGAAAACAAAGCATAGAAGCATCATCATCAACTTTGGTCAGTCATTCAGTACATCTTTTCCCTACCAGGTACAAATGCATCTTTATTTATTTATTTATTTATTTATTTATTTATTTATTTATTTATTTATTTATTTATTTATTTATTTATTTATTGACTTTAGCAGTGGCGAAGTTAGGGCTCGTGGCCCTCTCTTACACTTAACCACATAATTAATCTACAGATAATACATATATAAAAGAAATGTACTATTCTATCATAAAATCAAAGATAAGCTAAAAATTACAGATTTGGACAACATATAATGAAGAAAGAAAGCAGAGTTCAACAAATAAAATAGAATAAAATTCGGAGCGTATAGATAATGAGAAAGACAAAGTCATAATGAAAAAGTAAGATACAAACTGGAAAATATAAGCAATGCAGGGGGATCTCTTCCCGCATCGCGCTCACTTGTTTCTCTCCCTGGCCGCCTTCTGCGTGACGTCATGTGATATGAGACAGCGCTCGCCCGATTTGCTAACACGTATTACCACTACAGTCTAAAATGGTCATAACTTCTGAACCATTTATGCAAATAATGTCCTGACAAGGTTATTGTAATCCTTATAAAATACTGGAGGAGGCCAAACAATTTATTTTGATGAGGAACTCGAGGATAATATCGAAATATTTATTTAATTTTAAGGAGTTATATTTTTTATCACGGACTACAGAATAAAATCGCTTCTAGAGGGCAGCCGGTTGGAAATAGGTTTGTGCCATCCCGGACTGTTTCTATGCTCTACAATTCGTACGCTTACACTTGGGGTCTATCGTTGATGGTTCACGCAGCGTAAGCCAAGAAAGCAAGTGACCGACCGACCGACCGACATTTTTGTCTTTTTCTACGTATTTACTGTATATCGGATCACGGATACATAATGATTTTATAGTGGTTCACTACGTGAACGGTGTTCGTGTTGTCAGTATCTGAAGTAGAACCACTGCACTGATTAAAATGCAGTCAACATATTATGGAAACGTGTGTGGCGCTTTAAATTGTCGGCACGTAAAAGAACTCCCGTGGGACAAAATTACGGCACCTCAAGTCTCAGAAAACCATAAATGTTGTTAGTGAGACGTAACATAAATAACATTATTATTATTTTGCATATTATTAAGACAATAACGACAACAACCATCATAGCCAATTAGTTTGCTACTGTGATGTCATAACAATATTTCCTCGACAGCAATGCTTGGGTGTTGAAACACTTTGTAATAAACTCTTGCGTATCTCCATTATTACAGCTCGTACGGTAAAAAGGTGTCAGATACAAATGACTGAATGAAAATCATATTTCTATAATTATTGTCATGTGCTAATAGCCGGGCTGAATAGCAACTCAAATGGTAGAGCGCTGGCCTTCTTAGCCCAACTTGGCAGGTTCGATCCTGTCTCAGTCCGGTGGTGAAGGTGCTCAAATACATAGTTAGTGGGACGTTATATCCAATAACATTAACATTATTATGTGCTAATAACTTATATTTCTGAATATATTTCGAAGCTCGTGAAATAATACAGTATCCGTGATCCGATATACAGTAAATACGAAGAAATAGACAAAAATGTCGTGCGAGAAGAGACCTGTTACTGGATCTCGGTTATTTCAAAGTGGGGCTTCGCACATCCCAGTCATGAGTGGTTAAAAAACATAGCCCAGTTCGAAATTTCATTTGTGTTTCACGGTAAGGCTGTACCCAGATACAAAAACGTAATGAAAACTCTTATTTCTATTATTAAGTCAAAATTTCCAATATTCCATGACAAAATAATTTGTCTTTACGTAAGGACCAGGACATTTATTAGAATATGGCATTTTAATGCAAAGAGTAAGGAGTTAGCACTGAGAAAATATGCCAATAAGATGGCTAAGCTTTGGGCTGGTTCATCAAGTAATTAAGTCTCCTGACACGTACGTTTTAATAATTTAATATAATTCCATAAAGATGTCGATATGATGTATATTTTCCTACGCCATTTGATATAAATATTTACTTCATCAGGAAATAAATTATTTGAGTTGCATGGCAATATTTTATTTCTTATCGTATTATATGTTATGTATTTGATAGTTGATGTTCTACCTCCTCAGCATGTGACGAAATTTAACGCATTTTCACGTTTTTAAATCTATTGGAAGTGCCGTTACTTATCGAATCGGGCTAAACCAGACTATTATTTGATGAAAGATTGAGAAGATGTTTCACAGGCACAAGAATTCACAGGCTTGCTGTACTGCGACTGTGTACTTTACTCGCTATCGTTCATATCGCGTGACGTCATAGCGCTCCAGCCAATGGAAGCTTCAACCGCCGGAGTAGCCTACCTTTTTTTCAAGTTACCTTGTAAGCAATGCATAAAGAGAACACAATAAGTAATAAAGTAAATGGAAATATAAGTATGGCCATAAAAGTGATCTATGTACACGAGTAAGAAGCTAAATATTATGTACATTACACTATAATAATAATAATAATAATAATAATAATAATAATAATAATAATAATAATAATCACACAACCTATCATACGTCATCATACATACGAAATAATCAGCGGTATTCAATAGGTAATCTCTATATGCAGTCTTAAATTTCGATATTGAGTTTGAGTTCCTGACAGGAGCTGGGAGTGAATTCCAAAGTCGTGACCCAGCCACAACGAAGGATCTGTTATAATATTGAAGAGTGGTTGACAGGAATAGCGTGGGAAGTGCCAGATCTAGTGTTACAATTATGAAATTAGGATAATAAATGGAATTTTGAAGAAATGTATTTGGGTAGATTTTTTTTCTGAGTTCGATATATCAACGTAAGTACGTGGAATTTCCGTCGCCTCTCGGGTTTCAGCCAAGAAAGAAATGTGTAGCTAGGGGTTATGCGAGCATCGTAAGTTAAAAACAAATCGAAGACCAGAGTTCAATGCTCGTTGAAGTTTCATAGTTTGTTCACGGGTTGCATCAATGAGGACAATGTCGCAGTAGTCAAGTATTGCTAGTATCAAAGTTTGGAGCAGTTTTATCTTTACGTCTGGTGGCAAAATGTCCTTATGTCGTTTCAGAGGGTGTAGCGTCGCGTACATCTTTCTACATGTATTTCTTACGTGTACAAACCAGTCAAGAGTTTCAGTCAGGGTCATACCTAGGTTCTTCATTTTCTTACTGAACGGGATTACGGTGGCATTTAATGTCACCGGAGAAATAGCATAACTTTTATAAATGATGTTTAATAATTTCTGAGAACCGATAATAATTGTTTGAGTTTTTGGGGGGTTGAGGAGGAGAGAGTTTTCACTGGCGTACACACTGAGTTGTTGAAGTTCGGAGTTAATATCTCTTATTGCATTCGATATATCATTTATATTAACGTGGCAGTAAATTTAGAGGTCGTAGGAAAGAGGTGATATCTATTATACTTTATTTTAGAGGAGATATCATTTATATAAGAGGACAAACAAAAGGGGACCAAGAACAGAACCTTGGGGGGTTCCTGCCTTCTGGAGTCTCCACTGAGAAGCAGTATATTGTAACACGTTGCATACGATCTGTAAGATATGTGGTGAAAATTTTTAAAGCAACATTACCGAAAAACGATTTGAGCTTCATCAGCAATGTCTGGATGTTTATCATGTCAAAAGCACTGCTGAAGTCAAGGAGTGTGAGTATTGTCACTTGTCTTTCGTCCATTGCTTGTCTGATGTCCTCAGTCACTTTGAGTAAGACAGTGGCTGTGCTATGACCCTTCTTGAAGCCAGATTGCAGGGGGTCAAGAGAGAGTGAGCCTGAAGGTATTCCAATATTTGCGCATGTACCAACCCGTTCTTGCGCTTTGGAGAGAGCAGGGAGAATCGAAAAGGGACGGTAATCGGATAGGAGTTTCGAACCTGGGTTTTTAGGAAGTGGAATTACATTGGCGTACTGCCAAATTGTCGGTAATGTGCCGTTTTTGAGACAGTAATTAAAAATATGGGTGAGAATGGGTAGAATAGCGCCAATAATATTATGTATGAAAGTAATAGGAATTTCATCGAAACCGCTTGCTTTCGATTTAATAGAATACAAGACTTTCTTAACTTCATTAGTGCTGGCGATACGAAAGGCAAAGCAGGGGTGATTTTGTGGGACAGGTGCTGGGACGTTATTTAAGTGTGATCTGTTAAGCAGATTAGACTGAGCTCTCTCTTCCGTGAAATACTCATTTAAATCGTCGAGTGGAATGTCAGGTACCTGAAGCTGTTCATGTGTTTTTCCTATGCCCATGGTTCGGAGATGCCTCCAGAAACTATCCGTATTTAGGTTACTGATTCGCGAACATATTTAAATTTAAGATTACGGATGATTTGTTTAGTTTTATTCCTAATTATTCTATACTTTTCATAGTCATTAGGGTCCTGAGTACGTTTGTAATGTCGGTAAAGAGTATCACGTTGAGACATCATATTTTTAACTGCAGGGGTTAGCCATGGATTAGGTTTGCGGGATATTCTGATCTGTCTTTTCGGTGCATGTTTGTTGTATAGATTGTGTATTAACGAATTAAATGTATTTATTTTTTCATCAATGTCTGTCAGATTTAAAATGCTATTCCATGGAAGATAGTTGGCATCGTGTCTTAATTCATAGATGTCGATATATTTCATATTTCTGCACGTTATATACCTAGGTTTATATTCTGGAACGCGACGTGAGTACGCAAGAAATATAAGATCGTGGGTGGACACGGCCGGTACTGAAATTTGTCCGTGAGTTACCACTTTCTGAGGGTTGTTTGTTACTTTGAGATCTATTAAGGTGTGGGAAATGTTGTTGGCAGTACGTACATGGTTTGTAGGGTCAGAGGGAAGGATAGTCAAGTCACATGAGGAAAACAAGTCTTCTAGTTTCTTAGTATCGTATTTCTTCGTAAGTAGATTTGTACTGAAGTCGCCTAATATAATGATATGTTGATAGGCTGGTAGCAAGTTAAGTAGGTGCGTTTCAAACTCGGTCAAGTAAGATACTTTAGGTGGTCGGTAAACCACTCCAATAAGTATTTTCTGTCCACTAGCAACTACTTCAACGAAAGGCTGGAGAATAGAAAAAAATGCCATTTAAAAGCAAAAACTCTAAAAGCCTGTTGTGATGACCAAGTATAATTTTTAGCAAACTTGTAATGAGCTCTTGAATTTTTATCTCTTTTTTTGAAGTGTTCAACCATTTACTAAGGAAAATAGCATCATCTGAAAAGTATAATAATTGTAACATCACTTTGCCCTCTGTTAAGAGTTTGAATCCCATTAAGGGGGGAAAGTGGTTGAATACTTTTCATGAGGATACTTATATCTAAAAAAACTGAAGATGTTACAGACATAAAAATTGGTATTTGGAATCCCCTTTAAAAATAAAGAAACCACGTGTTATTTTGTTTTTGAAAAATCCAATGAAGAGGGGGTGAACGGGAGTGACAAGCGGGGGTGAAAATTTAAAAAAATATATCTAGGCCTACAATATACCTCAGACACTTAACATGTTACAAACCTAAAAACTGGTACATGGAACCTTCTGTAAAAGTAAAAGGACATAGATATTTTTTTCGGAAAATCCACTTAAGTGGAACAAGAAAAGGGGGTGAATTTTTTGAATGAGCATATCCACAGAATATCTCAAAAACTTAACATGTTACAGAAGTGAAAATTGTTACTTTTAATCTTTCAAAAATAACACACGTATTTTTTTAGTAAAAACCACTTGGGGGAGGGGGAGGGGCGTGTAGAAAGGACTGAAAAGTGGGTTCAATTATTTGTATTAGGATACTGATATCTCAAAAACTGAAGACGTTACAGACGTAAAAATTGGTGATTGGCATTTCATAAAGGAATGCATATTTTTTTATTTTCGGAAAATCCACTTGGCGAGGGTGAAAAAATTGAAAAATTAGTTAAATTATTTGTATGAATCTACTTATATCTAAAATCTATAGATGTTGCAGACATAAAAATTGATGTTTGAATCTCCTTTAAACGTAAAGTAACACACATTCTTTTGATTTCGGAAAATCCAATTAAGGGGGTTGAAAGAACTGAAAAATGTATTGAAACATTTGAATGAGGATACTTATATCGTATGAAAACTAAAGTTGATACCGACGTGAAAATTGGTATTTGGAATCTCCCTTAAAATAAAGAAATGCGCATTAAGGGGGAAATTAAACTCGCGGGGGGGGGGGGAGGTTGAAAGGGAATTTAATTCCTTTTATGAGGACACATATCTCGAAAACTGATGATGCTGCAGCCGTGATAATTGGTATTTAGAAGCTCCTCTGTATATAAACACTTATTTTTTGGTTTTCGGAAAATTCACTTAAGGAGAGAGAGAAAAAATTTAATTATTTTTATGTGGATATTTATACCTCAAAAACTGGTGGTTACAGACGTGAAAATTGGTGTTTGGAATCTCCTTTAAAAATAAAGAAACGCGTATTTTGGGGGGAATCAACTTAACGGGGGTGGGGTGAAAAAGGATTTGAATTCTTTTTGTGAGGATACTTATATCTAAAAAATGTTACAGACGTGACAAATTGGTATTTGGAATCTTCTTTATAAATAAAGAAATACATCATCTTTTGTTTTCGGAAATCCACTTACGGGGGAAAAGAATTGAAATATTCGTTGAATTCTTTGTATGAGAATACTTATATCTCTAAAAGATAAAGATGTTACAGGCGTGAAACTTGGTATTTGGAAACTCCTTTAAAAATAAACACTTATTTTTATGTTTTCGGAAAATCGACTTGGGGGAGGGGTGAAAATAAGTAAAGAAGGAGTTGAATTCTGTTTAAGGGGATACTTATATCTCAGAAACACATATTTTTTGTTTTCGTAAAGTACACTTAAAGGGAGAGGGAGTGGAAAAAGGGAAAAGTAAGTTGAATTCATTTTATGAGGATACTTATATCTCAAAAACTGAAATTTGGTACTGTATTTCAAATCTCCTGTAAAAATAAAGAAACACGTACATTTTTCGGAAAATTCACTTAAGGGGTTGAAAAGAATTGAGGAATTGAGTGAATTTTGAAAATGAGTACCTGTATATCTACAGTACATGTCAAAAAACCTAACATGTTACAGGCATGAAACTTGGTATTACCGGGCGAGTTGGCCGTGCGTTTAGGAGCGCGCAGCTGTGAGCTTGCATCCGGGAGATAGTGGGTTCGAATCTCACTGTCGGCAGCCCGGTAGGTGGTTTTCCGTGGTTTCCCATTTTCACACCAGGCAAATGCTGCGGCTGTACCTTAAGGCCACGGCCGCTTCCTTCCCATTTCTAGGCCTTTCCTATCCCATCGTCGCCATAAGACCTATCTGTGTCGGTGCGACCTAAACGCAAAATACAAAAAACTTGGTATTTGGAAAGTTCTTTAAAAATAAAGGAACACGTACTTTTTGTTTTCGGAAAAGGCAGTTAATGGGGGGTGAAAGGAGGGGAAAAAGAAGTGAATAATTTTTAATGAGGATGCTTATATCTCACAAACTGATGACGTTACAGATACGAAAATCAGCATTTGGAATCTCCTTTAAATGTAAAGGAACATATATTTCTTTTTGTTTTGGGAAAGACTGATAAAGGGGTTAAATTCTTTTTGTGGGGATTCTTATAACCTATCTCAAAAACTAAAAAAGTTACGACGTGGAGATAGATATTTGGTATCTACTTTAAAAATAAACATTTTTTTTTAAATTTGAGAGAAGGCTGTTTCTTATACAGTACAGTATGTACAGTTCTATGTTGCATGGTCATCTTAGCCCCAAAAGGCAATAACACAAACGTGGTTTACAAAGAGTTTCCAGGATGAATGAAACTGAAATTGTCTGTGAATGTTTATACATTAGGGATTTTCAGATAATGTCTTAGTATAGTACCGAGGAACGATTAATTTTATTATTTTACAAAATCCACGCGAGCGAAGCCGCGGGTAACTGCTAGTTTCATAATAAAACACATTACAGGTATAACGATTAAGTGTCCTACATTTCCCAAAAAGAAATCTGGTCAGCCTACTTAATATACTTTCTTCAATATTATTTCTGAGATAACAAGCATTTACCTGCAGTTTTCCATGCACTGAATTATTTCTAGTACATGATTAATTTCAATCAATAGTAGCGTGCACCTGTTTTTCTTTGAGACAACAAACACCACGTGAAGCTAATCAGTACAAGTATAGCTGGCAGAAGTGACACATTACAGTCCCTTGACTAGACTGAAGAAATTCAAATATTTCTTGAGAGGGTTACCTTTCCTCTCTATCTTCATCACCGTGCAAGTAGAAGGGGTAATCCTTCCATCTGCATTGCCTCCTTACTCGCACACAAGTGAGCTGAATCCATTGTTGATAAAGCATGCATAATTCCTTAAATACTTCCCAAAGCAATACTACTGATCGAAAATGCATATTGCAGCATATTCTTCTTTCGAATGGGCCCACTTGGGATGTGTACTCAATTGTTGGGCTTTGATCTTAACTCAGCATTTTTGCAACTTGTCCTAGTGTAGCTTTCTTTCCTCATGACATTTCTTCTTCAAAGGCTTTTTCCAGAAATCCATGGACTTTCTTCACGATCTGTCTCTCAGTCTGTCAGTTTTGTAAGTCTTCTGGCCTCAGTTCTTTTATGTCCTTCCTTCCCAGTGTCAATCAGCCAGGTGGTACAAAGTTTTTTTTTTCAACAGAAGGTAAACTGGCAGTAGCACACATTATAATATATACACTGCTGGAAAAAATTAATAAAAATGAACACCTGGAAAGACAATGTCAATTTTGACTTGATGATGCATATGCCACCTTGGGAATAGTACCTGGGTAGATTTACTGATGACTGTTTCACTGTTATCTGCCAGCAGGTAGTATCTTGTCCTGGTGTAGCTCCTTTCTTTCCTTTGACAAGAGGGTACCTTTCTTCTTCAGAGGTTTTCCCTAACAACCACAAATGTTTTCCAGGATCTGTCTCTGGGCATGTCAGTTTTAAGTCCTTTAGCCTCAGTTCTAGCAGACTGCCATCTGTGCATACCCTTTAAATGAGAATGCCCACTGCCACAAGGTTCAGTATGGTGCAAAGATGCAGAGCAAGCAGACACCATGCCATGAAGTTGTGCTTATGCTTCCTACAGCTAACAGAGAGTTTGAGAGGCCAAATTAGGGTCTTTTGAGTGGCGGAATGGTCCTTTTGGAGAATTACCACACAAGTTGGACGTGCAGCGATGCTGGCAACAGTGAACAAATGAACATTCTCACAGACAAGGTTCTGGATGCCCACATAACACAGATGCCTGCCAAGATCGTCATATTTTAAGGGCAGCAGTAACAGACTGTACAACTTCCATGGCACAGGTAAGAGCAAATGTGACCCCGGAAGTGCCAACACAAACTGTTGGGATCGAATTACTGGCAGTGGGACTATGGGCATGCACACCTCTAGCCCACCTTTCACTCATCCCACAGCATCAACTTGTATGGCTCGACTGGTGCTGTCACAGGATCATCTGGAGGGTGGAATGGTGAGCCCAGTCTTCAGCAATGAAAGCAGATTCTACCTGCATGCAAGTGATGGTTGTCTGCATGTATGGCATAGACCCGGTGAGTGTCTTCTTGTAGAGTGCATTTGTCCAAGATACATTGATCTGGTCTTCAGTGCAATAAGCTACAACTCTTGTTCACCTTTGGTGTATATGGAGGGAATGCTGACCAGCGCTTGGTGCATGTAGATTGTTGTTTAACCAGTCACTCTGCTATTCTTGCAACGGGAAGGTGATGTGCTGTTCCAACAACATAATGTTCTTCCAAACAGTGCCCGTGCAGCTTGGTGTGCTCTGCAAGACATGCAAAAACTTCCTTGCCCAGCATGAATCTCCAATCAAGCATGTATGGGACAAAATGAGATGACAAGTGACTCGTCCATCCACAACTCTTACAGAGTTATACAAACAAGTCAAGTAGGCGTAAAATAATGTATTCCAAGACATTATTCACCACCTGTATGATCGACTGCATACGAGAGTCAGTGCTTGCATCGCAACCTGTGGAGGTTACACATACTAGCATGACTGTTTCAGCATAGATCCTTACTTGGTACCTCGGAACTTCTCGAGCTATTGATCTGAAAACAATAATTTTATGTACTACATATGTATTATTTCTATAATAAATCTTGAGTGAATTCAAAAGCTACCACAGGATGTCCTGACTTTTTTTTTTTTTTTCTGGCCATGAATTGTTATTAAACTCTATTCCATACCCTGTAGTTCATTATTAGATCTTGGAGGTTTTTACATTGATCCATGCATTTTACCTATAGTTTTTTCAACTCTGTGGTGGATGTGAGACCACTCTCGGCCGCATTCTCAAAATATTCTTTTAAAAACATGTAAAAAAGTGCACTTTTCTGACAAATCATTAAGAGTTACACGAAAACCATTTAAGCATTTGTATAAGAAATTTCATTCTAGATCCAGTATGTATGCTGCTTTTATTTGTAAGATGATCATCTACTCCCTTATTTTGGTCTTCATTAGATGAAGCAAGCATCAAAACACAAGAAAGCACTTTTCTCTGGAAAACTATTAGGAAGAAAATGCATACTGTATCAACATTATCGTAGGAAACAGAATTCTAAGTACACTCGGCTACGTTTTTAATACCAATTGTTTAGGCAGTGTATTGACTTAAGGAGAGCCATGTATACATTTTTCTCCAGCTAGTAGATGATAATCATCATAAAAAACCAAAAGCCACTGTAAACAGTGCTGATGGCTTGATACACATATTAAAATTAAAAACAATCTATATCAGCATACAGTAAAATGTTTTGTCGGAATCTTAGTTCCATCAATGAATCATTAAAATCTACATAACTGTGTTGTCTTGATTTTAAAATGTAGAGGACAGTTGTGTTGTAATAAAAATAGAAAAATGAATAACAAAGCTAACATAACAGAACTTTTAAACCTAATGACTATACTTCAAAACATGCCTTGCATTGCTTTAAAGTGTTCCTGGTAATGCTGAGTGAATGTCTGGTCAGCTCGGCCTATGTAAAACATCTTACAATCTTCGCAAGTTAACCTGTATACTCCAGAGTTGTTTTAGGGATCATTTTTATTAACAATATTGGAGTTATAAATTTTTGTGGAACTTTGTTTTGAGACCTGTAAGCTAATTTTAGATCAAATTCCTTTAAAATATTTGCAACTTTAAGAATTATTTCCCAAAATGCGTGAACGTGACACATTATTTGTTAGTTACAACATTTTTGTTTTCTTTGACCCTTTCACTTTTACACATGATTTTATCAACCATTTCTGGACTGTATCCATTTGCTTTTGCAATTTGTTTTATTATTCTGACTTCTTTTGTTTTATTTTCTTCTTTCATAGGAATTTTCATCATTCTATTAAAGTACTGTAACTGTTGTATTCTGCTAATTTGTGAGTAGTTTAACTAGGTTCACATTTCCTTTTGCTGTATAACCCCTTTAAGAGCATGATAGTAACAGATATGTTACCGAAAGGTATCAGCTTGTCATATTTCAACTTGATTGGTCAAGTATTGTTTATGCAAAAGAAAGAAAGAAAGAAAGAAAAAAAAGAAAGAAAGATGGACAGACAGAAAAACAGAACAACATTTGGATTTACATACTTGTAAAAATAAAAGAAACTCGAGGGATGAGTGACTAGCAAATAACATATATATGTATAACTTTATTAATTCAACTTCTTAAAACAACAAAATCTTTTTAACTGAAATTTGCAAATTACATTGACTGGAATCTTAAATCACAATAATTATCAGGCAAATTTAAAACTTAACTCTCAAATAAACAGCTGATATGTAACTGTATATATAAAGGTACCTGTAGTAAAGAATAAAAAAAAAATCTTTCTACAAAGGAAAAGTATAACATCAAGAAACATAAAAAAAATATTTTGAACAATTCAGCAAAATATAAATAATACAAAAGTTAATTTAAACCAAGCTCTTACCTACAAATGTGCTTCTTGAGCATAATGATGAAATCTCTTAATATCATAATGATGAAAAATATCACAATAACATAGTAACATATTTCTATTCTGCTTTATAGAAAAACGACGTGCAGAATGAATGTGTACATAAGTGTCTGCTAATTGAAGTGCAAAGAGAAATGGTGATAAATAACCACACATCAGATTTAATACAGTAATTAAATTAATGTCAAACAGCAGACATTACGCTGAATATACCAATATCACCGACACAATACAACTGAAAACTAAGCCGTGTTCAGTAATTCAGATTTAAATCTTCCTTATCTCCTTTTTTCATTCTGATGTACAAAGTTGTCAAAAATTCTCTTCTCCCCTCTCAGAAAAAACATGGAAAATAACAATCAGAACAGTCTTTTGTCATAAACTTGTATACTGTAGTTTAAACAGGATTGCAAACCTTTTCTACAAATACAGTAGAATTATTTCTTGGATTACAGGGTTGTATTTCTCTACTGTATGGATACTGAAAGCACAGCTTATTCAGACATCCTATATTTTAACAAGACCGCCTATTTATGGCAAGATGATCGAAAATGCTACCTTCTCTTTACAATTGATTAGATAGGAAGAACATCATGTTTTAGCATACATTTCTTCCATGGTAGACTTTTAACAACTGACAGACTTTTTGTATAAATACAAAATATACAAGCTAGCATAAAAATAGTTCATTCTAATTCCGTAAGGTGAATTAAAGCACAAATCATTACATGCACAAAGCTCAGGCAGGCAATAGGCAGATATAATACATACACTGCTTGAGAGACATGGAATGCTTTTTGTAAACCTCTCTGAGATAATCTTCAGTAAGTTCCAGTTACTTTTTCATTGGTACATCACATTGCAAAGTTTTGGGTGAAGTCATACTCTATTGTAGGAATCACAGCTTGAACAAACTTTAAAAATATGATGAGGTACACGTGCACACCCAGTTCCCCTCCACCTTCCGTCACAGTCTGGATGATCTTTTTCATCACTTCTGCATGTCTGCAAGAAAAAGTAACCAATGACATGAGAACTGCAATGTCATTAAACTGCTATCACTACAAAATGTATCAAGTACAGAGAACTTCAAAATTCCCTCCTTTGCAAAGATCTTTACACAGTCCAAATTGTTAAAGCACTACACAGACGGATTCATACACCATTATCAACTAACTTGAAATATCAAGTCATACAGTATATCTATGTATTAAAAAATGTACAAAATGTATGTATGTATGCAAAAATGTTCCACATCTCCTCCTAAACTACAGGAGCAATTTCAACCAAACTTGGTACACACATGACTTACTATCTGGAGAAAAATACTGTGTGGGTTAAACACATGGGGTGGGGAGGGTGTGACAAAAAAACAACCAAAAATAGTGTTGAATCTATAGTTTTGGGGGTCTCTGAGGTGAATAGTGACATTCCAGATGTTGTTTACGTCCAAATTTAGCCTCAATAAGCATGGAGTGAGAGAAGGGGTAAAAAGAAAATGTCCACAATGACATTATGGATGAATGTGTGTATGCTCCAGCATAGCTCTCAATCAAACTACTAGTCTACACATAAGACTTTCCATCTGGAAAAATTACTGTGGGGGTAAGACATCCCTATCATCCCTAGGAGAGGGGGTGAAATGTAAAAATAATCAAAACCAACCAATATCAGTGTCGAATCCCAAGTTTTTGGGGTCACTGAGATGAACTGCAACACTCTGGATGGCATTTAAGTCATAGTTCAATCCCAGTAGGAATGGAGATTGAGAAGAGGTGAAAAAGAATGTCCAAAATGACAGATTATGGATGTATGTATGTATGTTCCAGTATACCTCCTAACCAAACTTTGTACACATATGACTTACTATGTGGAAAAAATACTGCGGAGGTAAGATACCCTTAGCATCCCTAGCAGTCAGGGTGAGGAGGGAGCGACGTGTAAAAAATAATTGAAAACAACCAATATTAGTACTGAATTCATAATTTTCTGGGTCATTGAGATGAATAGTGGCACTCTGGATCCCGTTTAAGTCCAAGTTCAATTGCCATCAGCATGAGGGTTGAGAAGGAAAAGAATGTCCAAAATGGCCAAGATTATGGATGTATATGTTTCTGCATAGCTCTCAACCAAACTTGGTACACATATGACTTACTATCAAGAAGAAAAAAAATACTGTGGGGGAAGTCACCCCTAGCACCCCTAGGAGAGGGTATGACATGCAGAAATTATCAGATCCATAGCGTTCAGGGTCACCAAACTGAAGTGTGACACTCTGGATGCCTCCATCGGCACAGAGGTTGAGAAGTGAAAGAAAATGTCCAAAATGACTGAAACTAGTGTTGAATCCTCAGTTTTCAGGAATGTTAAGCTGATTGGTGAGAGTCCCAGTGGAAGTTAGAATCGTGCACATCGTATGTAAATATACACAGTTATAACTTACTTTCCAGACAATCTGGGCTGTCACAAGGAAAAAGTTTAATGCAAAACCAAATAATCTCAAACTAAAATTTAAAAAGGATAAATGCAATGACAGGTCATTTTCAGAAGAGGATGCAACAGAAAATGAGAATGTCAAACATGAAAAGAAAAAAAAGGGGAAAAAAAGGACAATCTCCGATCTTTATACACACAGCCTTCACACAAACAGGTCCTTCTCACCAATACAAATTCTTATCAATACCAATTACCATTATACTAAACCAATTGGATAAGAGCGCAGATTTATTCCACACCCCTTCTAATGCAGTACAGAGGGCTCTCCTTAAGTATGGGACCCCAAAAATAGGACATACAGCTCACAAACGTAAATATCACACATACGTAGGTCGAGTCATAAGTCATGGCAACTACAGTATTTTTTTCTCGCAAACAGGAGATCTAAGATATGTATTTGGAAACGTACTGTATGTACTTGCGTAAGATGCCACTAGATAGTGTATGTAAAGAACAGTGTGGGTCTAAGCAAGCCTCCAAGTTCAGTGTGTGAGTAAGAGCATCACAAAATGGAAGTCAACAAGCAGGAGCAATGACTATATATTAAATTAGCAGTTCTCCGCGGCAGAAATGTGCGCCAATGCCATGCAGAACTGCAGGAAGCATCAGGTGTGCATGCCATGCCCTATAGAACAGTGGCAGGGTGGGTGGGAGACGTTTAAACATGCAGCGAATGGTATTCAGCGTCTGCCCCACCGTTGGCAACGCACAGTGGAAACCTTGGGTGATTATTTCAAAGGTCTGTAACCAGTGGAGACCTGCCCTTTGTACGTAGTCTTCTGTATTTGCTGTCTATACCATAATAAAACAATGTTTACCAATGGCCTGTGTTCTGTCACTTTCCTACAAGAATCTCCTGAAGTTAGAATTTGTCTTCAGGCACTATGCATAAGTACATGCCCTATATTTCCAAATGCATATCTTAGATTTTCCGTGTTGTCTCCAGTTCGCGAGAAAAAAAATAATTGCCATGACTTATGACTCGACCCTCGTAAATAGAACTGTATATATCATATAAATACTGCTCTTAGGTTTGAGTCTGCATAGCAGTCAAAGTTATATTTATTTCTGTTTTGCATTATTATACATTCTGTCTAATTAGTGGTTAAGTTAAATGAAATTGGCTATGGCTTTATTCTAATTTTATTTATACTGTTTATGTTTAGCAGTTAAGTTTAAACTAAGTTCTTTCTACCTGTCACATGATTTCATTCCCCACCTCATTATATCACCCGTAGTAGGAATTTATCCTGTTAGTGGTAAATATATCTATCAATCTATCTATCTTCTACATCTATTTCTTCTCGGCCCCTGATAAGCTTGTTTTTTGCTTCTCTGTTTCATCATGACAGCAGATTTCAACACTCAATGAGGGGCTATCTTGACAGATCTTCAGTCTTGAAGCGGAAAGTATTGAATAAGAAGAAAGCCACATAAACACATGAACAAACAAGTGACAAACTGAGTCAATTTAAAGTTAAAAATTTCATTGTTCCATATTGAAGAATATTACAGTTAAAATTGAAATAATTGATAAATAGATTCAACCTATTCAATACAAAAGGATAAGAAATGTAGTAAAATACATTCCCGTTTAATAATTAGAAATGGTACCGGTTTCGACCCTAGTCCAGGTCATCGGCAGCCGATTAAAACATGAAAAACAATGCATAGGAAAGGAAAAGATTAAGTACACTCCGGATCAGTAGAAGAGGCGATATAAACGAAAGGGGGTAGACACTGTAAAAATCAGAAAACCAACCCAAACAGCAACCACAATACGACAAGATTCTTCGCACCCTCAAGCACATAAACGTGCTACTTATAACAGCTTAATTTTTCGTGCCTTCAACTCCCCTATGTCTAAAAAAGATTTAAATAATGAATTGAACACCATCCGTAACATCGCTAAATTCAATGGCTTTAACAACTCCATCATCAACAAATTCAAACACCGTCCTAAAACCACTTTATCTAAAGACATAACAAAACCAACTGCATTTTCCACTTTCACTTAAGATGCTTACAAAAAATCTAATATTTTTAAAAAACACAACATGAAAATTTCTTTTAGAACTAACAATAGAAATTTAGATATTTTACACAACTCTAAATCACTAAATAAATCTAATGCTTTTTCTAAATCTGGAGTGTACAGATTTTAATGTAACAACTGCAACTCCTCCTACATCGGACAAACTGGCCGCAACTTCAATATCAGATACTCCGAACATATCAATGCCATTAAATACAATAGATTCTCCGCCATGGGACAACACATACAAGACTCCAACCATAGTTTCACCAATATTGAAAAAGACATGAAAATACTTAAAATCATAAACAAAGGCCCCCTCTTGAACACTACTGAAAATTGCTTTATTCACCTTGATCAATACTTCAACCCTAATTTCAATTTAAACGACATTTCTGAAAAACCCAATATCCTTTTCGATTTCCTAATTCTTCTTCTCAAAAATCCTAAATTTCAAAACCCCAATTCTATTTTCCATGCCTTACAAAGTTCCTACTACTGAAAATTGCTTTATTCACCTTGATCAATACTTCAACCCTAATTTCAATTTAAACGACATTTCTGAAAAAACCAATATCCTTTTCGATTTCCTAATTCTTCTTCTCAAAAATTCTAAATTTCAAAACCCCAATTCTATTTTCCATGCCTTACAAAGTTCCTACCCACATTTTCTACCTCCTATAACCCACCCTCCTAACCCACCCTAAACTACCCCTCCTTCATCTATATCCCTATCTTATCCTTCCTCAACACCATTTAATTTCAATTTCTTTTATTCTTATCTTATTCCACTATTCCTCTTCCTCTATTAATTTATTCTATCTTTTCTTTATTTATATAAAAACAATTTAAAAAAAAATCAATTCCACCTTCATTTCGGTTCTTCTCATTCATACTTAACTCCTGCCTTGCGGTGATTTCGACTACTTCAATCAAGACCTGAATTTTTTACGTTTTAAAAAATTGCGCACTGTGCATATACATTTTCATTTGTTTCCGGTATTGCGCTTTTTACTATATTTTTTCTCTTCACAATTGTTTTTTCACGTCAACTGTTCGAAGTATTCTATAGGAGCACAATTACTTATCCAATTATATTGAATTGTATTATATTTATCTATATACTTACTTTCCCACGACCGAGGAAAATTACTGGATCGTCAAGCTATTCTCCTTTTTACTTTGGCGTTTGAAACCACAGTGCCTGATACTGAATGTGTCGCACTGATCACCGGGAGCTGGCAAGTTGCTTCAATGGATCTACTCGTCTTCAACTCCTGCACGATCATGGATCTTCGATTGTGATGTGACTTTGTGCCTGACAGCGTTTAAAAACTTTCTTATTTAACCGTTCTCCACTATTCGCAAACATTGTGAGACTTTGCCGAGCGCTGCGTGCGCCATACTGCCGCTCAGAGAATTGCGCATTGTTTTCTTTTGACTGACTTTCATTTTACTTCTGATTTTTACAGTGTCTCCCCCTTTCGTTTATATCGCCTCTTCTACTGATCCGGAGTGTACTTAATCTTTTCCTTTTCCTATGCATTGTTTTTCATGTTTTAATCGGCTGACGATGACCTAGACTAGGGTCGAAACCGGTACCATTTCTAATTATTAAATGGGAATGTAATTTACTACATTTCTTATTCTTTTGTATTGAACAGGTTGAATCTATTTATCAATTATTTCAATTTAAACTGAGTCAAAGAAAGAAAAGAACATGAACACATAACAGATGAATACCATGATGGGTTAAAATTGGAAAAAAGAGGTACTGATGAGGACAGCATCTATCTTTATAAGATGGCAGTGCACGAAGATATGGAGACTGTCCTTGCCTCCTCTTCTACAGTTCCTTTTTCCCATGCTGACCTGTTATAATATTTACACTATTATGTAATCTTATTCATGTTTCCTATCTACCTATATACTGGAAATGGAACCCAATGAACTCATATAACAGCCCACCGAAAGACATTAGTACCCGATCACATATGGCCTTTGTACAAATATTATAACCTTCCAATGTATGTCAGGATGAGATTGGTGAACACATTGGAAGTTTATGTCGAGAAATAATGTCAATGAAATCTTATGTCCGGTTATCACACCTCCAGATGAATTAGAAGGCAGTTGATTTGTCTAATTACGTGAACGGCATCGCCGAATTGAAAAGATCAGCGGATTGATAACAAGCTCTAAACCCCGTGGTATCTCGGAAATATTAGTAGAAAGTTAAACATCGTGAAACATAGGGCAGGATTATATGAATAATACGTATTCTTCAAGTAAAGTTTCCGAAATGCATGAACGGCAGAATATCTATGACAGAATGTTACTGAGGGCCATGAAATATGTAAATAATAAATTCATATGAGAGGGCCATACCTTGTACATCTAGTCTCGCACGATCCGACGATCGAGATGAAGAAAAGAAACTGTCGATTACTAACCTAAATACGAGGCGGCAATTATTAAACAAGTTCCTTTGCTAGTACAGCTGATTTGTACGAGATCGTCTTGCATTATGTGTCAAATGTTTCCAATTGTCAAGAACATATGGGAGCTAGAAGCTGTAAAGAATTCTGAAAAGCAAACCGTCTGCAATTATTATGTGGTGGTAGAATCTGTTTTGTCTCTGAAGAAGTTGACATTCTCAATCTGCAACTCAGAAAGATCGGAAGCAAGAATTCATAGGGAAAAGATTGTATTGAAAGGAAATATTAGAGAGATATTGGCATATCATAAACATATAATATTGTAAAACAAGATATCTTGTTATTGTATGAAAAGGCAAGTGTATCACTTGAACTGTTAAAATTGTATTAAGGTGTATAACCTTGTTCTAATTGATATCTCTGAGTTTCAGGTAATATGGAACCGTCAGCAATTAATTGTTCAGATGAAATGAATGCACGTATCAACATGAACAACTAAAATAGAGGGACCTCAAAGGATCTGACCAGAAATGTGAAGGACAATACTTGATAATGTAATTGAGAGAGCTGAACTCGGAAGGTGACACCGTCGTGGAGCAATAACCCAGGATGAGTACTTGAATATCTTATATATTCCGCCACGTAATTGCTTATTGTAGTTGTAGAGTAGTATTTATTTTGTTGTCGATTTGACATGAACAATTTTAACTTGAAAGCGACCGTTATTTGTTGGACATTGCGTTGTAAAATTTATGATCGTTACATCTAGTGCGGTGAGCTAGTCTACGTTGTGATGATATGCGATGGCTGTGTAAGATTTCCTTAATGTTTGCTAGCAAGGTTTTACGAAAGATTTTTCGACATGGATGTTATTGGTACCGTAAAGATGTTAGGGTATGGAACGCTAATTTAACTTGTAGCTCAGAATACCTCGGAGGAGCTCGGTATTTTGCGACGTGCGATTCTGTGGTCTTCAAAATGTTATGTGCTTGTGTGGAAATACAGTGTTTTGATAATAGAAGTGTGATACTATTGTGGTGATATGGTGTTAATGCGGCAACGTATTTAGTAATTTTACGTAAATGCCTGAATAGATTGTTCTTTAGTATTGTGAATTCGCTGTGCATGACGAGTTGTGCGATGTAATAAGATGTTGGTTACGGTAGGATCTTTGAAAGTATTTACGTGGATAGAGAGATGTGATGATTATAGACGTGTCATTAGGATTGCGAATTTTATGATGATGTTATGTGAATGTCCTGATGATGGTATTGACGGTAGGAACTATGTTAGTCATGCGTGAATTTTGTTGTTGTCGTGATGAATAATTTATTTAGGTACGAGGCCGTATTTTTAGAATAATGTTATAGGATGTTGCACTCACGAACACTAGTAGTTGGTCGTCACATTTATCCTATTTAAATACAAGATTGACCAGAGCGCACGATATTAAAGGGATGTTTAGGATCTTCGCAAGATAATCGGTAACGTAAAGATATTGAGGACATGTCGTAAAGGAAATATGATCTTCTATGGTAAGTAAATCATTTCTTTGCTAGTTGGATTTTGTAGACCATTTGAGTTGACGCTTAGTGCTGATGTAGTTATTCCAGGTCAAACGTCGCAGTGGTGTCCGGAAGCGCAGAATCAACGTAGTTAGACAAGCTTAATTGTAGGCGTTGCAATGTCTTTTGATGTCATTTATCTAGGTGCAGTCGCCGATGAATGTACGGGAGGATCGAGTCTGTCTTTTAAATGCATGTCTTTGATGGATGTCATATTATGTTACGATCCTGTGTCTTTCAAACATTTCTATTGCATTTATGGTGATTTTATGAAGTTAGAATAACGGTATTTTTCAAGTTGCTAGATAGACAGATACCGACATTTAATGCGGTGATTTTTAAAAGAGAAATGACGGAATATTATGAGATATTTGGGTAGAAAATAGCATTCTGAAATGGACGATTCTATAATTCCCAGTGATTTATTTTAAAAATGCGAGGTTGATAACTGATCTTTCACTGTAAGCCTTCAGCAGAGGGACACTTTGTCTCTTTTATTTTTTTCGATTCATGATGTTGTAATTTATTTGTAACAAGAGCCTGAAGTTAGGTGTTTATTTTCAAGTTAACATAATATTTCCTTCTTATATTCGTTTGTGTTGCCGATAATTTGCTCTTAATGTAATTGATACTTTTGAAGTTATTTTAAAATCATTAAACGGGAAATCCTTCCATAAATAAAACATTTACGGAGTTTTTATTTAAAGTAGCGTAGGAACATTAGGTTAGTTATTTAATTTAAGATATGATTAAGTGATGGTCAATGTATCTTAACGAATATGCCAATATCCTCGATCTCTTAATACTCTATTGCGGAATATTCACGTAATTTAGGCAGAAATGATGATTACATTCTACGTTTAAAACCACGATGATAACAGTCCACTTAATTAACCTGTGACCCAACTCGTCGGACTTGCACGTCCCTTGAGTGGAGCCTTCATGGATCTCCGACTGCATTGCTTCGCCGCGGCCTAACCCAACACTGAGATACAGAATTTAAATTTACAAAATGGTCACAGGGATTGCTGTCAGGGCACAATATACTGTTCAGTTCATGCTCAAAATAGACAATCATTAGTTCCAAAGTTATTTCAATGACAAACTATGATTAATGGAAACAATCACAGCTGCGAATGACGCTACATTATGTTTGGATGAAGCATATATTACAACGATGAACAGATTCCATACATAACAGTCATAAGCCACAGCACTGCTGTTGCAGAGCCAAGCTGCCAGTGTGTACGAGTGGTGTAAGATGGGATGTTCGTAATTGGTTAAGCAGGGGCACAATCTCAAGCAACCTTTGGTGTTCATTTTGAAGAAAATGAAGGCAGCATTAGATGGCCGTCGAAGAAATCTGGTCCCATTAGATAGCCACCCTAGATCCCACACTAGACATTTACTCCCCACTGCATCTGAACCCAAATTGGGATTATCTGTGCTCCAATACTGTGCTGATTCACAGTGCCATTCTTGTGAAATTGCGATTCATCTGAAAACAAACCTCTCGACAAAAAAGGCTGCATCATTGGTCACACTGCGTAATGCCCACTGACAAAATGTCACACAAGCATTGAAATCACGTTCATGGAGTTGCTGGTTTAACTGCAGTTGGTACAGGTGAAATGTACTGATATGGAATATTCACTGACAGCTGGGCAAGTGTCCATCTATTAATACGAGTATTATTCTGAACAGTGCCCAAAACAGCTTCAACTGGACCAGACATTACAGGAGCATCTCTAACAGGAGCTACCCTTCCAAAAGTCTCAGTTGACTGCAATAGTTGTTCAATTACAGGTTATGAATTTCATTCTGTACAGACTGTTGAACTCTTACAAGATAATTTATTGCAATCTTCCTATTCAATACAAGATATCATGTAATAAGATGAAGTTTTTTCACCCATACATGTTTTAACTCTATGGCACTTCCAATACGAACTGTCAGTAATGTGTCAGACCTCAACGAGCTCGAAGACTGTTACTGAGCATGTCTTGATGCAAGTTGTCTCATTCCTCAAGGTTAGCCTAGATGAGAGCCTGAATCGTTACTGGTGGTTGAGGATGCAGGAAATAGCTCTTTTGAGGAACGACCACACATTTTATATGCAATTCATGCCAGAGGAACACACTCGCTAGTCCATCCTTCATATCCAGCATGGAAAACCATGCACAATCAGATATGCATTCAGAGCTTCCACTTGACAGGGTCAAGCATTATCATGGAGAGCGAATCCTTTGCCTATTGTGGCTACAAAGTACAATACCGTGGGTTGGATAATGTTGTGAATAATGTTGTGCAAGTTCCCCTGTGCAGTCATATTCCCTTGGATTGACACCAGTTGTGTACAGTGACCAAACACTATCTCTTCCCAGAACAGAACAACAAAACAAAACCTCCAAGCTGTTGGAGACGCTCTATAGCGAAGGACATTTCCCTTCACCCCTTCCATATGTGAACTATAACCTTCCAATGTATGTCAGGATGAGGTTGGTGAACACATTGGAAGTTTATGTTGAGAAATAATGTCAATGAAATCTTATGTCTGGTCATCATACGTCCAAGAGAATTTGAATTCAGATGACTTGTCTAATTATGTGAACAGCATCGCTGAATTGAAGATATCGGCGAATTGATAACAAGTTCTAAACCCCGTGGTGCCTCGCAAAATATTGGTAGATAATAAAACATCGTGAAACATAAGGCAGGATTAAATGAATAATACACATTCCTCAAGTAAAGTTACTGAAATGCGTATGAACGGCAGAAAATGTCAATGACAGAATATTACTGAGGGCCATGAAATGTGTGAATAATTTGGAATAAGCAAAGTTTATATGAGAGGGCCATACCTTGTGCATCTAGTCTTGCACGATTCGACGATCGAGATGGAGAATGAAACTGTCGATTACTAACCTAAATACGAGGCAGCAATTATTAAACAAGTTCCTTTGCCGGTACAGCTGATTTATACGAGATCGTTACGCATTATGTGTCAAATGTTTTCAATTGTCAAAAACACATGAGAGCTGGAAGCACAGAAGAATTATGAAAAGCAAACCGTCTGCGATTATTATACTGATGTAGAATTTGTTTTTTTTTGTCTCTGTGGAAGTTGACTCTCAATCTGTGTGTCTTAGAAGGATCGGAATCGTAAAATTCGTGGGGAGAAAGATTGTTTTGAAGAGATATATATAACGTGATATCGGCATATTATAAACAAATATTATATTGTAAAACAAGATATCTTGTTATCGAAAACGTAAAGGCAAGTGTGTTGATTGAACTGTGAAATTGTATCAAGGTGTATGACCCTGTCCTAATAGACATTTCTGAGTTTCAGGTAACATGGAACCGACGATTATTGAACACAGATATGAGATGACAACACGTATTAACATGAACAACTAAAATAGAGGGACCTCGAAGGATCTGGCCAGGAATGTGATGGACACTAACGGATAAATATTAATAATGGAGAGCTGAACATGGAAGGTGACACCGTCGTGGAGCAACAACCCAGGATGAGTATTTAAATATCATCTACATATTCCGCCATGTAGTTGCTTATTTTAGATGTAGAGTAGTATTCATTTTTTATGTCGATTTATGACATGTATAATTTTCAACTTGAAGGCGACCGTTATTTATTAATCATTGCGTTGTGTTGATTATGATCGTTGCGTCTAGTGCGGTGATTCGATCTATGTTGTGATAATATGCGATGGGTCGTGTGAGTTTTCTTTTAATGTATTCTAGCAAGGTTTTACAGAATGATTTTTCGGCATCGATGGTACTGGTGCCGTAATAATGTTATTGTGATGAACGTTAACCTAACTCATGGCTCAAAATACCTCGGAGGAGCTCAGTATTTGCGACGTGCGATTCTATGGTCCTCAGATATTATGTGCTTGTGCAGAATACGGTGTTTGATAATGAAATTGCGATATTATTGTGGTGATATGGTGTTAATGCGGCAACATATTTAGTAGTCTTTGACGTGAAGTGCCTGAATAGGTTGTTTTCCTAGGTATTGTGAATTCGCCGTGCATGACGTTTTGTGTGACTTGATAAGGTGTTTGATACGGTAGGATCTTTGAAAATATGTATACGGATAATGAAATGTGGATGGTTATAGACGTGTCATTAGGATTACGTATTTTAAGATGATGCAATGTGAAGGTCCTGATGAAGGTCTTGACGTTAGGAATTGTGTTGGTCATGCGTGAATTTTAATGTCGTTATGAAGAATGATTTATTTAGGCACGAGGCTGTATTTAGGATAATGTTAAAGGATTTCGTACTCGTGAACACTGATAGATGGTCGTCACATTTATCCTATTTAAATACAATATAGACCAGAGCGCACAGTATCAAGGGGATGCTAGGATCTTCACAAAATGAACAGTAACATAAGAATATTGGGTCATGTCTTAAAGGGAATACGATCTCCAACGGTAAGTAAATCATTTCTTTGCTAGTTGGATATTTTTTTTTGGTAGATCATTCGAGTTGGTGCCTAGTGCTGATGTAGTTATTTCAGGCCGAACTTCGCAATGGAATCCGGTGGCGCAGAATCAACGTAGTTAGAGAAGGTTATTGTAGATGCTGCAGTGTCTCTTGATGTCCTCTATCTAGGTGCAGACTTCGATGAATGTCCGAGAGGATCGAGTTTGTCTTTTAAGTGCATGATATTGATGGATGATATATTATGCTACAATCCTGTGTCTTTCAAACATTTCTCTTGCATGTGCGATGATTTATGAGTTTAGAATAACGGTGTTTTCAAGTTGCTAGGTAGACAGTTTACCGATAAATAATGCGATGATATGAGAGTGACAGAATACTACGACATATTTAAGTAGGAACAACATTTTTGACGTGGATGATTCAGTGATTCGCAGTTATTTATTTTAAAATGTGTGATGGATAATAGATCTTTCACTGTAAGTCTTCAGCAGCGAGACACTTCGTCTCTTTTGTTTTCCGATTTCTCTTGATTGATGATGTTGTAATTCCTTTTTGTAACAAGAGCAAGAAGTTAGGTGTTTATTTCGAATTAACGTAACACTCATTTTTCCCTTCTATATCCGTTTGTGTTGCTATTAATTTGTTCATTATGTAGTTGTTATTCGAAGTCATTTAGTAGTCATTAAACGGAAAATCCTTCCATAAATGAAACTTTTCAGAGAGTTTTCATTTGATGCAGTGTAGGAATACTAGGATAGTTATTTAATTTAGGATGAAATGAAATAATGATCAATGTATCTTGATGAATATGCCAATATCTTAAATCTCTTGACATTCTGTTGCGGAATATTTACGTAATTTTGGGTAGGAAATGATGATTACTTTCTACGTTTAAACTATACTGATACCAGTCCACTATAAAAACCTGTGACCCAACTCGTCGAACTTGCACGTCCCTAGAGTGGAGGCTTCATGGATCACCGACTGTTTTGCTTTGCCGTGGCGAAACCCAACACCGAGATTCAGAATTGAGATGTGCAAAATGGTCACAGGGAGTGCTGTCAGGGCTCAGAACAGAGTTGACATCAGGGAGAAAATCAATGCGCACTTTGTTGGTAAACGGAGTTCACATCTAATAATCTCATTTACAATGCTGGTGTGTTCTACCCCACCCGACACGAGCAGCTCTGTGATGTTGGTGTAGTGGAAGCACCATGTGTGGTCTGCTAGACCTCTATCCCCCCATTGTGGAGTCTATTTCGCACAGCTTGGGCACACAACTTCTGTCTCTTCTCAGAGTTTGTTGTGCAGACTGGTTGCTGTGTGCTGAAGAGGTCTCTGTGCAGATATGCGCATGTAGTGGTTTTGGACAGCTTTTGTTTTGCACGGCCGGCCCACTTGAGGTCAATATGCTACTGAATGGGTTTCTTGGAACATTCACCACAATCTAGAAAGAACATCATGATTCATGTAAACGAAGTTGGTAACGACCATTTGCTTCATATTCTGCTGCTTCAACATGATGATTTTGATGCGATCTGATATGGAAAGAACAAGCTGAGCCCCACTAGACACTAAAGAAGCATAACAAGTTGGCTGGCGGTGACTTCGGCATCAGTGTCTTGTGCGTTTTGAAAGGTGTACTACAACAGCGCCAGAAGGTGGAAATATGACCTAGCAGTTCTGCGTCAGCTGGTGGTTATTTACCGTGGCATCCAGTGGCTTGCATACTCTTAACACCACTCAAGTAGATTTGGTGATTGATGATCTGACTACACCATCAACATTTATCAGTTCCCATTTTGCAATTGAAATTGTAATGATTACCACTAATGGAACTAACAATTCTATGAATATCGATACAAGAAAGAATCTGGATGATGAGCATACTCCAGATGCTAAGAATTTAGAGCCTAATTTATTTTTCATATTTTACACTTAGTTTTCGTTTTTTAGGATATTTGTGGGCCTATTTATTCAGTTACGTTTGTGGTGTTCTTTTGAATTTTTCTGTTTCATTGTTGGGGTGGGTAACCAGTCAGAAATATCTGTTCTATATAGAGAAGAAATGCTGAGCATTCTCTCAGTTCAAACACTGAAACATTGCATAAGACTTCAACATCGAATCACGAGATCACCGGCTGCATATGGAAAGATATTTTAAAATCTAATTCTGTATACTTATTTAATGGTGATGTCAATGTTGGGGGAAAGGCTTTGTAACATCAGAACTTGACGAGAAGAGATGGATGCAAGAGAAACCTGAATCTGAATGCTGAATGACATGAATAGGAAAGCAGTTCATAGAATGAAGACCAGATGGGAGTGGTAAGCATTGAAAGTTGTTGCCTACCAGCACACACAGATATAATAGGAACGGTGACTATAATGTGCCGTGGATCAGATCATTCTATCAACTCGGTAACGTGAACAGAATTAAATAAATTGATTCAATAAAATGGATTAAATATCCCAGCACTACAACACAGTCTGTACTCCTCGCCACATGCTAGGTTCCATGCAATGGCAATATGCTAAACTTTCTTTGAGGAGTGTGTAGAAGAGTTCCTTTCTTTAATTTGCTTTATGTCGCACCGACAAACACAGGTCGTATGGTGACGATGGGATAGCAAAGGGCTAGGAGTGGGAAGCAAGCAGTTGTGGCCTTAATTAAGGTACAGCCTCAGCATCTGCCTGGTGTGAAAATGGGAAACCACTGTAAACCATCTTCAGGGGTGCCGACAGTGGGGTTCGAACCCCTATATCTCAAATACAAGCTCACAGCTGCGTGACCCAAACTCCACAGCCACTTGTTTGGTAGAAGAATGCCTAAAGAGATGTGTCAATTGGACACAAATGAGCAGGTACTGAACTGGGTAGGTGTAAAGAGAACAATTTGGTGATATTTAACTCAAAAGAGAGATTAAGTAGGTCGGTCATGTTTCGAGATATACAGGACTCATTCATTTTGCTTTGGAGGGAGGAGTGTGGCATAAAAATGGCTGAGAAATGGATTAGGATGGTGTAGGATGTGCTAATTATGACGTGCTGAAGAGATTTGTCCGGGATAGGGTAGTGTAGACAACTGCTCCAAACCGGGCCAATCAAACACCACCTTAATGCTCACACAGTATGTGAGCATGCTGATGCTGTGGTGAGATGATATGCGTGATGACCAAGTTGAGCATGGAGAGATGGCCTGGTTTGCTGTGAGATTGGTAGGTTGAATCTCAAAGGCCGGGCAGTCTTTAGAGGGAAGGTTAATACGTAATTGATTGTAAGAGTGGGATGGAATATAGTGAGGTAAGATGGATTGGAGAACTGCATTATTTAAAAAAAAGTTATCCTTTACCTTCACGCAAACACTTTGAACACAGCTATAAAATTGCTGTACTCATGTATGCAAATACTTCATATACTATTATGAATAATTTAACTTTTTTACAATCTGCTTTATGTTGCACTGACAGAGAGAGGTATTATGGTGAAGATTGGATAGGGAAGGGCTAGGAGTGGGAAGGAAGCGACTGTGGCCTTAATTAAAGTACAGCTTCAGCATTTGCCTGGTGTGAAAATGGAAAACCACGGAAAACCATTTTCAGGGCTGCCGACAGCGGGGTTCAAACCCACTATCTTCCGAATGTAAGCTGATAGCTACATGACCCAAACTGCACAGCCACTTACTCAGTAATAATTTAACGAAATCTAGACTTACTTGCATGGGTGGACAGAAGCCATTGGTGGCCCTGGTACATGAGGGTGAGTTTCCATGGTTACAGTCTTCTTTGCATGATCTTGACTAACATCTTCATACATCTGCTCTACAGTCAGAGGTTTGCGGTTCTGTAAAACAAACATATTCAAGAATAATGACAAATAAGTAAGTTATGGATGACAGAGTTCTATCAACTATTTTTGAGTAAGTTTTAAACCTGAATAGTAACAATGACTATCCAAAGATGATCATCGAAAGATCCAGTTTTAGTATATCGTCGTTGCGCCTGCAAAAGTCGCTATGTGACATATTTTAGCTCAGAACTTTGGCTGGTAAGGTTCTGTCATATAAAGTTCAATATTGTACGACAATTGTCAAAGAATTCTCGCTCTTAATATATGTGCTACAGGTCAGTATATTTCCAAAAATATTATGACATAGCAGTTTTAGCAGGTGCAACAACAATATATTATAATAAGTTCCCAGTAGGTGCCTGCATTTGTGCGAGCTAATCTCAGACAGATTTTGATGCTTGCTTTTCACCATTGCAGAACATTTATTGAAAGGTTTAGGTGTATGAAAGATCTTCAGCATACAAAAGTTGAGCAGTGGCGATTTCAGTGCCCTCAGGGGAGCCTCTTAACCTCAAGAGGATGCATCCCCAGATGGCGCATATGGGACCCACAAATATGTGGGCTGGTTCAGACACACCAAAAATGGACCCACAGACCAACCCATTTTCTGGGGGCTTAATAATAATGGGACACACTCTTTCTAGGGGTCATAAATATAGAGGGCCCTAGCTCAGGGTAATGAGTGAAAACCTCAATATCATCTATAGTGGAGAATATCAGTACAGTGTAAATGGTGGAAGAGGCAGCCCTGAACTCGGGTTCAACATGACTAAAAGGTTCCTCGTCATCAGTGAAAGCGGAGAAGATGAACTTCGGTACAGCAGAGCTGATGGAGGAGGTAGCACATTGTCTAGCGTTGAGTGGACATTTCCTGGTGGAGGGCAGCAGCTTCAGCAGTACCACATAGTAGCATGTGAGGATGGACTTCACTAGTGGCACTACAACAGAAGTGCAGCTGCAGCAGCCTCTATGGTTCCCATACGGTAGCACAGAAAGGAAGCGCAAGTCCTACTGCGCTATCTTCCCAAAACATTACATATGGTTATTGCTAGAATTACTAAAGCAACGGCCCTCAGTCTAGGGCATCCCTTAAGTGGGGAGAGGGTGCTAGGAATTCCCCTGAACACAATTAGAGATAAATTCCAAATTCACAACAAAAGAACAAGCGTTGCTATACGGAAAGTGCAAGTTTATACTAGATATATGGCTGGAAAGCTTGCAAATATTTAAGCAGAAATGCAGCATCTAGAGACTGAGATTTTTTTTTTTTTTTTTTTGCTAGTAGCTTTACTTCACACCGACACAGACAGGTTTTATGTCAACGATGGAATAGAAAAAGGGTTAGGAGTGGGAAGGAAGCGGCCGTGGCCTTAAGGTACAGCCTGATGTGAAAATGGGAAACCACGGAAAACCATCTTCAGGGCTATTGACAGTGGGATTCAAACCCACTATCTCCCGGATGCAAGTTCATAGCTGCGCGCCCCTAACCACACGGCCAACTCGCCCGGTGAAGAGATCAAGATTTTGGGCCTGAGGGAAGTTAGATGGCCTGGACCAGGGACACAAAAGACTAAACATGGGGTATATATATTATCCTATATATTACTCTAGTTGTGGTGATCCTGAACATCAGTATGGAGTAGCTGTGCTGCTCTCATCTAATCTCATGAAGTCACGGTTTTCACTCCCCATTGAAAATTGAAAATCATGTCATGAACACTGTCCAGGTTTATGCTCCATCAGGTGATCAAGAACCAGGTAGACTTCATTCTCATTAAATGTCATCTGCAAAGGTTTGTGAAAGCAGCTAAAACCTACCAGACACAATTTGGTCATCATGGATTTCAAACTACATTGCTTTATCAAGACCAGATGCTCTGAAAAAATTAGGCATACTGATATAAAGAGACTTGACAACCTTGAAGCTTGAAGAGCAGATGAGTGCAGTAAACAGTGCAGGAATCATTGAAATTGAATCACAAGGGATACTCGAGAAACTGACATTGTATATTCAAGCCGCCATCAATGACAGATGAATATCACAACTTGTGGAAGAAAGACAGAAACTGAAGCACAGGGATACAGATCAGTGTGAAGAGTTGAACAGGTCAGTGAGGAGAAAATGCAGGGAGGCAACAGAACTTTGGCTGGTGGAAAGACGCAGAGATATAGAATAACTCCAGGAGAAACATGATTTATTTAACATCCATAAGAAAATCAAGGAACCTGCAGGGAAATACCTCAAGCCATATAAAGCTATAATGAGGGATGCCAATCATTTTACCTTGGTGGGATCTGAAAAAAAAGCTGAAGTGCTGGAAGGAATATGTTGAAAATCTACCTAAGATGTACAGTCAGACAAACCACCCTGTATTCACGAAGGCAACTGAGCAAGTCCTGACATAACAAAAGAGGAAATATTATATACAATCAAGCTCAAAAAGAATGGTCAAGCTGAGGGCCTGGATCAGATACATACAGATACTCTCAAACTCATTGCTCAAGATGATGCTAAAGGCCTACAACTTCTAATTGCACTATTCAACAGAGTATATAAAACTGAAAGAATTCCAACCGACTGGTTAAGATAAACTTTTGTTACCCTGACTAAAGAAAAGACTAATGCATCCCATTATGATGATTATCGCATGATCAGCCTAATCTCCCATGCCATACCATACCACAGTCCGACTCCATGGCTAAATGGTTAGTGTGTCGACCTTTGGTCACAAATTCCCAGGTTTGATTCCCGGCAGGATCGGGAATTTTAACCATCGCTGGTCAATTTTGCTGGCACGGGGCTGGGCGTATGCGTCGTCTTTATCATCATTTCATCCTCATCACGATGCACAGGTCGCCTATGGGCGTCAAATCACAAGAACTGCACCTGGCAAGCCGAACATGTCCTCGGACACTCCCAGCACTAAAAGCTATACGCCATTTCATTTTCATTTACGTACCACTGACACCTGTATCAACGCAAAATGTAAACACCAAACTGGTCATACCCAGTTTGGTTTTAGAAACGGACTGGAAACAGGTGAGGCTCTTTTCTCTTTGAATGTTTTGACTAAGAGATGCCTGGATATGAATGTCGACGTGTATCCACAGTTCATCAACTACCGAAAAACTTTTGAGTGTGTATATCAAGCAAAAATTGTTGATCAGGAGAGGCCAGACCCTGCGTCCATCTGATTTCAATGAGGCCGTCCATAGTCCAGCCACTCTCTGGACACTCCAACACAACTCGTGCACACCTCGGTGGGACCGACAACCAACACCTCTGTCACCCTCAGCCCAGTCACCGATACCCAACACACTGAGTCTCACACTGACTGAGTCAAACACTGACTCCGCTATGGAGTACAACACTGACCGCGAGTCCAGTGCCAACAATAACTGATTGTTTGTGGCTAGCCTCTCTTTTTATATCTCGGGTGATGTGTACCAGCATATTCGCGATGTGGCTAGAGACGGAACATTCTCCCTGCATCTCCCAGAAACTCACAGGTAAGCAAGCCGACGAGAACAATACATGGAAAAGCGGGCCCCGCCCTCCAGGCAATACCAACAGCAATTATCATATTAAACGTTTCATACTGATTCTCATGTAATTAGAAACACACTGACCATTGTATAAACATGAGAGAAATTCCTTCCAGCCTTGTTTAACTTACAACCAGCAATGGATCTGGATCTCTCAACAAGAGACTTATAATATTCACTACCCACCAAATTCATACAAGAACATTTTTCTAGACTATGAAGAACAAAACATATTCCTATTTTTAAAAAAATCTTTTTTATATGTCATACATACATACATTATCATTATAGACTGTTATGCCTTTCAGCGTTCAGTCTGCAAGCCTCTGAGAGTTTACTAAACGTCGCCACAATCCTCGATTTGCAACTAGTGTTGTGGCCTCGTTTAGTTCTATACCTCTTATCTTTAAATCGTTAGAAACCGAGTCTAAATTTTTTTTCATCGTATTTTCTTATCCAACATACTTTATTTCATGAATGATAAGACTTTCTCCTGCAATCACTAACCGAAGATGACCCACACGAATTGAAACACATTCTAGTTTTAATATGACTATACATACCCTTTAGTTTTAAATGGACAGTGTTACAGTAAAACCTTGTTAATTCAAAGTCGTTGGGACTAAAAAATCGGACTTCAAATTACATGATTTCGAATTAACCGCCAATTCGTAATTCAGAAGTGCCAACCCTTGCCGCGTTACAAAATATTCTAAGGTACGTTACTGCATGCAGTTAACCTTGATTCACAGTTTAAACCTCTCAAATGCCATGGAAAAAAAAAAAAAGGAAAAAAAAACTATTTCCAAAGTGGATCCAAGAAGGTGCATTTAGAGTATTCAAATAATGCACTTGGATAACTCACTGACAAACATAACCTCTCACAAAGAAAGAAAGAAAGAAAGAAAGAAAGAAAGAAAAAGAAGCACAATTCAAAGACAAGGAGAAATCTATGCTGGCTCCCATGTGCAAGTGCTTTTTTCATTGAATTACTGTACTGTATGCATTTTAGATGTCCTGTACTTGCACAGAAAGTACCCGATGCCCTTAAAATATCATGGCTAATCGAACTTTCCTATGACGAGAGGGAAAAGTCTCTCACTTCCTTCTGCATGACAACACAATACAGTCACTCTATCCTTATACAATTTCTCGCCATGGCACTTGTCTCGTACTTCAGAAATGTAAACACTTGCCACGTCACAAAGTACCGTATTTACGCGAATAATCCCCGCATCTTTTTTTAAAAATATTTGAGGCACTACATTGGGGTGGGGTTTTTATTTGAGTCAATGTTGGCATTTTTTTTTTTCAAAATGGGCCTTCCTAAGGTTAGGGTGCGGGGATTATTCGGTGGCAGGGATTATTCGCGTACCCCTTCCATTTTTCCTCTCTGATTAGTGTTATATAGAGGATGGTTGCCTAGTTGTGCTACCTCATAAAAAAATAATCACCACCACTTGGTGAAGCTGGGAAGCAGAAAGGATCTCGTAAAGGATGAGAAAAGTAGATCTAGAAGAAATGGGTTTGATGGAGAGAGAGCTAGTCTCTTTTGTTACTTTTTATATTACTAATATACTTTCCCCTTAGACGGTTTGAGAGTGTTTGGTTTGTTAATGTGGATATTTTGAAATCAGACAAAGTTAAAGACCTGTAATCACTATTTGTTTGTTCACTAGTACCAGACTTAACTTTGCTGCTTTGGTTTCACTTGAATTTAGCATGCCCTCACCAGATTAGGATAGTGCTCCTTTGTAGTACCACTGTCCACTAGGTAGGCGAGGTAAACGACCTGCTATTTCCTGCCGCTACCCTACGTCTGCAAGACGGTTGCGTAACGAAAGACAATGACATAGTCGGTGCATCTAGCACGATATGAATTTCTTGTGTGTGTGTGTAAATATATGTAGGAGTGTTTCTTTATTGTGTATTTCGTATGCTTTTAAGTTGCATAAATATATTTGTGTTAATAATTCCACAGGGATCCAGCGATATGAACCAGCTATCTACCTCGTGTTATATACCTACAATCCAGTTCTTTCCTTGTGCTATCCTTAGCTAAAACTTGTATACATCCTAACCCCACGTCTTTCACTATTCATCTCTCACTAATTAGTTTTAATTGCTTTGGAGATGAGTATGCTTAACACATTTCAAACTTACTTCATCATAACCAAAAAGCCACAGACGAGGAGTTTGATAATATTTATCATAAGTTATATGCAGGTCATAGGTTCTAGTATGGATAATTTCTCCTCCAGCTTGAGAACTAGACTCAGCAGCATCCTTCTTGGCATTGTCAGATGTCTTCAAAGTAGCCTGCAATATACAAGAAAATTATCTTTAAAAAATTTCCTGATAGGCTGGTAAAGTAATACAAACTAATATACAGTAAAGGATATGGTCTATGTTAACAATGGATTAAAATCATTATTGCTTGTTGATTAAAAACTAGCTGATGTACCCGTGCTTCGCTACGGAATTACATTGTATACAGAATTCTACGTTAGGTAGTGTACATGTTGTGTGCAGGATTGTATTAAATTGCATAACTCTTAACGTTATCCTAGAAACGTGACGGGGAAGTCACCAAACGTCTTTTCTCATATGAAGACTGGGTTAAGAAATTTTCATTGGAATGATAGGCCTGCTTGCCTGCATCAGTCACAATCAGGTTGGGGAGTTTTCGCTATAATGGCAGATACCTGCCTTTTTACATTCTCAGAAAGACTGTCTTAGTGGTTTTCCCAACTGAAATGAACACAGGTCATTACAATGACGTCAGTAGGAATGGCACGATTAAAAGTAATGCTTTCATATGAAATACTCTATCAAATGGAAAAAAAAACCACATTTTCTCACTTTTAACAAACAATACTACACGGCCGATCTAACAGTCCAAAGTTCCAGAGGTGAAACAATCAAGCTTGCAGATGGCCGTGATCCATGAACAATCTTCGTCTTTTTTCGGCGGGGGGTTCGAGTAGCGGAGAGTCCCAGGGCAAAAACTATGCCCTTTTACTGATCTTTTTTCTAGAAGTACCCGATGAGTTGGAAAATCTCACTTGACTACACCGGCGGTGGAAAAATCTATGTGACTTTAGGCAAATTTTTCCTCCAAGCCAGAAGAGAAACCCCCTCTTCACTGCTAATTTGGAATAAAATGAATGTAAAATTTAATAAATGTGAAGAGGAAGAAGCTCTTCTTAAGAAACGGCTCTTTTCAGGGTTGATTTTTAAGTTATTTAGTGAACTGTGGTGCTATACTTTGGAATAGGCGTAAATAGTAATTCTGGACCAGGTCATAATACTACTAAGTGAGCCTCTGCCTTAGGCCTAAGTGTGCACACTGCTCATTCAAAACAGCGCGTCAGAGAAGGGATTGAATAGCTGGAATACTATGATGAACCAGTGTGTTATGTACCAGCAGTATCAGAAAATGTATGAACCAGAGGAATGGCATGCTAAAGAAGAAAGCTTCCTAACTCCCCAGCTATTTCCCGCCAATATTAAGTCAGGCTGTTATACTCGGAACTCAGCAGTAATCCCATCTATTGGAGTTTAGTGGCAGCAAGAGACAAAGAACATCACAACAAACAATGGTCAATGCAATTATTATTGATCAATGTTATCCGTGTTCGATATTGTAGGACTTCACATTTAGTTTTCTTCTGACTCTGAAATACCACTCTTATCATAGTCGATACGGTAAAACCGAATAAAATATAAATGATCGGAAATTTATTCTGTATAACTTTTGTTATATAATACTTCGATAGGACCAATAACATAAGTATTTAAATATTAAATTTTAGGCACCTTCCCCTAAACTACAATTTCATCCAGGGAGAATGAAACTGCTTATAGCTTAGACTGTAGTTTCTTATTCCCCGACTGTATATACCGATTTTCATTAAATTCTGTTAACCCATTTTCTCATGGCTCGGCGTTGATATAGACTTAGCAATAAAAATACAAATTCATGAGTATCTGTGTTATCATAGCCAGTACGGCAAAAATGTATGACGTAAATGATCAGAAATTTAATTCTATATAACTTTAGTTATGTAGTATTTATCGATAGGACCACTAATAATATAAATATTTGAGAATTGAAAATTTTTTTTGCTAGGGGCTTTACGTCACACCGACACAGATAGGTCTTATGGCGACGATGGGATAGAAAAGGCCTAGGAGTTGGAAGGAAGCGGTCGTGGCCTTAAGGTTCAGCCCCAGCATTTGCCTGGTGTGAAAATGGGAAACCACGGAAAACTATCTTCAGGGCTGCTGATAGTGGGATTCGAACCTACTACCTCCCGGATGCAAGCACACAGCCGCGCGCCTCTACGCGCACGGCCAACTCGCCCAGTGAATTGAATTTTAGGCCTTCCCTTAAACTACCATTTCACTCAGCGTGAGTAAAATGTTTTATAGCCTAGATTGTAATGGCTCATCTATCGAGTTTGCATATTGATTTTCATCAAATTCTCTTCAGCCGTTTTCTCGTGATGCATGTACATGCATACATACAGACAAATTACGGAAAAGTAAAAAGGGCATTTTCTTGTTACTTTGGACAGGATCGATATAGAAATACCACTTTTCATATTCTGAGCAATGTACAGACAAAACTCTTATTTTATATACATAGATTTACTGGTATATCATTCTTTTAAGAAAGAATGAGAACGAAATGGTAGTCAAACATTGTTTACATAATTATTTACTGGACAAAATTTGTACCACTTATTTTCTAAATACACATATGCAACCAGTAGATATTTTGAGGATTCTTGGTTGTATCTCATTCACCATCGAACAGGTTGTTTATACTCATATAGACTGAATAACGCTTCACTTCATCATCCTGAAGATCACAAGATGCTTGCTCTCTCGAGTGAAGTCTAGGTGTACCCAAGGATCTTTTTCCATCCAACTGTCCATTTAGGGCTGGATGAGGTAACTAACTCTTTACTCTCAAGAATATGGCTAAAACATCTCACACTTCTGCTTTAGATTATAACAATTACACCTGGCTATTATACAAAATTATAATATCTCATGATTACTGATTATGTAATAGCCTAGTACATGCCAGAGATCTGCATAATGTGCAAATTGCAAGAGCCGTTATGAGTATTATGACTGGACTGACCACCAATTGATAAAGTCAGTAACAGCCTTATATGCTTCTCAAAAACAAGGGAAGCAAATGAAACAAACAAGGCTTTAAGTGAACACTGAACGTCTTAAAGATGAGGAGACAAAATCTATCCTTCAGACTCTTCTGAATGAAAAACCACCGTCCGAACATCCAGGTGACATTGAACAGCACTCGTCAGTATTTAAATCCACAGTATGTTTAGTGAAGTGATCAAACGAGCGGGAGAAGCTATTCTAGGCAAAACCCCCGGTAAAGCTGCACCTAGGGACAAAGAAATATGGGGGTGAAATAATGAAGTAAAGGAAGCAATCAAGGCCAAAAGGCTTGCCAAGAAGAGCTGGGATCGATCTGGGTCTGATGACGACAGAGAACTTTGCAAACAGGCAAATAATACCACTAAATAAGCTGGAGAAAAAGCAAGGTCAACCCCATGGGATGATGTCTATGAGGAGCTGGAAACTACCAAAGGAGTAAAGAAGCTTTTCAGGATAGCGAAGGCAAGGGACAAGGCATCGAAAGATTTCACGCATATCAAGCGGACGAAGAATCAAGCAGGAGTTGTTCTTGAAGATGAAAACCAGATCAAAAAAAGATGGGAAGAGTATTTCAACCACCTGCTTAATGAGGAAAATGAAAGACTGGTTTTTGAAGATGGTGTCCCCAATCAGGGTTTAACAACTGAAATAACTATAGAAGAAGTGATGGTTGCTCTTAAGGTACGATTCGACTATCTGCGGCAAAGGGTGACATGTAGCATATGGCTGGCAACAACTTAGCATGCGGCTTGTTGTCGGTGGGGCAGAAAAGATGTGGCATGCTACATGTGTTGCCGGGTGTAGCATGCGTCACTTTTGGAGACGTGCCGCCAACTACAAACGTTATTCCATCAAGGCAACAGTTCCTCATCCGACTTTGCAGACTATTGTGGCAGCAGCGTACATTGTTATTCAATATGGTCGTAGGAGAAAATAGCCCTGATTGTAGCAGCGTCTGGCTTGGTGAGGAAAGCAACGGGAAACTACCTCACTCCTCATTTCCCTAGTACGCCTCTTCAGTGATGCCTAGGCCATCTATGACAGCTGATGGCGGTGCTGTTGAGGATCCAGCCAGCCTTCGGGCTGAGGACTAAACATACATACGTGGAAGCGAGAATTATTTGTTCGATCAAATCAAGTACAGTACAGCATAAATTACTTGAGAAGTTGTTGGCTGACGACAAAGCGCATTTCAAAAGTTTTACTCGGATGAGCCAGAAAGATTTTGAATTTTATTAGAGAAGGTTGGACCGATAAGTGCAAAGTCCAATATTGGTACCAATTTTCATAAAGCAATATCACCAAAAGTTTTACTGTTGTTTACACTTTGATTTTTGGCTACTGGTGACAGCTGTATCCTTGATGTACTTGTTTCAAGTTTCTCATCCTAGCATCACACAAAATTATCGCGGAGTGATCCAAGCTAATAAAGACATGGAGCCCTTTGCAAACAAACCACGTTGGAATTCTCAAGAAGCGAAAGCTACTAGGGATGAGTTTATGGAGTACTGTCCATAAAAAGCATAGACAGTAAGAGTGTATGTGATATCCATGTTTACTTTCAAACCCCGCCATGTCCACCTGTGACTTTCAAAACGCCTATGTTCAAGATAGATATTGCCCTATTACAAAAATGTAGAGATGAAACAGCACAAATTTTGTGCATCTTTTTCAATATGAGCTAATTAAATAAATAAAAGTAAAGAAAATGTTACAAAGGAGTGTAAAATGCAGTCATGGCAGTTTTTTCCCCTACCTGAAATCTTTTTTCCTTGGAGATAGGGGTTTTTGAAACTACACGAGTCATATACTGTATATGTTCAATATTCACCAACTACAAATCCTTTTTATAATACTATGTTCTTACATCTTAATTTAACAAACTCACATGATATCCACTATATTACAAATTATTTTACTCAAATATCCTAACCTAAAATCGGGAGGTTATACTTTGTATGGTTACAAGTTGGCAACACCACTTTTTTTAATAACTGCAGTTGATGCAGTAAGGTTTACTTCAGTAACCAGGAAGCAAATTCTGCACTTTGAATTTCTGCAGCAGCTAGGGTATGCGACACATTTAGTGCTCGGTTCGCTCAGCAATGAGTTCAAAGTGATGCATATGTAGTAACCGCTTCAGTATGCGAGCTCGGTACGCTGAGGACTCATCGCTGCTCTGCGTGACAGCATGCTGTAGCAGTGTGATCAGCTTTGTGCAGGATTATGATAAGCGATTTATTGTAATTTATTGTAATTTGGTTTAATGCCAAAACAACATTTGTAAGGGACAGCCGAAAGCAGTGAAGAATTCTTTAAAAGTACGAGTATCGAGTTCGTTTCATAATGCAAGATTAGTTTCATTTTGGATGTATAACTAGCCTGTGTCGTGAGTGTGCTGTGTTTCTATGTAGGAGTTCTCACTGCTGAATGGGAATTGTTTCTTCTTCATTGTGACTGGGTCACTTAGGACCACACAGAATTAGCATTTGTTGGCTTTTTCTTTTAGCCCAATATTCCTTCATACGTAGTGAATGGTTTTCATTGCAGCGATAATACATGACGGGTTAGTCTTCCTTTCATCATCCTCAAAACTCCATGTGGGTATGATTTTTCCGATTTTATCTTGGCCTAGTAAATTTGGTAATCCTAATTCCTTCAGGTCTTTTTCTATCTGTTTGTACCAATTTGATCTCGTGGTTTTATTCTTAAGAATGTGTAAATTCTTTGAGTCAGTCTGAGTCCATTCTTTCTAAGTGCCCCATGAATTGTATTCTCCGCATGCGCATTGTTACTGTAATTTTGGAGATTCATTTATATGTTTCTGGATTTGGTTTTGGAAAATGTACTCCATCTTTGATTCTTGGTCCTATGATTTTTCTCATTTTACGTTCTTTCATTTCTAATTGTCCTTTTAGTATTTCGTGTTGGAGATTGAGAGTTTCTGATGTGTAGAGAGCTTAGAGTTTGATTATTGTAGTATAGTCCGACTCGTTGGCTGAATGGTCAGCGTACTGGCCTTCGGTTCAGAGTGTCCTGGGTACAATTCCCGGCCGGGTCAGGGATTTTAACCTTAATTGGCTAATTCCAATGACCCAGGGGCTGGGTGTTCGTGCTCTCCAACATCCCTGCAACTCACACACCACACATAACACTATCCTCCACCACAATAACACGCAGTTACCTACAAATGGCAGATGCCGCCCACCCTCATCGGAGGGTCTGCTTTACAAGGGCTGCACTCGGCTAGAAATAGCCACACAAAATTATATATTGTAGTATAGTGTCAGATTTTGCAGTTAAAGGAGAGATTTTTTGGTTGTATTTTTGTTAACTGAAATGCAGTCTCCATTTTCTGGAGTCATGATTCAATGGATTTCTTTTCATTACAATTTTTAGTAATCCATTAACCTAAATATTCAAACTCTTTCACTCGAGAGATGTGGTTGGAGCCAATTTGGAGTTAGTTTTGATGTCTGCCATAAATTTTGTTTTTACAAATGAAATTTGTTACTCAATTTTTGCTGCTTGTTCTTGCATGAGTTCTAGTTGGTTTTGTGCATCGGGGATGACTTGGGTAATTACTACCCTGTCATCTGCAAATGCTAAACAGTCCAATTCTATGTCTTTATGTTTTGGTCCAATACGGTGTATTGGTCCATCTGCTTTTTGCCATTCTCTTACAACTTTTTCAAGCACACAACTAAAGAGTAATGGGGACAATCCATCTCCTCGTCGTACTCCTGTGTTTACTGAAAATTCTCTCCTCAATTCTCCCATAAATTTCACCTTAGATTTGTTCCCTATATTTGTTGTCTTTTGATCTAGTCCAAATTCTGTTAGTTTTTCGAATTGCTTCTATGTTTCAGCTATCGTAATATTTGCGATGGCTGACTCAATTTGTACGACAGAATAACGGTTGGACAAACCGTTTTATTTTAGGAGCTTACATGAAAAACTAGAAATCGTTCAGTCTGGAAAACCTCCTCCAGAAATGCTCTACCTTAGAAGGATGCATAAAAATATTCGTCATTTTCAAACTTCACAGTACAGTAAAACAGAATGGATTAATGGAAGTTCAAAACGTAATAAACTGTTTGCTGGCCACGTTTACCATTGGCAAGAGAACAAAATGTTTGGTCGATACTGGTTATGGTATGAGTAATTTGTGCAATGCCTTTAAAAACACGAGAAATCAGTCGCACATATTTGCACTATAGGTGGGCCGGCACAAGGTTGCACTTGACAGTTGTAAGTCATGTTGGCACCACTACAAAAATGAAATGTTAGAACGTCACCCGTCAATCAGAATCACCAATCTACTACTTTTCATGTCAGATACAGTTACGCATTTTATTCATATTCATTCGTATTTAATTCCGTTTAGTGCTTATCATCTTTTATTTGCTTACACAAATATGAGCATTTAAAAAAATATTATAAGGTTCAAGCAAGCCACAAAATAAATACGAACTATTTTCAGTTGATTGTTGTTGGCAATATGGGTAGTATAGTGGTGCCATCTATAAGTAGCTGGACTACCGTATTGAAGTGTTGCCGTTTTTTCTGTCACCGCTAGCACGTGTTCAGGTATGATTCGCGCGTAAGTTTTGTTTTCATTGTGAGATAAATGTGAAATTTTATTTTAAGTAATGCAATGCGATGTCTCAGAAATTACAACATAGTCATGAAGCGCGAAGTGATAATCATTTGCGCTGCAGAGTGTCCCTTAATAGTGAGGCATTAGAATTAAGTGCGGAGAACTCGTCAGTTTTATGAGAGGGAGAGGAAATTCTTAAGCTTGTATAGCCGTCTCTCTGTTCCTGCAGATCATGTTGTGGAACGCATATGTCAAACATCAGGGCTTTCAAAGCCTAGTGTTATTCAGAGAGGTGTTCGCCTCCAAGAACAGAAGGAAAAAGTGACTGGGGTACATAGCAGTAGCGGAAAAGGGGCTGATAGTAGGGACTTGTTTCACAGCACTCCAGGAAAGAAACGAATTAAGCTATCTCCTGCAACAGGAATTAATTCTTTCCGGGCTGATGCAATACGAAGACACGAGTACGATTATTACAGCTCAAAGTCCCTTTTGTCATTGTTATGGACAATGCACCTTACCACTCCGTAATAATGGACAAGACCCCTACTTCGAGTGCCCGTAAAGAACTGTTAGCGGAATGACTGCAATAAAGAAATATCCCAGCGCATAATATGTTTATAACTAAATTAGTCGACATCGGGCGAGTTGGCCATATGGTTAGGGGCGCGCAGCTGACAGTTCGTATCCGAGAGATAGTGGGTTCGAATTCCACTGTCGACAGCCCTGAAGATGGTTTTCCGTGGTTTCCCATTTTCACACCAGGCAAATGCTGGGGCTATACCTTAATTAAGCCACGGCCGCTTCCTTCCCATTACTACGCCTTTCCTGTCCCATCGTCACCATAAGACCTGTGTCGGTGCGTCATAAAGCAAATAGAAAAAAAAAAAGAAAAAAAAGAAAGAAAAAATAGTCGATGAGGTAGTGAAGGAACAAGGGCACGAAGTTATTAGGTTGCTGCCGTACCACTGCCACTTCAACCTCATTGAATTGGTGCGGTATGGGGTGAAGTAAAACATTACGTACGCACTAATAACCAATCTTTCACAGTTACTGAAGTGGAAGGACTGTTCCGGGAGAGTATTGCTCGAATGGATGCGGCTTTATGAAGGAAGAAAGTTAGCCATGTCGCAGCATTCATTAACTCGGCAATGGCAATACATGGCATCACAGCGACTCTCAGGATTTGATGATCAGCCTAGACGATGACAGTGACAACGGAGGCGACGGTAGTGATGGCAGTGATCTGGAGGGTATCGATCCTCTACCTTTGTGAATCAAGTTTGACAATAAGGTTTCTGAATTTTCGTAAATTTTATAGATTTTACTTGAAACATTTTGTGTTAGCACCGGTGTGTATTATTCTAACATTTATTGGTATATTTAAAGTGAGATCATTGTCGGGCGATTTCTCCGTATTTTCTAACATCGTGATAATAAGATATTCATAGTATATTTATTTCGTATAATTTTGTGTGATGAATAATCGGTGAGTTGAAAGTTTGATTTTTGCCGGCTGATTTCATTTGTATTGTGTATCATCGCGATGACATTAAAAACATTTCTCTCATGTTTTTAAAAATTCATGTGTTGTGCAATCAGCTGTTGTTACGGCGGCAACATCACTTTGTGCGCCATTGCAGTGTGACCAACATTGTGCACAGCTGTCATGTGCAACCTTACGCCGGCCCACCTATACTGCAAGAACTCTTTCCTAATGACATATTTAATCTGATTCTGCCGCAGTCAGTTCCCTGTATCAAGGAATGCAGAATATATTTTTCAGATCTTTACACTTCACTCCCATAGACGCCTTAAGGCGTTTAAAAGTTGCCTATGTGCGGGACCGTATCCGAGTTAAAGCGTTTAAGGCTGAATTTAGCGCAAAATTCGCACAAAGTCGTAGTTTGTGGTGAAAACCCTAGATGGCATATAAATGACCAGTCCCTCGCACTGACTACCTGACCAGAGGGTACATTCCAATGCTTTCTTTCTTTTTTTTCTTTGAGTAAACACAGACCCAAGCCAGTCGTGATATTCTTGTGAGGGTTTGTAGTGAAGTGAGTTTTTGTGTCGCGACAAGATGACGAGTTACAAAGACAATATTCGAAGTGAGGAAATTGAAGACATACTACTGAATGATGATTCCGGCGATGAACTCATCCCTGATTTCAGTGATAGCGATAGCAATTCCGATGGTGACATACCAGACTATGGGCAAAGTGAAATTCAGCACATTCAAATAACCGATACGCATCCGTCTTATCGCCCGCCACCAATCAATTTCACTGGCCGGGTAGGATTAAATGCTGAGATCGAAGATAGCAACGAAATTATGTCTTTCGTCAATTTATTTGTAAGTGACGATTTCCTTGAATATATATGCGATCAGACAAACCTTTACGCAGAACAAGTTATTAGTGCAGCGCCGCGTCCTTTCACTAAACATTCTATATTTCAGATGTGGAAACCGGTCGATGTAAATGAGATGAAAAAGTTTTTAGGACAAATGTTTGTAACGGGAATAATTCAAAAACCAGATTTGAAAATGTACTGGGACAGAGGACACTATTTTTGGGTCGCGGATTTTTTCGAAACCAATGGCATGAACCCGGTTCAAAAATGTCGTTCTTGCACTTTAGCGATAGCAGTCATTATGAGGGGAAGCACTACTAGTTATCATCCTAAAGGTATGTTGAAAATTTCAATATTGTACTTACGATAGTTTTCTTATAGTAACATTTAATGTAACATAGTGCGCTATAGAGCTGAGAGGATTTAAAAAGCCTGGGCTGGAGGTTTAAAGCACCCGCTGAGGAGCCGGTAGTGAACGTGTTAATAGGAAATTAAGCCAGTCTGTTTGTGCTGCTGAATATTTTTTAAAAATATATTTCCTACACCAACACCAAAATTAGTAGCCAACTCTCTTTGTATCATGGAAGCATTCTGAGATAATGCTACAACTGCACTACACTTCCTAGGAGTCGTATCCATTGAAGATATAGGTATTATTAACCGTACAAGGAAACTTTGAAATTCCTCAAAAGCGGCACACATCGAAATAAATACACTTTTAAACACTTTTAACCTAAAACAATTGTCACACAGATTGCTAGTTGCTTTACGTAGCAACGACACATATAGGTCTTATGGCGACGATGGGACAGGGAAGGGCTAGGAGTGGGAAGGAAGCGGCCGTGGCCTTAAGGTACAGCCCCAGCATTTGCCTGGTGTGAAAATGGGAAACCACGAAAAACCATTTTCAGGGCTGCCGACAGAGGGGTCACACAGATTAATTACCAATGAATAACAATGCAAAGAATGCATAGAGAGCATGGGATCTAAGAATAGGCAATGTACTGTATAGCACCAACTATTGGGAAAAGAATGGAAAAAAAAGTACCTTGTTACGGTTAATTTGCATAGTACTGTACACTTGTCTAAAATAAATTTCTGGGCCACGCTATACCAAGTATAAATTAACTCAGAATAAATGTTAAATAGCCAATTCTTTATTTTTATCTTACAGGCAGTGCTACCTAGCAACTGTAATTATAGGATTTATCACAAATTCTGTTAAACAAAACCTTACCCAGAAAAGAAGGTGAGGAGAAGATAAAATATTATAGCTTTTATTTCATTATGCATAAATTACCTCATCATCCTGTTCAAGAAGTCCACTTTCTTCAAATTTCTCCATGTCTTCTGCTTCTTCATCGTCATCATCGTCGTCATCATCATCATCACCACCTGCTTTATTGTTATTTTGCATATTTGTAGAATCTATACAGTCTCCCTGGAAATGTAATCAACAGACTATATCAGAAGTCATATTTACAAGTTTCAAATCCATTACTGTACAGCATATTAATATAGAATTACTATGTTGTGATAATGTGTTATCAATTCTTGAGTGAAGCAGAATTTCAAAACCAATGAAAATTTGAGTACTTTCTTGAAGAGTTCATATGCTTATTTTGAAATGGTTACATTGAGTCTTTATGGATTCTGGGAAAGAGGAGAGTCAAAGAAGAAAACATGAACTATGTTACAAGAATGTAGGAACAAAAACCAAAAACAATTAGTTGTTATTTCCCTACAGAACACTGGTAGATAGAAATTAATGTTCTAAAAAGGAGGCAAAGGAGAATAGAAATGTAACGTTTTAGCCTATTAATAGAAAATATGTTTGTTGAATGAGAAATAAAAGTCTTTTAAAAATGTGGAAAAGAATAGAAGCACATAACCATATACTGTATCACACGAGTCTGGCACCTTGGTTGAATGGTCAGCATAGTGCCCTTCAGTTCAAAGGGAACCATGTCCAATTCCCAGTTGGGTCAGAAATTTTAACTACATGCATCACACATCTTCATTATAGACTGTTATGCCTTTCAACATTCAGTCTGGAAGCTTTTGTGAATTTACTAAACACCTCCACAATCATCTGTAACTAGCTCTGTGGCCTCATTTAGTTCCATACTTTTTATCTTAAAATCTGATATTGGACTCTGTTTGCTTTGCAAATTTGGTGCAGTTGGCTTTTTTGAATTTCCATCTTGGTTTAGGAAGTGATCGTAGAACAGGAATAGACATCCCCACCTCCAAGATAACAGATCTGTGCCGACTATGTGGAAAATCATCGAGCCCTGTGCATCGCACTTGACTGAGTGAATTACGAAGCTGAGTTGTGAAGCATAAATCTGGAGTATAGCCTCGAGACCAGCGAGCTGAGTAAGAAGTAGGCAGATCTTTAGCATTATAAATTAATTTCATGTGTTTGGTTTCCATCCAGTCTTCAAGAGATTCACCATTAAGGTCATTCTTGTTATACCCTCAAAGATGATGATGACTGTTGAAATCAATGAGGAATATAGTTGGATATTGCAAATTGTGACTGTGGTGCCTCCTTGAAGACTGTTCACAACACTGTTGCTGACTTCCCTCTTTGTGCTTTCAGAGGAACGAAACCGTACATCCATTATACATCAGTTAAAGCAATAAAATGGGTCAGAGAACTAGACCTAGAATTGTAAGATTGTACGAGCTTGTGACTGTGCATATTTCTTCACAAACTTTGTATATAACTTTGATTTATCATATGATAAATAAATAAATAAATAGGCTGGTTTGTGTGTACTAATTTATCTACCGAGTTCATTCCTAATTTAGCCTCCTCATTCCCAGACCTACATTTATTATAAAAGACCTCGCCATTCCACCAGAAATCCTGTCCGTGCTAATAACTCCCCTCTCAGCCACAGAGCGCTTGTATTCGCCCTGCTTGGAGCAGTCTGCAGTTGGCTATTGCGACGTGCCGTGTGTGGTATTATTATTTAGTGACATGGCCCACTGTTATGGTTTACTGTTGTGTTTCACTATGTAATAACTAGGGTCAGGATTTATAGGCACTAAACACTTAAAAGTAGGCAGGCATATATGCACTAAAATTAACCAATAAAAGCATGTAAACAGGCATCATTGTGTAAAATAGTCATGAAAACATTACTTATAATTTAACAGTAGACTTTCAAAGATTTTCCTGGAAGTCACACAGAAGTGGTTCCGCATTCACAATGTGAAGAACAGAACGTGATCATACCCATTCTCATGACAAGACTTTCAGGCACTTCTTTGACACCAAGGACCCTACATTTGTTCTTGTTCTAAGCAAGTTTCTGAGAGTGTATGTTATGAATGACTTCAAGCGATCCATAGAAGCTATGAAAATAAGGAGATATGCCCTAAGAAATAAGCCATGGTCAGGGAAAGAACACAACGTCGAGCTACACAGAATTATTCAATGTATATTATAATAAAATATTAAGATAGGAAGTATATTTGTACAGGTAGACATTTTAGATAGATTAGGACCAAAAAACTTAACTGTATTAACTTATGTTACCCATCTTAAGAGTTCATTAATGTTTGTATATATTGTATATAATGTATATATTGGTATGTTTATATTGGTTAAAAAGGTCCCAAACCTTGACCTAAAGGTTGTTTACAGGCTGAAGATGCCCAAAATAATGGGTGAAACATGTACCTGACCTAAATAAGTCTACATAAAATCATGTAGATAACAACCACATTAAACGTGGAAAGTATTGCATAGATGGTTTTTTATTAAATTATCCTTGATATCTATGCCTAACATTTTTCTTCACCGGTGCTGTTTATCTTGGTTTACGTTCGACGAGTTTTATCCTTAATAACACACTGTTTATTTTGCACATGTACACTTGAGTCTTCTTTGATCTTTAGTAAGTTTACTTAATGCTGTGAAAGAAGGGTTGAACCATGGCTTCTTCCTTCACATGAACAGTATACAACTGTGAGATACGGCCGAATGCTAGTGCTAGCTCTGAGAGAACTCCCAGGTGGATATCACAATGCATTGTCCAGCAAGGGAGTCGGCAGGTCATTTGTAATAAAAGTAGGTCTAGCTCATTGCAAGTACTCTCCTGCCAATGTTCCCACCCGTTTGTACCTGTGATCATTCTTGCTATTTTTGTCTTTTACTTCCATCTAATAAATCTGGAGGCTTTTGATGTAATTCTGTTTTGTAGTATCTGCATTTGTAAGATGCAGCGATGAGAGATATTCTCACCCAACTCACTTTGGAATAATAGTATATTATGTATCAAGGAAGGGAAATACGTGATTATTCCCGTGTGTGAAGATGGCAGATCGAGACGTAAGCAGGGGGCAAAATTCTGTTTTCTAGAAATTTACAAATGCAATATATTAAGAGTGTGAGGGAAGTTTGATTGCGCATAAGACAATAGAGTTGCTATCTCAGACCACTGAAACCGAAGTGTTTTAAACCCCAGTCCTCATCCGATGTTTATGTTGAGCTGTCATTCCTTTTCAAGATAAACTATAAACTAGGTTGATATAGTCAGTTGTGCTTGAGACACTTCCTTTTTTTTTTTTCATTACATCGCACCAACACAGATAGGTCTTATGATGACGATGGGACAGGAAAGGCTTAGGAATGGGAAGGAAGCGGCTGAGGCCTTAATTAAGGTACAGCCCCAGCATTGGCCTGGTGGGAAAATGGGAAAACACGGAAAACCATCTTCAGGGCTGCCGACAGTGGGATTATAACACACTATCTCCTGGATGCGAGCTCACAGCTGCGCGCCCCTAACCGCACAGCCAACTCGCCTGGTGCTTGAGACACACCCCAAAAAGTAAGTGTTTAGTGTGTCTTTTACATTCATTTGTATCAGTGCGTGCGTGTGTGCAATAATGTGAATAGGCTATAAAAACTGTGTTTCAATCGATTGTTACTCATGAAACTTTTATAATAGTATTTTTACAGCCACCATGGCTAGTGTATCAGGGGTGCACAGAAGGCAGTGTAAACAAAGTCCTCAAAAGGTTTGCTACATTTGTGGAATTTGTGTGTTCGATGCCAAGCTGCGTCAAATAGACTCATTTGTCAAGAAACTTTATTTTTCTTACTTCCAATTGAAAGTTGGAGATCAAGACAAATCTTTTGCACTTCATATTGCATGCAATACCTGTGTCGAGGGACTTTGTTACTGGTATAAGGGCAAACGAAACGCAATGCCCTTTGCCATACACATGCAATGATGATAGTATAACAATCATTACAACTTATTTTTTGCATGACCAACGGTGTCGGTTACAATAAGAAAAATACAACAACAGCTATTCAGCCCGTTCCTCATGGACCTGCTAACCTGAGTGATCAAATTGAAAAAAAAGTTCCTTACAATCAGATGCTGAAGAGAAGGATTTCAAGTCACATCAATATGATAGGATATAAACTCCATGGTTTTGATCCGTACTGAATTGTGATCACTATAATAATTAAACTTTTTAATGTCATGTTGTGTGTGTGTTAATATAGTGTGATGTACCCACTCTTACCAACAGATGTGCGACAATATGTGACGTGCCGGGTCACCTTAATTTTAATATAAATACATACTTGCTCATATACTTCTCCATAAGCAATATCCCATGGGTGCCAGCCTTCAAAATTATGGCTTGAAGACAATAGTTGATAACTAATAATAATAATAATAATAATAATAATAATAATAATAATAATAATAATAATAATAATAATAATAATAATAATAGGTAATGAGACTCTAAATACACCCAGAGATGGGGTGACAGAACACTAACCATTAAGTACACACTAACTTAGAAATTAAGGATCGTAAATAAGAATTTCTCCAATAACCAATTAAATAACTATTTATTAGGATGAAAAATGTGACGGCACATATACGAACTCAACTTACGAAAGCAAAAGAAAAACTGAATGAAATAAAATTGAATAAACTGAACTGTTGCGCGGAGACTTTCAGTAATTTATGCCATTAGCTCACCATTTGTAGACTCTGTTATCTGGACACGATCTACGTAGCAACTGATGTTCGATGGACCTCTCGTGCTGGCGTTGTCATCTCTCATTGTAGGTACCAGTTCTATTTCTGATTCGTGCATAGCTTACTAACTGAACAATGACTTTCCTGACTAACACTTCCTACAGTACTCCTTTCATAAAGTTGTAATGAGTCCTAATTTTAACAGCAAAACCACCTTGGGTTACGTTCATGGAGAGAATACACTTGTATTGTTCCGTATTACAGAACTGTAATGTAACTAAATACATAATATTCTCCTGTCCTATACCAGTCAAAACCGGTCTCTTGTTCACTTTAACTCTCGTCATTGAGATAATCAGGTCTCAATGAGAGTAATTTTGAGTAGTGCTCTACTCAGATGTGAAGTGAACTAAGTTAAAATCTTCAGCAGTTAAGATCTTCTCCGATGTCCAGACGTACAGCCCTCCACCGATGTACTGATAGAATAGATTAGGATTGACCGATAGCTTCACCTCTCCAGCTCTTGGCCTGGTTGTATACGTGCTCCAAAATCTTCCTCCATGTACCACATCACAGGTCCAGTAAGATCTGATGTACTATCCCTTCTCCTCCCATCATCTTGTTCCATAACATCTATTCACATAGGTTGAACTTTCCCAGGCAATCAAAACGTCTCTTCAGAGTATGGTAATGGGCTAAAATTAGCATGGTGAGTCCGGTCACCTGACCTCGGCTACTGGAAATTTACTGCAAGCTATTAATATGATGGATGTCAAGAAGTCGTTCGTTCAGAATACGTTATAGCCATGATACAAAAAATGAGATGTGACATGGATGACTAAAAACCCTATATATAAACAATAATTAAAAATGACCCACCACTAATTAAATATATACTACTTTCCAATTAATTACACAGTTCGATAATTTTGTACATGCTGTAATGTTCCAAACATCACATTAGTATTGAAAAGGCGCACCATTATGACAGAAGTTTAATTATTATTGACATCAATATGACACACCAACAAATTTACACAATCTGAACTGAATGATTTGAAAAGAGATTTAGAGTTAACCAAAGAAAAGAGTGAATTACTTACAGATGTGAACAGTTATTTTCCAGGAGGAAGGTCAACAAATCTCAATTCTCATCTCAGCTAACAGACATGCATCTCAATGCAGTGATGAAAATAGTGTATACCAGCACCATCAAGTCTAACATTAACCAAATTATTGCCAGCAAACGTCAGCAGGACTCAGGAAATGAAAATCCACAGGCTGTTTCCAGTCATTCGACCGGGTCAGGAATGGAACAAATGAATGAAGCCCCCATCTAGCGGCGAGGATAGGAAATGTGCCAGCTGCCGAAGCCTTTCGCACTCCTCTGGGGCAATGATAAATGACTGACAGATGAGATGAAAAGTTAATGGAGAGTGTTGCTGGAATGAAAGATGACAGGGAAAACCGGAGTACCCGAAGAAAAACCTGTCCTGCCTCTGCTTTGGCCAGCACGAATCTCACATGGAGTGACCAGGATTTGAACCACGGTATCCAGCGGTGCGAGGCCGGCGCGCTGCCGCCTGAGCCACGGAGGCTGTGAATCAGGAAATAAGTGAACATAAATGGGTTGCTTTTAGGCAACTTTATTTGGTTAATGCCTGGAGTGTTCTCCCCAGAAATTTTCATCAGCTGGGTGGCAGGAATGAGTAGCTGGGCGGGGAATACTACGTAAAAACTGAATATGATAAAATTTCAATTTATTCCCCTCAGGGCATTAACAATAATAGGCAGGTAAACATTAACTGCAAAACTGAACTATTTTAGTGTTATCATGAAGAAGACACAACAGAGTATCTTGAACTTCTAGTGTTGTTCTGCTCGTTCATAATCACTCGGTTGCTGTGGAGTGCCAGATGGGTTTACTCATTCGGGACAAATATTTCAGGTTCCCTATGGGAATTAAGATCTATATCAACGTCCCAGGGAATCGAGTGCTCACATGCGATTCCACGCTAATCCAGACACTGCTAGCGCATGACACTACATGATAAGCTAAAAATGTAAATTCCGATGTAACTTGTGCAATTACGTTGACAATAATAAAGATTTTTCATTTAAATAATTTAGAGTACAGTGCACTCCCGATAATTCGTGTGTGGATAATTCGCGGGTCTCGGACAGTTACTTTTTAAAGTATTAATTCTTACACCCACTAATTATCATGCTGAGTAAAATTATCTCTGCCTAGTTTAAAAGAATTTTAATGCGATGCATGGAGACAAAATCATTGATATTTGAGGAGACTGGACTTCGTTTCTCTACGATGTAGCAGTAGGGCTGTATGCACACTGCTGCCAGAATGCTGCAAACTTGGAAACATTCGAGCATGCTGCTGCACGTGGCACAGCACAGATTACCGTAATCTTGGAAGCAGAGACAATGAAAGAGGAATGCATTCTGAATTTACCCTCCCTTTCTTCACAGCCCAAGGTCGCTGAACTGTAAGCCAAGTGAAGGGTAGGTGCGCCAGCAGCGAGTGTATTGTAGGCTACTGTATAGTACTTGAGAAATGTGAACGGAATGCGGAAGTCTTTCCGAAGTTTCGAATAAGTCAGTAGTAAGAGTTTTCAATATGAGTGGTTGAAAAATGAAATATAAAAGGTTAACAGTCAGTGAAAAACTGAAAGTTATAGAAAGACTGGAGAAAGTTAGCCTGCAAGTTTGCTGTGAGTGAAACAACAGTGAGAGACATGAAGAAGCAAAAGGAAACCCTCATCAAATTTTCTGCTAATTGTGATCGTTCATCGTTCCGGAAATCAATGAGAACATCGGACTATGCAAATCTAGACAAAGCCATGATACGGTGGTTTAATCAAAAACGAGCGGAAGGTATTCCTGTGTCCGGCCCAATGTGTGCTGAGCAAGCAAAACATTTTCACGATGCTCTTGGCTTAGAAGGCGATTTTAAAGCATCTTCTGGCTGGCTTACGCGGTTTAAGAAACGCTACGGAATACGAGAAATTGCTATTCATGGAGAGCGTCTCAGCGCAGACACGGGTGCTGCTGAAAAGTTTGCACAGGAATTTCAATCATCCATTGAAAGAGAATAGCTCGCACAGGAATTTCAATCATTCATTGAAAAAGAATAGCTTGACCTTAGACAACTTTACAATGCAGACAAAACAGGGTTGTATTGGAAATGTTTACCGTCCCGAACATTAGTGATGCAACAAGAACAGCAAGCCCCAGGCTGCAAAATATCCAAGGAAAGAATAACCATTATGGCGTGTGCTAACGCAAGTGGTGATCATAAATTAAAATTATTAGCGATAGGGAAATCCAGAAAACCCCGTTGTTTTAAACGAGAGAATGTACCTTTGCAGTACTACCATCCAAAGGCAGCATGGATGGACATACAGATATTTAAGGATTGGTTTCACAATAATTTTGTGAAACAAGTGACAGCCTACCTAATTAAGCAGTCACTGCCAATCAAAACAGTGCTCTTGATTGACAACACGCCTTCTCATCCACACGAAAGTGAACTCAACACTTTCAACACTATGCCCGTACGGGATACGGGCGCGCTGCTTTCCTGCTTCTGGACAGTGCCCGTATCTGATACGGGCGCGATTTTCTCGTGTGTTTATATCCAGCTGCACGTATCACGTACGGTTCCCGTCCCTTGGTTGGAGGTAATAGTTCATCTAGTGACCACTAGAATGCAGCAGTTATCGGGAATTTCGAACTGAAACAATAAACAGGGTATTTTCTCCTTGCCGTGACCTCTACCGAAGCACTCGGTGTGCCGTGTGCTGCGCGCGCCAAATCTGTCATGCTGTCAGCTGTGTTACTGTGTAAACATGTCTTCACGCCGGCTCAATGATAGTGATATTTTGGATATTTTATTGGGAGAAGCGGGTTCAGAGATGGACGAAAGTGATGACGACCCTGCTTACGAACCGGATAACGTATCAAGCGATGTAACCTCTATTCTCCAACATATGGACCAAGGCGTTATTGCTGCTTTAAAGAAGAACTACAGGTCATCTCTGTTACAGCAATTGGTTGAGGAAGGCATCGATATTCCAACATTTTGGAAGGTCTTCAGTTTGTTGGATGCTCTTCATGCAGTCAATAAATCATGGGACAAAATTACCGCTACTACGCTCGCACGATCATGGAAATCTGTTCTAGGTGAAGAGCAAGCATTTGCTGGCTTCAGTGATGATATTTCGAACGGGCAACGTAGTCTCGCTACGATGATATCATTACTGAAAAACCTGGATAAATGCCAAGATGCATAAGAAAGTGACATTTATTGAGTGGTTAGACGTCGATAAGGACGATTATGGTTTCAGCCATGAAAGTGAGGAGGATACTGTACAGAATTTGACAGTTGCGAGGAAGACGGAGATTCAGATGATATAGTGTGTGGGAGTGATGCAACGGAAACTCCGAAAGTTTCCCACAGCCAAGCTAGTGGCTCTATAGACACACTTATCTCTTACATAGAAAAGAGAGATGAATTTTCATTTTCAGATATTGTTTTTTCGAGAAATGCACAATCCAAAATCAGGAAAAATGAACAATCGTCTAAGAAACAAAAAGTGATGAAAGATCTTTTTCGTTAGATACGAATGTTGGCATAATCCACATGGCATTTTGAAATTTTTCTCTAGTGTGTCTTACAATACAATGTGAAGTGTTATAATTATTTTCTGCTTGTTCATAAAATACATTTCATTTTTTAACCTATGGGTTTCTTTACCAGGCTTAAAAATGACTGTGGATAATTCGCGGTTTTTGATAATTCGTTGAAGTGTGTGCATTAATTACTGCGAATTATCGGGAGTGCACTGTATTTACATTTTAACTTGGAACACAAAATTACTCAAATATGTATCGTTACATAAACCATGCGAGTTGGTCATGCGGTTAGGAGCGAGCAGCTGTGAGCTTGCATTCGGGAGATAGTGGGTTTGAACCCCACTGTCGGCAGCCCTGACGATGGTTTTCCGTGGTTTCTCATTTTCACGTAAGCTAAATGCTGGGACTGTACCTTAATTAAGGCCACAGCCGCTTCCTTCCCACTCCTAGCCCTTTCCTATCCCATCATCGCCATAAGACCTATACGTGTTGGTGCGATGTAAAGCAGCTTGAAATATTATGTAACTAGCAGCACATATCTAGGTTATGATAGCCAGGCAGTCAGTGAAAACAGTTGGGCACCAGTGCGCCCATTCGAAAGATCATAGGAAGAACACTGGTCGGTAGTGTTTAAGTAGCCTACAATTCTATTGTCTTTGTATATACCATTAATGTGTTTATTATTATTAGTTCATGTAAATTAACAATTTACGGAACCTTATTAATCATACTGGTGAAGGACAGTTCTCATTTTGAGGTAGCACAATTTGTTCGCAATGAAGGAAGGAATACTGTACACCCCTAATGCATCTCCTTCGAATTTCTCCGCTCAAGTCAGCGTGTGCCCGCTGAGACACACAGAAGTAAAGACAACCTGCATGCAGCTCATCTGACATGCGCTTAACCTTGGCATGCCTGCTCTATACAAAGAAATTGTAAGAAACACGTTGGACAAGTTTAATCAACTCTGTTGTAACATGAGCCTAAAGCTTCAGGTTTTAGTGCCACATCCGGACTACTTCCCTCCAAATTTAGGAGCCGTAAGTGAAGAGCGAGGTGAAAGGCTCCACCAGAATCTCAAAGATGCACAATGACGCTACCAGGGAAGCAAATATGATGTTCAATTGCACATGACGACCTTCCAGAGAGCACTCACGAACTTAAAACACACGCAAATTCTACAGGAACCGAAAAATACAATCGAGTAAATATGAGTAGCTTTCAATTTATGTATCATTAACTTTGCTTACTAACTTAGTTAGATTGTATGTTTCATCTCTCTAATCTGCATGCATGATTCAATCAAAGCTAAGTGAGCCACACTTCGTGGTTTTCAAACGAGATTGTAGTTTTTTTTTTTTGCTATTTTGCTTTACGTCACACGACACAGATAGGTCTTATGGCGACGATGGGATAGGAAAGGCCTAGGAATGGGAAGGAAGCGGCCGTGGCCTTAAGGTACAACCCCAGCATTTGCCTGGTGTGAAAATGGCAAACCACGGAAAACCATCTTCAGGGCTGCCGGCAGTGGGATTCGAACCCACTGTCTCCCAGATGCAAGCTCACAGCTGCGCGCTCCTAACCGCACGGCCAACTCGCCCGGTGAGATTGTAGTTTATGATGAATTCATATTGTTACCAAACAGCTGTATCCTTCAGTTATGGCTGCCTTGGACTCACTAAGCGAGTCTTTATCTGAACTTGTCAACGTGACCCAATGTCTAGAGATGGCATACTCCAGTTACAGCGGTCATGAAGGTATTTCTTTTACCTGACACTGGACCGTTTCTTCTCCTTGATTTGACCTAGTGTTCGAAAAATGATGCCGAATTGCATTGACACGGCTTTTCTGATTTACAAACATTTTATGAAAGTTTTAAAAATGCTATCATAAAATCTCCCATCCTCAAGAGATTTAATGTTCATTCATATCTTCAATAAACTCAAGGTACTTGCACTCTCAATCTTACGATACTTTAGAACTGCCTGTTTTGTGTTGTCTTTTGTTGTCTTTTAACCTGAAATGTTAGCATAATTATTCTTGAGATTTAAGGTTGCGTCTATATTTTTCCTGACTGCTCGACCTTTATATGATTTCCTCCTAAGGCATATATGATTTTCTTCCTTACTCTTATGTGTACAAGTCTCGATATGCATCCTTTTGCCTTGTACATGTGGTAAAGTGGATGTCTTGTGTACTTGTGTTTTGAGACCAAAGTACGACTTACCATTGGAAAGATGGAAAGTGCTCATGCCAAGATGTTTTGATGTTGACATATTTTTGTTGTCTGCTGATCGCAGTTCAAGCCGTACAAAGTTTGCTCTGTAATGTATGGGATGTGTTGGCAGAGGTTGTCAGTGATGGCGAGATATTGAAAATAAAAGGAACGGCTGTGGTGGCAAACCATGCATTATTAAAGGTCATTCTCTCTAATCTTTCGAGTATTTGAATTGGTGCCTTCATTATAATGATGGGTGAAGGTAGGTGGATGCAGGCACTGGAATGCTGTTTTCAGTCCTGATTTGGTATTTGGATGTCTGGATGGGTGTATGTGTGAATGGAGATTTATAGGGACATATATCAGCAGAGACAGGATTTCCTACGTTGCCATTGATGCTTTCCTATGTTTTATTGTGTGTTACGGTACCTTCTTTTATTACAGGTCATTATCCTCATGTTTGTTCCATATTGAATGATGTTGATCACAGCAATTATAATAAGAAGTATTTCTTATCCACCTATTCAATACAAATCACCTTTATTGGTGAAACATGTCCCTTAGAAGAATTAATTGTATAAAAATGTAAACACATGCCCCTTAGAAGAATTAATTGTATAAAAATGTAAACACCAATAAAGGTGATTTGTATTGAATAGGTGGATAAGAAATACTTCTTTTTATAATTGCTGTGACCTTCTTTTATTGTCGGTGAGTTTTGCCTTTTATTTGTCTTTCTTTTAATGAAATGGCCCTTGAGTCCCATTCTTTGTGTACATTTCATTGATATAGGTAACTACTTTTTTTTTTTTCTCTCTTTCTGGTGATCAGTGCCGCTTTGTTTCATCTCCCTGTTCAATCCCTGCTTCTGCCATGATCTTTTACTATTCCTTAGGTTCAGAGAATTTTCTTGAAGGTGCGAGGAAGGAATAAGTTTTAACTTTACCTGGTGGAAAGGAAGTACTCTAAATAGAACGATTTATCTGTAGATAACACCATCTTAATTCTATTCCCTTTCTGTCAATGGCTTCCAAATCTGGCACATCAGTACTGGGTATGTCATGAAGACAATCAGCTGGTTTCAGTGGTTTCAGATCGTGTAACTCATCGGATACATATGTCAATAGCCGTGAATTTATAATAGCTTCAGAATCACACAGTATCGCTAGTAACCGAAGCCTTGCCCAAATTACGACGAAGCAGTTCTTTCACCATTCCAATAAGCCTTTCCCACCACCCTCCCCACCATGCAGCAGTGGGAGGGTTGAATTTCCAAGTTATTCTTTCTACAACACAACTGGAAACTATTTCTTCCCAGTTTAACCCTTGCAAAGCGTGGTTAGCCCCTGTGAAGTTTGTGCCATTGTCGGAGTAGATAACAGACACCCTGCCCCTGCGAGCAATAAATCTTCGTAGGGCTTGTAGGAATGCGTTTGTTGACAGAGACCTGACAAGCTCAATATGAACTGCTCGAAAGACGGCGCAGGTGAATAACACGAGCCACGCCTTTTCTCCAGTTTTCAGATACAATGGTCCAGCAAGATCTACCCCGGTGACTTGAAATACTGCGGTGAAGTTAAGTCGCTCCTTGGGAAGTGGGGCAGATTGTGTATCCATTGACCTGGACCAATACCTCTTACATCTGACATAGCTCATTGTGATTCGCCTACCCAACTTTCTTCCTCCTATGATCCAGAAGTCTTCTCTAAGCATTGTTAACCCTCGAACCGGTAGCTGACGATAGTTCGGCAGGTGTGCGCCTATCTCAACCGCCGCTGACGATAGATCGTCAGGTCCACTTTACCAGTAAATACAGCTAGAAGAAGTTGTGAATATTTCTGTTAGATGGCAGCATTCACCAGGCATGTTTTCTCCTTGGAATGTGGAATGTTTCGTTGTAAAATACATCCATTTATGTGTGATATCTTTGAAACAATTGAAGGTCGCAATTCGCACAGCTTTGAAACACGTGTTGATTTTGTCGTGACTTGCTTTCATTGTTTACTGTGTGTTATGCACACACGACGGCTACATTTTCGGATTTAAATGATGAAGATATTGTAATAGAATTAAATTCATCTGTAAATTCAAGGCCTACTCCAGCAGAATGGATGTGCTGTGCCAACTGATTTAGGTTATGAATGCCCACCGGTTAGAGTTCTATCAAATACCGTACTTTTGATTGAATAATTCCTGAAGTATTAACACTATTCACTTAAAATTTGCATACCTATAATCGGAATTAATTTCTCTACAAAATATATATTTTAGAAATTTTATGAAACAAATATTCGTCATTTATATTTGATGTGTAAGTAAAAAACATTTCCTGATTTTTTTGAGGGGGCATTTAACGGGGCGGAAAATAAAATAATATTACATTAAGTGTAAATGCAAAACACTTTTCAAATAGTGCAGTTCCTGCTGAATGTTTTGGTATATTATATGTGCATATTCTGTGAATAATACATTTGTCAAAGTGACATACACCAGGTACTGCAAATTTGTGGTGCACACCCACCGGTTAGAGCTATTTCAACTACCGGTTCGAGGGTTAGTAAAGTTTGAAGTCCAATGTGCTTAGACAACGACGATGTTATCTGATGGCAGCACAATGCGGTACTTGAAGTTTTCTTTACAATCACCATAGGCTAACTTTGTTCGCAGCCTTAGAATTCCCTGACTATCTCCAAAAATCTGAGTTTTCCTTTTCATCTTTTGCTCTATGATCTCTCTCGCTAAGGCCTCACCTCCACCAACAGATAAATTCACTTGAAAATTATTTTCAAACCTAACCTTAGCTTGTAGCCAGTTCTCCCGGTACGTTTCTGCCGTGTCGAATTCCTTGGCGTCGTCTTCTTCTGTCGTTTCTTTGACACCCCTAAGTGCTTGAACCTTTTCATCCAAAGATAACATCCGCATTGCCTTATCTTCTAAAATAAGAAAGTATGTCAACATTTCTTCCGCATCTACGACTGCTTCCGATATTTTTTTATTGAAACTCGCCATGTGCTCTCGTAAATAGTCTACATATTTGTGATCTTTCCTTATTATACTGTTTAAGCTCCTCCATCTTAACTATATCCTGTCACGGTTGCCAGAAAATGTTCCTTAATAATACATTTGGAGCTTAATCTATAAGGAAAATAATTTATTGTACAGAAATATTTCCTAACACCATTATTGTAAAACAAAAACTTCCAATAGACCAAAAAAAATACACGCCTTGTGCACTTCACGACTGTCATCTCTTTTGAAACAAAACTTAAGGAAGGGCTGCCATGATACCAACCACTACAAACACATAACAGGATAGAAATCAAAATTCTCTTAACAACTAGGGTGTCCATCTATCACTAAAAGCTGCGCGAATAGTAGTTAGTGGAATGTATAACCAATAACAGCCTATTATTTGTCATGTTCTGTATACTGAAATCAGTCTCTTATTCATCAAAGATTGTTGGCTTACCTTATTTTCTAGGGTCATATCGGAAACTTTCTCGTCAAGTCCAGAAGGATCATAATGATGTGTGTCAACCCAACCACCATCGGGATCATCTGGTTCTATAATCTTTTCTTGTTCATCACAATACTCCATCTGCAAAGTGCAAATCCAACATTACAGCGTAATTACCTGCTCGTTTACCAGTTCAAATACTGAATAAATCTATTTTTTTAGAACAGTAACTTACTTGTTTACAGCGGCGAGAGCATGGGACATTGCGAGTTATAAGAAACTGTTTGTTCTGAGGAAGGTACGATTTTGCACGACTCTCATCCCCAGTAGCCCATTGCCAAGTGGGGCAGTGATGCACAAGATGATCTCCAGCAGCCACAAATTCCTCAGGAGTTAACACACCAGTCTCACGAAACTTTGATTCCTGTTTGATTGATCAAGAATAAAACTGTCAATACATCCCATAGTTATACTGGCATCACAGACAAATTTAAGAAACATGTTCTGTTTAATAGTAACATTAAAATGTTTCATTTCATGGTTATACAATAAGAACTTAACTAATGGCTAACTAATGATTTTGTTACTGGTAAGGACATAAAATGCAGACAAGCACAAGCAAGGAAGGCCTTTCTTAAAAAGGAAAAAATTAATTTGCTCACTTTGGAATTAGAAATATATTGCTTGAAGACTTGCGTCTGGAGCGTGGAATTGAATGGAAGTGAAACATGTACAATAACTAGTTCAGAAAAAGAGAATAGAAACTCTTGAAATGTGGTGTTACAGAAAAATGCTGAAGGTGAGATGGATAGATCAAATCACGAATAAAGAGATACTGAATAAAATTGGTGAGAGGAGATCGATTAGGTTAAATTTGGCGAGAAGTAGAGACAGAATGATAGGACACATTTTAAGACATCCAGGACATTTTTTGCTTCACGTCGCACCGACACAGATAGGTCTTATGGCGACGATGGGATAGGAAAGACCTAGGAATGGGAAGGAAGCGGCCGTGGCCTTAATTAACGTACAGCCCAAGCATTTACCTGGTATGAAAATGGGAAACCACGGAAAACCATCTTCAGGGCTGCCGACAGTGGGGTTCGAACCCACTATCTGGCCGCACTTAAGCGACTGCAGCTATCGAGCTCGGTACATCCAGGACTTGTTCAGTTGGCTTTTGAGGGAAGTGTAGGCGATAGAACGGTAGGGTTAGACCAAGGTATGAATATGACACGCAGATTAGAGCAGATGTACAGCGCGCGAACCTTTTCTTGAGCCCTGAGCTCCATAGTGCTAAATGGGAACTAGGGCTCAAGAAAAGGTTCGCGTAATATAGTAGGTACGTAGAAATGAAAAGGTTAGCACAGGATACGGTAGCATGGAGAACTGTATCAAAGCAGTCTATGGACTGCTAACTCAAACAACAACTTTTCTAGCTGTCTACTGCAATCCCCAGAAGTTCAATGACAGAAAAAATATTCTTATGGCTTTAAAATGTTTGCAGACCAATCTAACTAATGCCGAAAAACATTTTCAACTAGCTATACCTTTTTATAACTACATTAATGAATCATAACTGTCAAAAGACGCTTGTTTCAGTTATGAGGAATTCGATAACGGGAAGATTTTCATCACATAGGTTTGAGACTAGAAGCCCAATCTAACCAATGTCGAAGAATCTGAAGAACTCATGAATACATCTTACCTTCAAAATTGGTGTCCAATATTCTGCCACCCCCAGAGCTGCTCCTTTTACGGTATTTACAACATTCTGCATATTTACAAATTAAATTTTGGATGTCCTACTCAAAAGACGGTGTGTATTAGGCAGCTGTCAAACACAAAATTAAACAATTTCTAAATAATCTAACCAGTGCTCGTCACAGTCCTTACCACTGTGACGGTTACAGTCGTACTCTGATAATGCCAGAAATATACAAGAGAGTGCGCTAAGAAACTAGGAAATTATCAGGCTGCATCCACTATTAATTTAAATATGAATATATTTCAATGTAGGAAATTATGTTTTGGTACATAACTACAAAATTCATATATTAGATAATTTTACTTTTTAGATTTATTATACTAAATTAAACAAGAGATCGTGATTTCGTTATCGCTTACTACGTTCATGCCGTTCGTGGCGATTTTGTTTTGTTTCTTTGGTTATGGTCAGATTTGACGACTTGTCAAGGATTTTCCTAATAGCAATTTTTAAACTGTGACAGCTAAAAAAAATGTGTTTGATGACTAAATGAATGTTCACAATCACTTCAGCTGAACTTCGATATCATGGGGTGTGGTGTAATTTAATTATTTAAAAAGCAGTGTAGTGACAGATGGAAAATTTGAGAGGAGTACTTCCATAAATAAATGATGAAAGGTCAGTGGAATTACTCATTTTCTTAGAGAATGTTTATATTTCGTCGTTTGTGATATAATATTATTTTCGATAGTGTACAGGTAGGTTTTTACAAGAATTATTTCTGAGTGACGACTTGTTGAACGTGACAAACGCCTACTTCTTGCATTGGTTGTACTCGACCATCGTTTTTTCTAGCAGTTATTTCAATTATCTATAATCTGTAAGTTTTAAAAATTGTCAAAATAAACACTGGATTTGCTTTTGTTTCGTATCGTAACCAAAAACATGAAATTTGTATATCAGGAAATAGGACAGGCAACACTCCTGGAAATGCATTTTAGTTATACACTTGAAATGCTCTGAAGCAAAGGCGGGCGTGGTAGCACAGTGAACTGGGCTGCTGCGATTTGAATCCTGACCAGAATATATATGATTTTTCGACATGAAGCCGTGTTCTTGTTCGGATCCGTTGTAAACCTGCAGTTTCTACGGTTTATAAGATTAATGTCCACTTTAAATATCCAGTTTATTTTTGCTCTGTAACAGGGGCGTTAGAGGAATTGTTTTACACCATTGAAATCCTATTTGCTATATGGTAAGAAGTCAGCATTTATAGGCCTAATATTTGATAAATGATGATTGGATACTTACTTTAGTTTAAATTCAACTGGTTGGTTTTTCAACCCATGAATTAAAAAGAATTGGTAGATTATTTTTAGTCACTCTTAACCCATTCCCATAATCGCAGATATGGTATACTGTATTATTTCTTAACCAAGAGCCTTTTAAAAGTGTTGACATTGCAGACTAAATCATGTTCATTCAGCTACCATATACAGGAGAAAACTATAGAGGCTACGAGGGCAATACTCAACATACAGAACATACTCAGCTCTCTTTAGCAATGGCATTCTGAAACCACAATATCATCTGTAATTAGCAATAGGCCTATATGGTCTAGAATTCATCTGGGAAAAATTATCTAAGTGATTGTGAGAAAGAAAAAGTGAAAGCTTGTTTCCTGAAATGTACATTGAGAATAGGGAAACAGCTCTATCAAGACAAGCTAAGGAAACATTCTTGTAGCCTACTTCTGATTACCACTACCTTCTACTGTACATATAAGGCACTTCTGTGCAAGAAGAGGATGGAAATAGAAAACGACTTTCACAGTTGGAGTGCTGTGCTCAAAAGAAAGTGGGCAGAAGAGAATCAAGACCAAAGAAAATGTTGTTACGAGATATACTGTTCACGGTTTCCACAATAATGTTTGTAAAAAAAAAATGATGGTATTATCCTAATAAGAAATGTATTTGTGAATTGTGACAAAAATGTGGAGGATATCCTATAACAGATTGCCCACGTAGGACTAAATCTCTACACGATTGTAGCAAAGATTAATCCAATCAGTCAATCAATACTGATCTGCATTTAGGGCAGTCGCCCAGGTGGCAGATTCCCTATCTGTTGCTCTCCTAGCCTTTTCCTAAATGATTTCAAAGAAATTGGAAATTTATTGAACGTCTCCCTTGGTAAGTTATTCCAATCCCTAACTCCCCTTCCTATAAATGAATATTTGCCCCAGTTTGTCCTCTTGAATTCCAACTTTATCTTCATATTGTGATCTTTCCTACTTTTATAAACGCCATTCAGACTTATTCGTCTACTAATGTCATTCCACGCCAACTCTCCGCTGACAGCTCAGAACATACCATACTTAGTCGAGCAGCTCTTCTTCTTTCTCTCAATTCTTCCCAACCCAAACATTGCAACATTTTTGTAACGCTACTCTTTTGTCGGAAATCACCCAGAACAAATCGAGCTGCTTTTCTTTGGATTTTTTCCAGTTCTTGAATCAGGTAATCCTGGTGAGGGTCCCATACACTGGAACCATACTCTAGTTGGGGTCTTACCAGAGACTTATATGCCCTCTCCTTTACATCCTTACTACAACCCCTAAACACCCTCATAACCATGTGCAGAGATCTGTACCCTTTATTTACAATCCCATTTATGTGATTACCCCAATGAAGATCTTTCCTTATATTAACACCTAGATACTTACAATGATCCCCAAAAGGAACTTTCACCCCATCAACGCAGTAATTAAAACTGAGAGGACTTTTCCTATTTGTGAAACTCATAACCTGACTTTTAACCCCGTTTATCATCATACCATTGCCTGCTGTCCATCTCACAACATTTTCGAGGTCACGCTGCAGTTGCTCACAATCTTGTAACTTATTTATCACTCTATAGAGAATAACATCATCCGCAAAAAGCCTTACCTCCGATTCCACTCCTTTACTCATACCATTTAAGTTATATATATATAAATCGTTGGGGCCATCAAGGACCACGTTAAGTCTTATTGCATTTGACACTGAACTTGGCCTTCTTTAGAGCCCAAATTTCCCTCATTCTTTGTGAGTGGGCCTGCTTACGCTCCTCTGTCCAAGGGGCACCGTGTCTTCTCTTCGGTTGCTCGTTTCGGTTTAGCCCGTTCGTCAATATTTTCTTGCGGAAGAGATCTCTGTTAAAGGCGTCTTCAGCTGAGATATGTAGCATTTGCAGGTCTTCTTTGGTATTTCTAAACCAGGGAATTGTGGTTTTGGGGTTTGAATCAAAAAAGTGAAAGATTTCTTTAGTTAACTTTCTTCTGTCCATTCTTTTCAGATGACCGTAAAATTGTGCCCGTCTTTTTCTGATTGTGTCGGTAATTTTCTCTATTTTGCTGTAGACTTCCTTGTTGGATCTCTTTTGATGGATTCCATTTCTGTACTTTGATCCCAAGATTCCTCTCACAATTTTGCGTTCTCTTTTCTCCAGTTCTTTAAGGAGTCCTTTGTTGGCATTTAGAGACAGGGTTTCGGCTGCATATAGAACTACTGGCTTCAGAACTGTTTCATAGTGACGTATCTTGGTGTTTTGGGAAAGGCATTTTTTGTTAGATTGTGCGGGATGTTTGGTAGGCTATTTCCAGTTTGTGTACTCGCTCCTGAAGTGCTTCTTTGTCCAGTCCATTTTTCATGATGATCTCACCCAGGTATTTGAATTTGTCTACTCGGGCGATGTCCCCGTATTTTGTATGGAGTTTTGGTGGAGCCTCTTTGAAGTTAGTCATTACTTCTGTTTTCTCAAACGATATCTGCAAACCAGTTTGTTCGGCAATTTCCTTTAAAATTTCAACTTGAGCTCTAGCGGTTTCTATGTCGTTTGAGAGAACAGCAATATCATCGGCAAATGCTAAGCAGTCTGTTGCGATCCCCTTGGATTTGGTTCCTATTCTCAATGGACTGTAGTTGGTTTCCTGTAATCTCACCCGCCAGGTTCTGATGACATACCATTTATATATATAAGAAAACATAAAGGTCCGATAATACTGCCTTGAGGAATTCCCCTCTTAATTATTACAGGGTCAGATAAAGCTTCACCTACCCTAATTCTCTGAGATCTATTTTCTAGAAATATAGCAAGCCATTCAGTCACTCTTTTGTGCACTCATTTTTGCCAGTAGTCTCCCATGATCCACCCTATCAAATGCTTTAGACAGGTCAATCGCGATACAGTCCATTTGACCTCCAGAATCCAAGATATCTGCTATATCTTGCTGGAATCCTACAAGTTGAGCTTCAGTGGAATAACCTTTCCTAAAACCGAATTGCCTTCTATCGAACCAGTTATTTATTTCGCAAACATGTCTAATATAATCAGAAAGAATGCCTTCCCAAAGCTTACATACAATGCATGTCAAACTTACGGTATGCAACTCTTATTCCTTTTCAAGTGAATCTTCATAAATTTATTATAATCTCAAATTTGAATATTTTGTTTTGTTTGTTCATTTGGTAGTCAAACTATTTATTAAACAGCTGTTTTCCAGCAGCATTGCCTTCAGAGAAATCTTGGTGTCTCATATCATGATCATATCACAAATGAAGAGATATTTCAAACATCACTCTTGAAACACCTGCTGGCATTTGAGACTGAGTGCTGGATGCAACTTACTCTCACATTCTCCACATGGCCAAAATTTGACATCCGAAAACTCCATGGAGAGGAAAGAAGAAAAGGACATCTTTGAAGACCTTGGTGTCACATATTTCAAGAGAACCTCAGAACAGTCAGCATCTCTTTAAAACAACCAGTACAGAAGCATTGGAGAATTCTTGCTGCTCTATGTGCTTTGCACAGGACTATGTGACGATGATTATCATTATTATTAAAGATCAGTCATGGAGTGTTGCTCGTCAGATCTGAAGATCACAGATTACAGGCAGTTTTTGTGGACTTCATACAGGCATATGACTCCATTGACAGGAAAACATTGATGGGTGTTCTAGAAGAGTTTGGAGTAGACAAGAAAAGAAATTTAATCAGGCAGAAAATCAGCAATACTTACTCCAAAATAAAGTTCAGGGGAGAGATCTCTGAGCCTTTCAAAATCAGAACCGGTGTAAGACAAGGAGATGAACTCTCTACAAACATGTTCAACTGCGTTCTGTAAAAAGTCGTTAGGGAATGGAAGAAGGGAATTCCTGACAAAAAGACTTTCAGGATTGGGAGAGGTAAGGAGAGTATACTTATAAACTGTTTGGCATTCACTGATGATTTAGTGATACCCTCCAATGACATAGCAACAACTAAGGAAAGGACTGAAGAAATCCAGATGATAGCAAAGAAGACTGGGCTTCAAATTTGTAACTCATTCAGTATAATTTATTAAATTCACAAATAAAGGAACAAAGAATACATAAAATTAATAGGTGACCAAGTACAGACGTCCTTCGCTCCTTTTTTTATGGAGTAGGATTATTGTACTTTGTTTCCGTTCCTTTTGGTATTTCTTTGGATTGGAATATTGCGTTGAACAGTCTAGTGATAGCTAGTACGAGCTCCTTACCCCACTGTAAGTATTCGTTGAATATATTGTCGTTCCCTGGGCATTTTTAGTCTTTTTTGCTTCTTTTATCGCTTCACTCACCTTGCCGGGGAGGATGGGCAGTAACTTCCCTTCTCGGATGCCCTCTGGATTTTCATGCTTTTGGATCAAATTTTCTTTTTCAAGGGTGCTAGAGTACAGTTTCTCATAGAATTCTATGACAGTGGCATGCAGCGCTCTTGAGGCTAATCGTTTTTCATTTGTCCTCTTCACTCCTAATATCCAGTGTCTGCTATCCATCATCTTTTTCCTAATCTTTCTTATTGAAGTCGATCTTTCCATAACTTTCTTGACCGTGTCAGTGTCATGCTCCTTGATGTCTTTCCGAATTTCTCTTTTTTGTACGCTTGACATACAGACATCGCATCCCTGGACCCTTCTGTATGCAGATGATGTACTTGTCCAACAAACACGCCATGGACTCCAACGCCAGACACAAACTTAGAGCGAAAAATTAGCTGAGAATGGTCTGCGCCTCAACACTCAGAAAACCGAATACCTAGAATGTGGCCCCCAAAATAGTGGGACCATAAGGATCAATAATCAAGACTTGCAGAAAACCATGCATTTTAAATACCTAGGGTCAGTTGTCACTTCGAACTGTGAAACCACTTTTGATACCCGAGCGCAGGTAAATGCAGCTTGGCTCAAGTGGAGACAAGTCACCGGAGTCCTCTGCGATAAAAAGATACCTCACCATCTAAAGGCAAAAATTTACAAGACCGTGGTACACCCAGCAGCTCTTTACGGGGCAGAGTGTCGTCCAGTGACAAAAAAGCATGAGCAGACTCTTCATACAATGGAAATGAAGATGCTTCGATGGACTCTTGGACTGACTCAATGTGACCGCATAAGAAATGCAGATCTTCGACAAAGGCTTGGCGTCGCTCCAATTGTGGAGAAAGTGAGGGAAGCACATCTCTGTTGGTACAGTCACGTTATGAGAAGGCATGATGGCTCAATTGCAAAAACAGCTCTCCAAGCTGATCCGGGAGGAATATGATCACGTGGAAGGCCTTTAAAGCGGTGGACTGTCAATATCAAGGCTGACATGCATGATGTTGGTTTAAAACCTGAAGATGTCAGCAATAAGATGAAATGGAGGAGATGTTGCAAAACAGCGGACCACATACTTTGGGATAAACGCTAGGAAAGAGAGAGTTCAACTCTGCATATTCAGACTTTTTCTAATGGTTGACTTCTGTCCCCGGTTTCAATTTCTCTCTCTCTTCAATCAATCTTCTGGTGCTCTCCTTCAGCTTATTTATCTTTCCTGCCTCCCCCCTCGCCCCCCACCCCTCCATTAAGGATACTTTTGCAGTGTCTGTTATGCACTTACTCAGTTTGTTATGTAGGTTCTGTGGGTTAAAGCCCTTTTGTTAATCTAGTTCTTGCAGATTCTTCATCAGTTCGTTTTTATACTGGCTTTAGTTGACCCTTCCAGGGTTGTCCCTTTGAGCTTTGAAGTATAGGGGTCTTTTCTTTGGAATAAGCATTTTCAGGCGAACCATTCTATAATCAATGTCTAGTTTCAGTCCATTGATAACTTGGATATCCTTAATGCCCTCTAGCTTGTCTGTCAGTATGAAGTCTATTTCATTTTTTATTTTCCCGTTTTGAGCTAGCTATGCCTATCTATTACTTGTTTTCTTTTCCCTTGAAAAAATTGTATTTACGCCAGGCTGAGTGGCTCAGACAGTTGAGTCACAGGCCTTCTGAACCCAACTTGGCAGATTTGATCCTGGCTCAGTCTGGTGGTATTTGAAGATGCTCAAATACATCAGCCTCGTGTCGGTAGATTTACTGGCACGCAAAAGTACTCCCATGGGACAATATTCCGTCACCTCGGCTTCTCCGAATATCTTTAAAATGTGCTAGTGGGACGTAAAGCGAATAATATTATCATCGTTAAAGATGTTTACGACTTTTAATCTTTGCCCCCTGTGCAAACTGTATTAGCCTCTCCCCTCTTTCATTCCTTGATCTGTAACCTTAGAGTCCTATCTGTTCTTCTTCATCTGTTTTACTGTTGAAGTCCCCAGTTTCAATGGTTTTATCCTCTTTTTAAAGCCTAGTGTGTCTTGTAGAAGCTCATAGAAATTTTCTATTTTTCCTCTATGCTAACTTCTGTAGCTGAGGATAGACTTGGATCATAATGTGTGTATTCCTATTTAATTTCAGGGATAGTACAATTATTCTTTCAGAAATCCCTCTTATTTCTTGTATGCAGTGTTTTAGTTGTTTTATTATTATGAACCCCATCCCTTTTTGGCCTTTCGTTTCACCTATTTCTTCATATTTTCTCACCTCACTGAGATTTAATACGTCAAATTTTATGTCGGTGCATTCTGGAGTACTGTTTCTTTTTCTTCCGTTCTCAGAGATCTTACATTCAAGGTGATGATTATTAGCTCTTCCCTGTTCACATTGTGTAGTGTTTTAGTACATTTCACCTCCTGGTTTTTTGTATTGAAATCTTTCCAGTTTATTCATTGACCGTTTATAAGGATCTTCTGATAACCTACTTTTACATCATTGTTGCTTTTCCCTCTCTCTTCCCTAGCTTTCCTTCTTAGTGCTGCTTGGATCTCCCTCTTGGTCTTGTAAGGTCATCATCTATATATGCCTCCCCTAACATTGTCTTATTTTTAAATGTTCTTAACTTGTCTTCAAATTTCTTGAAGGTGACTCTCACATTCCTCTGTTGATTTTATATTTTGCTATGTAGACTTCATTTTCTGTTAAACCTACATCTATCATACCCATGATCTCCTTAGCCTTGCATCAGACTAATTACTTGAGATCTTAAAATTAGTTTTTGTTTGTTATATGGTTCATTGCTAACACTAATTTTCACAGAGATACATTGGATGAACCATGTGAGGTATGCTAGTCCAAGCTTAGAAATCTGAGGTATGATCATTAAGGTTTACTTTGCAGTCTGACACCGTGGTTAGCTGGTTTGAGTCCCATTGGTGAAAAAAACTGTCACCATCAGAATGTTGATTGGCAGAGGAAGAGACATGGTGGTATAAAATTCCTAATTACTAGATTGCATGCCAAAAGCCTGAGTTCAATTACAAACCTCTGAAGTGTTCATATGAAATGAGGGCATATGTCGCTGTTGATGGTGATTTGTCTGTCGGACCGAGCAAGTGGTTGCGTGGTTTGGGTCACATAGCTATCAGTTTGCATTTTGGAGATAGTGGGTTTGAACCCTATTGTCGGTAGCCCTGAAGATCGTTTTCCATGGTTTCCCATTTTCACACTAGGCATGCCGGTGATGTACCTTAATTAAGACCATGGTTGCTTCCTTCCCACTCCTAGCCCTTTCCTATCCCACAGTCATCATAAGATCTATCTGTATCAGTGCGCCGTAAAGCAAATTGTAAATTGTCATCTGGGGAAGATGAGTCTTCAGCAGAACCATGTTATTCAACAAGAGTAGGCTTTGTGCTGACACCAGATTTAACTCTCTTCCCACCTCATCACAGACACATACGTGCAGGTCGCCCTTGGGTGTCTACTAGAAAGACCTGCTCTAGGCTTCCCTAGAGGCCACACAATCACCTGAGATATAGTTAGATGGCAAATATAAGTGTATTGTGTTTTGGTCCACAAGTAGACTTATTGTAGCTGAAAGTGATGCGACATAATACACCTATTTGTTCTACAGAAAAACTTCAGTGACTAAAAATTGATTTATTTATGTTCTGCTTAAAATAACAAACATCACTAGGAGAAATGAGTGGATTTCCAGGTCTTTAACTGCCATGTTTGTAGTGTATAAGGGAATGAGTTTGGTTTCAATTTACAAAGTTGATCATATTTTCAGCAAGGTAAAAATCATGCAAAAATGGTGTGAAATGATATTTAAAGTAGATGAGAGGAGAGATCCTTCCTTTATGCTTGCCATGGACCCACCAATCCAACCTTAGAAATTGTTGTTGTTGGAGTCATAGGTCCATAGACTGGTTTGAAGCTGCCCTCCATGCCACCCTATCCTGTGCTAACCTTATACATGGGCTTGTCCTTCCTAAGTCGATCCTGTACGATCAGACGTAAAGTCAGGATTGCTTCACATGTTCCTACATTATTCTGAAGCCAAACTGATCTTATCTAGACTTAGTTTCAACTTGTCTTTCCAGTCTTATGTAAATAATACATGTTAAAATGTTGCAGTTTAATTACAAACTGACCAATAGTGCAATAGTTTTCACACTTGTCAGCACTTGCTTTCTAGGGAATAGATATAAAACCATTCTGCCTAAATTTGGATGGCACTTCTTCTGTATCATACAGCTTGCACACTAAATAGAATAACCTCACCATGCTGGTGTCTCCTATATAAGGAAGTCAGTAATTCTAACGGTATGTCATCAGTTCCAGGTGCCTTGTTCCTACTTAGGTCTTTCAAAGCTCTATCAAATTCTGACCCCAAAATTGTCTCTCCTATATCAACAGCATCATTAGTCTCTTCTTGTTCCTGAACCATATCATCTACTTCTTTCTCTTGATACACCTGTTGGATATGTTCCTGCCATCTTTCTGTCTTGTCTTCTTTCCTTGGAAGTGGTTTTCCATCCAAATTCTTAATATATACAGTTTTCACTTCTCCAAAGATTTCCTTGATTTTCCTGTATGCAGCATCTACCTTTCCCAGTACCATACAACCTTCTATATCCTTTCACTTCTCTTTCAGCCATTCTTCCTTAGCTGTCCTGCACTTTCTATATTCTTCATTCTTTAATCACCTGTATTTCTTTCTGCCCTATTTTGTGCATTTTTGTACTTTCGCCATTCATCAGTCAGGTCTAGTATCTGCTGAGTTATCCACTGATTCTTAGTTGATCTTTCCTTTCTTCCTAACCTTTCTTCAGCAGCCCTACTGATCTCATTCTTCACAACTGTCCATTCTTCCTCTATTGTGTTTCCTTCTGTCTTTTCATTTAATCCTTGTGCAACGTGTTCCTTGAAACAATTCCTCACACTCTTTTTTTCAATTTGTCTAGATTCCATCTCCTTGCATTTCTTCCTTCAGTTTCTTCAACTTCATATGGTATTTCATGACTAACAAGTTGTGGTCAGAGTCCACTTCTGTTCCTGGGAAATACTTGCAATCCATTCTGCATAATCATAATGAAGTCTATTTGATACCTTCCAGTGTCTCCAGATCTTGCCCACGTATACAGGCGTCGTTTGTGGTGTTTGAACCAAGTATTAGCAAGGACTAATTTACGATAGGTGCAGAATTCAACCTGCCGATTTCCTCTTTTATTCCTTTGTTTCATTAAGGGTTATGAACTTTGTTTCAATACAAATTCTCCTACTGTATTACCTTCTCTTCCTTGGCCTACCACTACATTCCAGTCTCCCATCACAATTAGATTCTTGTCACCTTTTGCATATTGTATTAAATTTTCTATCTCTTCATATATTCTTTCACCGGGCAAGTTGGCCGTGCGTGTAGAGGCGTGCGGCTGTGAGCTTGCATCCGGGAGATAGTAGGTTCGAATCCCACTATCGGCAGCCCTGAAGATGGTTTTCCGTGGTTTCCCATTTTCACACCAGGCAAATGCTGGGGCTGTACCTTAATTAAGGCCACGGCCGCTTCCTTCCAACTCCTAGGCCTTTCCTATCCCATCGTCGCCATAAGACCTATCTGTGTCGGTGCGACGTAAAGCCCCTAGCAAAAAAAATATATATTCTTTCGATTTCTTCATCACCTGCTGACCTAGTAGGCATATAGACCTGCATTATTGTGGAGGGTGTTGATTTGGTGTCTATCTTTATGACAACAATCCTTTTACTATGCTGGTCATAGTAGCTTAGCCGCTGCCCTATTTTCTTATTCATTATCAGCCCAACTCCTGCATTCCCCAGTTTGATTTTGTGTTGATAATTCTGTAGTTGCCTAAGCAAAAATTCGGCTCTTCTTACCAATGTACTTCACTTATATAAACTACATCTAACTTTGGTCTATCCATTTCCCTCTTCACATTCTCTAACCTACTTCAATGATTCAAACTTAGTATCTTCCTGATGATTGCCGCCTCTTGTGTAGTCCCCACCTAGAGATTCGAACAGGGGACTATCTTACCTCCAGAATTATTTACCCGGAAGGAAACCATCATCAGTACATCATTCATATGGAGAGAGGTGCATGTCCTCTGGAGTTAGTTACAGCTTGTAATTTCCCATTGCTTTCTGCCATGTAGCAGTAGCAATAGATATGCCATGTTAAATATTATTACAGGCCATATCAGTCAATCATCTAGACTGCCACCCTTAAATCTTCCGAGAGGCTGCTGCCTCCCTTTCAATGAACCATTCGTTAAACTGGTCTCTCTACAGATAACCCATCTGATATGGTTGCACCTACAGCTTGGCTATATGCTTCACTGAGATGTACAAGCCTCCCCACCACAGCAAAGTCATATGATTCACAGCGGATTACCTTAGAAATATTCTTACTTATATAGAAAAATGTTTTTGACAGGTGTTACAAAAGGGAAGGGCAAAGTGTGGTTCAGCGCTGTTTGTCAGCAATACAGTACTATTGTACACAACAGTTTCTTTTAGGCATGTAAATCAGAGAATGATGTGGGTAGGTGCGGCAGGTGGAGGAATTAGGACAAGAATTGTCTCGGTGGATATGAGGAGGAAATTGACAAGTTTTATTAAGCACTGAGTGACATCACAGTCATGGTCAACAGCAAGAGTAGGATAGTGCTAATGGGCAATTTCAGTGCAAGAGTTGAAAATAGAACTTAAGGATATGAGAAGGTGATGGGTAAATGTGGGGAAGGAATAGATGCTTATAGGAATGGGAAGTGTTTACTGTACTTTTGTGCTAGTATGGAATTAAGTTATGAATACATTCCAGCACTTACCTGACCGCTGCAGATGGGAGGGTAGGGGCACCAGATCAATAATAGACTATATCATAACAAGACTTTAAATTCAGGAAATGTGCGGTTATTCAGGAGATTTTTTGATGATACAGATCACTGTCTGATCTATAGTGAACTAAGTATTGCTAGGCCTACAGTGGAGAAAGTGAAATATGTCTCGAGAAGTATAAGGGTAGAAAATCTCGAGGACAAGAAAATTAGACGGAAGTACATGGATACAGTATCGGTGACTAAGGAGGGCGACTGCCCCCCCACTCGGCCCCCTCCCCCCCCCACTCGGCCCCCTCCCCCCCACTTTGTAGAGAAAACATCACATTTTTATTCCATTTTAGCCAGCTGAAACTAGGAATTATAGGAATTATTAAAAAGCAATTTGTGCAAATTTTTAATTATTAACAAAATTATTATCAATAATACCCACAAAATGTCGTTCGTTGCAGCTAACCATTTTGTATAGCGCCAAGCAAGTAGTGGAGACTTCGCAAATGCTATGAGGAAGGGTAACAGGGGTATATTTTTTGCCAAGGTCGTGGACACTGAGGTATGATTCACCTGCTTGCCGCGTGCATTCGTCAATCTGGCAGTCTCTTTAATATTGTCTGTTAGTTTCTAAGTGTGTAGTGAAATACTAAATGATTTTTTTAAATTTTATAATCACATCATACGTCTATTTAATTGCAATGCATGTATAATATTGTTTCTTTGGAGAAAATTTTATTGTGTAGTACTGAATCAAAACTCAAAAAGCTATTATTGTTGCACTTAAGTTAGTAAACTGTCAACCTTTACCTCTCTGTCGAAATTTGCTCTAAGAGCATCAAAAACTTACCATTTTGTTGCTTTTTTGTTCAGTTTTGATGTGTATATCCCTCAGTCTGGCTACTTTCTGTTGTCTGTATATTTTTTGCCCCCCCCCCCACTTCTAATTCCCAATCGCCGCTACTGCATGGATATGGTTAATAAAATTCCAAACAATAGACAGTAGGCAAGTTCAGAATATAGACAGAGAATGAGTGACAAATAGGGAAGCTATGGTAGAAACAGCAAGAAAATGTCTAGGAACAACTGTGTGTAAAGATGGGGAAAAGCAGATGTATTGGTGGATTGATAAAGTGAAAACAGCTTGTAAACGTAAAAAGAAGGCGTTCAGAGATAGCTCCAAACAAGGACTGATGCTGACAGGGAATTGTACGTAGATGAAATAGAGTGAAACAAATAATTGTTGAATGTAAGAAGAAATCTTTGGAAGATTTCAGTAATAATGGGCGAGTTGGCTATGCGGTTAGGGGCACGCGGCTGTGAGCTTACATCCGGGAGATAGTGGGTTCGAACCCCACTGTTGGCAGCCCTAAAGATGGTTTTCCGTGGTTTCCCATTTTCACACCAGGCAAATGCTGGGGCTGTACCTTAATTAAATCCATGGTTGCTTCCTTCCTTTCATCCCATCATCGCCATAAGACCAATCTGTGTCAGTGCAACATAAAGTAAATAGCAAAAAAAAAAAAAAAAATTGGTAACAACCTCTAACGGCTAGGTCAAGCGGCAGGGTTACCTTTCTGGGCGGTAACAAAGAATCCTAGAAGTGAAATGGCATATGTCTTTTAGTGCTGGGAATGTCCGAGGACATGTTCAGCTCGCCAAGTGCAGGTCTTTTGTTTTGATGTCCATAGGCGGCCTGCACGTCGTGATGAGGATGAAATGATGATGAAGATGACGCATACATCCCGCCCCGTGCCAGCAAAATTAACCAATGATGGTTAAAATTTCTGACCCTGCTGGGAATCAAACCCGAGACTTCTGTGACACCAGCACGCTAACCATTTAGCCATGGAGCCGTGAATTCTAGAAATGAAGGGAAAAAAAGAAATGAATAATGTTTTTAGTAAATCAGGTGAACTCGTAATAGATACCAGGGTGAACTCATAATAGATCCCAGGTAATCACTGAACATGTGAAGGAATATTTTGAAAATCTTCTCAGCATAAAAAAATCTTACTGGTGACGTCGCAAACAACCGAGCTGATGGTAAACAAAGATATTGGTGAAATTACGCTTGAAGAAATGGAAAGGATGGTAAAAACACTCCATTTTCAAAAAAGCAGCAGGAATAGATGGAATGAGGCCTGAAATGGTGAAATGTAGTGGGAAGGCAGGGATGAAATGACTTCATGGAGAAGAGATTAGCATGTATTTTAGTAAGATACCTTCTGATTAGATGAAAGCAGTAACTGCACCTGTCCACAGTATAAGCAAGGGAACAAGAAGGATTGCAACAACTCTCACTGTATTTCATTGATCAGTATACCAGGCAAGGTGTTCACTGGCATTTTGTAAGAGAGAGTGCGTTCAGTGGTTGAGAGTAAGTTGGATGAAAACCAGTGTGGTTTCAGACCACAGAGGGGCTGTCAGGATCAGATTTTCAGTATGTGCCAGGTAATTGAAAAATGCTAAGATAGGAATAAACAGTTGTTTCATAGATCTAGAGAAATCATATGACAGAGTACCCTGTTGGGGGACTATGGGATTAAGGACAGATTATTAAAAGCAATCAAAGGCATTTCTGTTGACGATTGGGCTCCAGTTAGAATTGATGGTAGAATGAGCTCTTGTTTCAAGACACTTGCAGGGATTAGACAAGGTTGTCATCTTTTGGCTTTGTTGTTCATAATTTACATGCGTCATCTACTGAAAGATATGAAGTGGCTGGGAGGGATTCAGTTAGGTGGAAATGTACTAAGCAGTTTGGCCTGTGCCAACAACTTTGTCTTAATGGCAGATTGTGCTGAAAGCCGGCAGTATAACATCTTGCAACTTGAAAGTAGATGCAACGAGTAAGATATGAAAATTAGCCTTTCCAAGACTGAAGTGATGTCAGTAGGTAAGAAACCTAAGAGAATTGAATGTTGGATTGGGAATACAAAGCTGGAACAAGTAGATAATTTCAAGTATTTAGGATTGAATCAAAGTACAGCAAAGCTAATATAGTGAGTTCATAGTTGCAATCAACAGTATTCTGTAAGAAGGAAGTCAGCTCCCAAACAGAACTATCTTTACACTGGTCTATTTTCAGACCAACTTTGTTTTACGGGAGTAAAAGCCAGATGGACACGTATATATTATTCATAAGTTACAAGTAACAGGCATGAGAGTAGCAAGAATGATCGCTGCTACAAACAGGTGTGAATCATGGTAATAGGGTACTCAGAATGAGGTGATAAAGGCTATGTTAGGAATGAACTTGATGAATGAAACTGTACGCATAAATGGGCTTCGGTGGTGGGGTCATGTGAGACAAATGGAGGAAGTTAGGTTACCTGAGATAATAATGGACTCAGTTATGTGGAGGGGCTAAGAGGAGTACAGGAAGGCCAAGACTGATGGTTAGACTTGGTTTGTAATGGTTGAAAGATGAGAGGTATAGAACTAAATGAGGCTACAGGATTAGTTGTAAACAGATGAGTGTGGCGGTGTTTAGTAAATTTGCAGAGGCTTGAAGACTGAACAGTGAAAGGCATAAGTTAACAGTCTATAATGAAGATGTATGTATGTATGTATGTATGTATGTATGTATGTATGTATGTATTTAAGACAGCCGTCATGTTTCCATGAATGTGAACCTGTGGTATATGATGGCTGAAGATAATACCTGTCCAGAATAGTGCTGAACCTCCGAAATGTTGATGACATATTACTGAGAATGGTTCATTGTAACATTCCTCTCTTGCTCAACATATGTGCAGAGAATTGTCATCAGGGTGTAAACCAATATGTACTTCATCAGTGATGAACGTTCTGGATCTCTTGTACAAGTCTGATTTGCTTTTGCCCATCAAACGTGAGTTGTTGAAGTGGAGGCATCTTGTGGGGTCTTCTTGAATACAGTTCCTCATCACTGAGTCTGTTGCGCACAGTTTGGGTACCATACTTACAGTAACTTCTGTGGCGTCTCAAAGCTTGTGGTGCAGAGTATTAGCTGTGCATGTAGTGTCTACGTGCAGCAGTCTTGAGCTGCTGCTGTTTTGTGTTTATGACCCCCACGATATCAATCTACTACTTTAAGTGTTTTGGAACTTTTTGCGCAACCTCAAGACAACACTTTGATTCGTATGAACAATGTTGGCAATGTAAGTAGTCTCATGTTCTGTTGGATCAAAGTGACAATTTTGATGTGTATGACGAGGCATTTAGGGTTGTCATGATTTAAAGAACACACTTGCTATCCAACTATAAATGAAACATAGATATTTGACATTGGTGGGTAAACGACAAATATGCTTAATTATTTCAATGAATGTGCCTGCACAAGATATTGTGAGTCCACCCAGCCTTCACTCCCATATAGTAGTCGATTTGAAAACAGACTGATGTAAAGATAGTTTTATCCGGAATTGATTTCTTTCTTACGGAATACCATTGATCACAACCGCAAGCTCACTGCATTAGCTTTAATACATCTTGATTCAATTTCACTTATCATATTACCATCCTGAATACTTGAATAATCCACCTGTTCCAGTTTCATATTCTCTTCCTGGCATTCAGTCCTCATAACTTTCTTCCCTACTGATATCACTCTAGTCTTGGAAATACTAATTCTCATTATCGTACTTTTTCACCACAATGTCCTATAATCTCATATACTCATTATAAAAAGCTAATGCATTACATTGCTGAACAGATATTTTTTACTACCAATAATGATTGTAACAGTAACTTGTTCTTTGATTTGACATGAATGTCAAAATCTTGTGGTTGAATAATAAGCTATAGTAAATTACAGGGTCTTTTTTTTTAGTTCGCTCCACAGCATTACTCAGAGCACGGCACGACTGGCGCAATGACACTCCGTCACTAGCCGATATAATGCGCGGTTTTCCTCCCCACTACTCACGGCAGTCCATACTTATAGAAAGCTATTTCTAGTGAAACTATTAGTCTAAAACCTACTAGGCATTACATTTGATGTTCAAAATGTTGTCCCTCAGCTGTCAAACACGCCTGACACCTCGTAAATTGGTTTGCAGACACTCGGGGAATCTCAGCCCATGTGATGTTCGAAATACTTGTGTAATGTTCTCTTGTAGTTCTTCTCTTGTGTGAGAGTTGTTCACATACACTTTTCCCTTCGGCATCCCCCACAGGTAAATAATCATAGGGATTAAATCAGGAGATCTAGGGGGATAATTAACCACACGATCTTCGAAAACTTCCCGTATTACGTCTATAGACCGATTAGCAGTGTGTGCCGTTGCATTGTCTTGCATGAAGTAACCATTACTCCTTTCTTCTTCCGTCATCTCTTGAAAGAATGGTCTGAGAATGAGGACTATATATCGATCAGCATTTATTGTTTCACGGAAAAATATAGGTCCTGTAATTCTGCGAGCACTTATTGTGCACCAAACTGCTATCTCCACATCATGAAGTGGACGGACATGCAGCTGGTGGGGATTTTCTGCACACCAGTAGCAATTGTTTTGACTATTTACATAGCCACTTAAATGTAGCCATGCTTCATCACTGTAAAATAAAAGTTCTGGGTCAACATACCCGTCGTGAACTGACTGAAGCAACCAGTTACAATACCAAACCGTAGCGAAACTGTCAGGTCCTCTTAAATATTGGGCAAGGGTGGGTTTGTATGGTTTTGCTTTTAACAGTTTTGTTGCTTTGTGGGCAGAAGATGACGACACATTAGCTTGTACGGCAAGATGAAATGGAGATTTTGTTGGAGTTGTTTCCAAGAGATCTCCTATTTCAAGCTTTTCCTCTTAAAACGATTCGTCTCCTGCGTGATTTCTTGTTAAGAGTGGACCCGGTGGTGCGGACCTTCTTTACTAATTTATGTACCGTAATCCGATGGGGAGGGAGGATGCCAGGAAATCTGCAAATCAATTGAAAGCGGCACTGTGTATAAGAAGAATGCTTTTCATAGCACAACACAATGAATACACGCTGTTCTACTGTATATATCACTCATAAAGTACATGATTACTTTATTCCTACAGAAATGACACTATTTTAAAGCAAACACACTGAACATGCTACCAGTACCACAGATGTTAAACTAAACTATTGCTGCGAAGCAATGGTTATTGCTAGTGTACTGGATTAGATCATCTTAGCTGGTCTTGAAGCAATATATCTCTCGGCAAATGAGTCACCCGGCCACACTATCACCTTCTGTGCATGTTCTCCCGACACATGGAGCGAGCTAAAAAAAAAAGACCCTGTGTTTTAAGAATCACAATAAATGTTATTCAAAGCTACATATGTAGTGAAGGTTCCATAATTAGTACTAGTGAAGTAGATACAGTGCGATGTGACCTGGTGTCTCAAAGAAATTGTGCGTGTTATGTAATGCAGTAGTATGATACCACTTACCTTGGCTTGAAAATGTATCTTCTGCTTCATTGTTAATTTGCTAATCATTGATTTTTCCCATTTCTGTAATTTTATATCTAGTTGGTCAAGAAATACAGTCACAATATATTTGTTCTGCATGTGGGGGTAAGGGTTTTATATGATACATTGACATCTTTTACAGCCTCAGTTAAGTATGAACTACAAAAATGAGTTCTAATTGAGAATCAGAAATGGGACGAGAAGATAATCACCTTGAGGAATATCGCCGGCTTCTTCAGTCATTGAAAGGAACTGCTGAAGGACTATTGATTAGCCAAGTTTCAAATGTTTGGAATGTTTATGGTGGCTTGAATAGACTGCATCATGTGATGGAAAATATATTCAAACATGGATGTCGAGTCTTTAACCAAGATGTGAGTTATGTTTTTAAAAATGATAGTTGCAATTCTAACAGAATATTTTCAAAGTAGGTACTTTTTGTTGGCATGTTTCTGTGTAATGATTAACACAATGTTTTAATTTGTACCAAGGCTGTCGTTAAGGCAACAGTCCTATTAATATTTTAATTCTTTTGCATGTTCTACTAATAATTTACTAGGGAATCTATTTAGATCATTTAAATATATTCTTTATTTGCTATTTGGACTGTATGCATGATTTTATAATATCATTCAATTTTAGATATGCTCTCAGGTTTTAGCCTACATGAAAAAATATGGTTTATGATACAGTAAAACCTGTCTTAAACAGAATTTCAAGGGATCAGACCATTCTTTTGTTAAAGCCAAATTTTCATTTAATGAAGGTGCACTAAGAAATAAGAATTCTCCGTTTATTCACACTAGATACACTGTCAAACATAATTAAACTGATCAGTAATCTGATCACTTTTCTTGCTGGTAGAGTAGACACTCAAATACACGACAGTTGTTATCAGAATGCATAAAATTGATAGGTTTTCTTGCCGGTACAGTACTATTCTCCAGCTATCAAATAGAGTTTTCTCAGTTGCAGTGGCCTTAGTCTTGATTGTGTGGCTTTCTGTAAAAATTTAACCTCAGAAATTACAAAGAACATATCTGAACAGTTCTGCCTGAGGACAAATTCCTGTAGCTCCTTTAACCTTCTGATGACATCTTGATTAGTCTTCAGTCCGCACTGTCGTTTTTCCTCTTCTTCTTTGTCCCATAGTGAGAACAACTGAATCACTGTTGGAGAATTCCAGAGATGATAGCTATTTTTAGAGTAGAATACCATATGGAAAGTGGATTGTCCAGATGGTCCAGCCAATCAAAGGAAATACCCAGCAGTTAATCCGCAAAGCAGAGAGACTGGGAAAGAAGGAATGTACTCTGCCGCATGCAGCATACCTGTCCTTTCATCACAGACCTCTAGATTGTATACAGGATGGCTAAAATATTGCTAAATGATCTACTAGGAGGATTGGAAGTTTTCCATGTAAGGGCATATTTTGGCATTCATTTCTGCATTTGACAGTTTCTGCTTAATCCAGAGTGATTTGCATTACATTCAATCAGTCATTACTGATCTGCATTTAGGGCAGCTGTCCAGGTGGCAGATTTCCTATCTGGTGTTTTCCTAGCCTTTTCTTAAATGATTACAAAGAAATTGGAAATTTATTGAACATCTCCCTTGGTAAGTTATTCCAATCCCTAACTCCCCTTCCAACAAATGAATATTTGCTCCAATTTGTCCTCTTGAATTACAACTTGTACACCTAAGTCAAGAGAGTGAAGTGATTTCCCATTAAAGGCAAGTTTCCACTGAATAGAGGGTCCTTTTAAGGTTTCACTGTATACACAGAGAATCATCGAAAACATTCACCTCAAATAACTCATGAACTGTTTAAGATACCCGAAATCTCATTTCATTTTCAGTAATGTTACCAAGGGGAACATGTACTACTATTCCAGATAGCAGTGCCAATATTTTTTAAAGAAAATGGAACCAGAGTGTTTTATGCACCTAGCATTAGAGTTGAGGATATTGTAAATTCAGGGGTGTGCATATTTTTCAAATCCATTGAGTACTTCTCAAATATATGGAATGATTTCTAACCTGCTTCATCTGCGAGCTGTCCAATTCGATTGAATCACTAACCAGACAGCCAAGGCACGCACTGCATTTGGTTTACGAGATGTTGACACCTTGTTTCAACTTCTACTGATAGCAAGGTATTCACTCTGCTGTGCCCATAAATACATTCCGACATCCTGTGGTGTAGAAACCTTCAATATTGTCGTAGATAAAAGGTAAAGGAAAAATCAAATATGCAATGGGTTCTGTGGAACAGTAACTTCATTCTGATGTGACATTAATCCAGTGCTTTATTTATTCCGTAAGCACGTAACATGAATTCAACAATGAGAGGAACATAACAAACATGAGAGAGAATGATTTACATATTCTGTAATAATATGAATAACAACTGTTCTGAAAATCTGAAGAATCTGTACATCAACAGCTTGTGATTCAAACGTAGTGCATGCTATTGAAGCCTGGTTAATGATTGCATCCGATAAATTCATCGGGATTCCGTATTGAAAATTTGCAATGGAATAGAAAAAACGTTAATATATTTGTCCACCTTGTCAATACAATTACATTTATTTACAATTTTTAAATTGCAAAATCGCTACATAACTAGGACATATTTCAGCCTCTTTTAGACCATCTCCAGCTACATTAGGTAAAGGGTTGAAATACACATACCTATTATCTAAACAATCCAGTGGCATATTCTGAAGGTTACCAAGGCTATCGGTGAAGCCCAAACCTCAAATGAGAAGGATGGAAATGTAAAACACATAAGCGTATGACACATTGTTCCATTTACAATACTTGAAAGCAATGAGAAAAAACGTCGCTCGTATTTCTGAGTGCAAGGCATCGGAGACTGACATTGCAGCCCAGGCACTGCGTCCCTCTCCCCTCGACTCACCTCAAGCGGCTTGTTGCTGAATATCCAAATGGTGCGGGGACCGAGGAGATAGATGTGCAAGGCTTCGCTCCATCAGTTCGCCACTGTTAACCAGGGAGAGAGAGCAACCATGCATTCCTTATCGTATATACTTCCTCACCTCATACTCCTGACTTAATTATACAGATAACAGAGTGCTAGTATTTCACTCTGCTCTAATTCTGCATCTTTGTAGGAAGACACTGCAATGTCTGCTGCTATAGGAGTAATATTTTATTTTTATAGGTAGATCTACTAAAATGAAATCCTATCTTTCAGGTTTGGTATTCTCGTTTGTTGTTTGGAATCGAATCCATGATCATGGGTCAGACACCAACACTCATCTACCAAGGAAGTTAATAAACCAGTGAACTATGGGTATGACCGCTTGTAACACTAAAAATTCTATATGTTAATTTGATGATGATAATAATAAGAAGAATGGTGCACAGCCTGGGGAAAGGCATGGTGTTGACCTAATGAGGATGTCGTAAACACCCAGTTTCCAACCCAGGGCAACTAAGAGTATGAGGAGGTTGATTCTGAGAATTGAACTAGCGCCATCGACCCAAAGGCAAGCATTCTACCCATTTAGCCACAAAGTCGGACTTTAATTTGCTAAACCTGAGGCTACCATTTCCACTTATCAGGTATTGAGTATTGGCAGTGGCAGAGGCCAGGGCAGTAGCGTGTGAAACAGCCTTGACAACACAGCAAGCTACTGCAGTGGCTCAAAACGCATAAGGCTTGACATTCACTAAACCAACAGTTGAAAAAAGAATAACACTAGCCAACATGATTTTGTGGTAAAATAGAAAATATGTAATTCTTATGGAAATCGCTGCCCTGATTCCGAAAATGATGCTATTTTTTTTTTCCTATAACGTCTAGTTTTGATGCAATTCGGTGTTTTAGTATCTGCATGAATTCGTAAGATGTAATGTTAAGAGATGTTCTCGTGCAACATTTTTAGAATACAATTATGTGATTTGATTTGTTGCTGTTTGCATTTTATTATAGGTTTATTGCTGTCTAAATTTTCATTTTGCAGCTGGGAGTTTCATGGTAAATTCATAACAAACTCCCCCAGATACGCAATAGACCGCGAGGTATGTAGGATTGAAGATAAGACAGTTGAGCGTTTTTCTTTCATCTTAGACCACTTGAATAAACAGACGTGTTAAAAGCCCCAGCCCCTATGCAATGTTTATGATGACCTAATAAAGCAGTTTCCTTTCAAAGATAACAGTCCAAAAGTATTATATTCACGAAGATTAACTTGTATTTTGTACGGATGTTTCAAATCTTCTACGTTAATTGGGAGAGAAAGAGTATGATCCTAGTAACTGGCGTGTTTTTATTGACCCTTTGCTTCATAATACAAATGTTCTGGCATCCGTACCACTTGCACACTCCACAAAAATGTCTGAAACATACGAGACCTTAAAGTTGGTGCTTGAACAGATTAAATATCACGAGCATGGATGGCAAATTTGCGGTGATTTGAAGACCACTGGATTGTTGCTGGGACAACAAAAAGGCTATACAAAATTTCCCTGTTTCCTATGCGAATGGGATAGCAGGGCACGAGATAAACACTGGGATACAGTGAATTGGCCAGAAAGGAAACTACAACCAGGATCCAAAAGTGTCTTGAATGTAAGTCTTATTGACCATGAAAAAATCCTTCTTCCACCCTTGCACATCAAATTAGGATTGATGACACAGTATGCCAAGGCATTAGATAAAAGTAGCCTTGCTTTCAATATTTATCCACTAAATTTCCCTCATTATCAGATGCAAAAATCAAAGAAGGCGTATTTGATGGACCACAGATTCATAAACTGATGAAGGATAAAAATTTCAGACACGATGACCAAAATTGAGAAAGAGGCATGAAACGCATTGAAAGATGTAGTGACTAAATTCCTTGGCAACATTAAGGACCCTCAATACAAAGAAATTGTAAGGAAAATGTTGGTAAAGTTTAAGGAACCCGGTTGTAATATGAGCCTTAACTTCATTTCCTAGCTTCGCATCTGGATTATTTCCCTCCAAATTTAGGAGCTGTCAGTGAAGAACAAGGTGAAAGGTTTCACCAGGATCTCAAAGATGCAGAACGACGCTATTAGAGACATTGGGATGAGAATATGATGGCCGATTACTGTTGGTCAATTGCACAAGAAGACCCTTCTAGAGACCATTCAAGAACTTCAAAAACCCGGAAATTCCACGGAAAACGGGAAAAGACGGAGGTATGAATCTAACCTGCACATAATGTAAGTAACAAAACTGTGCATGTTTCACCATGTAATTTTTATTCAAGGTACGGTTATATTAATTTAAAAACAACTATACAGCCGAAACTAAATAGGCGCTTTATGCTTCAGTTTCACGAATTTCAATATACATTAAAAATATAATACAAACCATCTACTTGCTTACAAAGCAGCATTTATGTGTATTTAATGCATGCAAAATATGATTACGTTTTGCAAGCTGAAATTTACATTAATATATCAAATTTAATCAATACTAAGTATCAACAATTTTACGTAAGAACAAAATAACATTTTTTTAAATTGCCACTAAACCAGACGTGATATGCCAAAACTAATTTTTTTCTCGAATTCTGCGTTAAGAAATTCATAAAACCCACCTATTTTCGTTTTTACCACACAAAAAAAAGTGTTTTTTTTTTTTTTTTTTTTTTTTTTTTTTTTTTTTTTTTTTTTTTTTTTTGCAGGCTAGTGTAACCTAAGTGTAGTGGTGATGCTTGTTGTTTTAAGGGGCCTGAAGGTCATCGGCCCCAAGTGTAGTGGTAGCCCATGTCTTGATCGGAGCATACGCCACTGAAACACTCAGAATATTACACCATCATTGTTATTCTTAAGTGATAAAAGGTTCATGCATTACAATGTCCTTGTTTAAACAACACGAGAAAAATGAGCAGAAAAATAAAATTGAATTTGTAGTCCTTAATATATCAGAAAGTCCATAAAATCTTATAGAAGTTTAATAAAAATTCACCCTGTTTGGGAACTGCACATTCTTCACTTAACAAATGTTGTCAAATCTCTTGCTAAAAACCAGCTTATGAAGTTCTATATTGTGGACATCAGCTTGTTAGCTCTTTCTCAGAAAGACTGAAAAACATTAAAATTTGAAATTATCAGTAACATAACCATGGTCTTATAAAGGTGTAAAAAATATCTATAAAAGAACAGAGAAAAATATTAAGAATGAAGAAGAAGGAAAGAGAAAAAGGCAAAGGTGTAATATGAAAATTATACCTCATTAAGCAGAAAACTCATAGAAAATGTTTGAGAACTTTCTTAGGACGAAAGATAAATAAGAATATTGAAATTGAATGATGAGGACTATTTAGAACGAGCTGTGTTTGGGTAAACTCTCACGAATACTGAAAGAAAGAATCCACAGTGTCTTAGGGAAAAAAAACCAGCGAGTGCATTCTGTCAATTTCAACCTTTGGAGCACAAACATAGATCGTTTTTGCTAATAGTACACACATCACAAACAGCACAGAGAGGAATGGAATGGTCTATGGTAGACATCTCACTAAGGGACTGGTGCTATAATGAATAGATCAGGTAGAGAACAAAAGTTATAGACATTTTAAAGAAAATACTTCTAAAATAGAATTCTGCAGGTCACATAGCCAGAATTACAGATTGTAGAGGGAACATCATCAGCTGGGCCGAGCGAGTTGGCTACGCTCTGAGCTTGCATTCAGGAGTTAATGGGTTTGAAGCTCACTGCTGGCAGCACTGAACATGGTTTTCCCGTTAACAAGATATTAGTCTCATTCCATATTGCCGGTTTACACTTTACAATAGAAAAGCTTTTATTACTTCCTCCTATTCAATACATAGGTTGAAATGATTTTTAGCCAAACATGTTTCAGTTCATGTTTGAGCCATCTTCAGTGAAGTATATTAAAAAGTTACATGAATTAATGTTGAATAAGTAACACTAAAAACAATGTGAAGGAGCATGCAAAATCTGAGTAGAACATCTATATATATATAAAACTAGCAAGATACCCGTGCTTCGCTACGGTATTATACTGAAATTTATAACCGAATGCTTATCGTTTTATATATAACCCGCCGATATTCGCGATCTGACTCGTTTTCTGAGAGATTACGGCAACGTTCCCCCCATTTTTCAATCTTTTTTCCAGCAATAGATTTCGTACTTCCCGGGCTAGGTCCAGGTATTCCTCCCGGTCAGTTGAGTCCCTAAATCTTTGCCATGTTTTCCTATGAGCATTTTGAATGTGGATCAAATCCTTGAGGAGATCCGGCGTGGTGTCGTCTTGGGTGCCTTGACGGTACTGAACTGGCGGCCGGACTGCATTCTTAGTCATTACCCGTCCAGGACCCGTTTCCAGCACGGTCCGCACATTTGACGACGGTCCAGAACATTATTATTATTATTATTATTATTATTATTATTATTATTATTATTATTATTATTATTATTATTATTATAGATGTTCTGGAACCCACAGCAAGATGCCAAGACCGCTACTGGGCCGTAAATTACATCTGCTGCCATTGTCATTGTTGACAATGTGACCAGCACCATTGTCGCGCGTAGGCAAGTGTGCGGGATTTCTGGCGATACGAATGACATGCTTCCGTGCATTATTGACCTTATTATAGAGGTGAATAATTGGACGGTCAGTCTCATTCCTATCGTTTATTTCAAATGTGTTTAAATTTTTATTTATATGCCAGGGGAATCTACTGTAATCTAAGAACGTTCTCCGAAGGAAAAGATGGCTCCTGAAAACGAACCCAGGAAAGATAAAAAATGATCGGTTTATGATCAGAATAAGTACATCGAAAATTTTCAGCCTGTTTCCAGTCATTCGACAGGGTCAGGAATGGAATGAATAAAGCCCCATCTAGCGGCGACAATAGGAATTATGCCGGCTGCCGAAGCCTGTCGCACTCCTCTGGGGCAATGATCGATGAATGACAAATGAAATGATATTGGACAGTGTTGCTGGAATGAATGATGACAGGGAAAACCGGAGTATCCAGAGAAAAACCTGTCCCGTCTCCGTTTTGTACAACATGAATATCACATGGAGTGACCGGGATTTGAACCACGGAACCCAGCTGTGAGAGGCCGGCGCACTGCCGCCTGAGCAACCGAGGTTCCTTATAAGTACATTATGAACATTAAAATCAATTGGTCTCACCTCCTTTTACACGCCACCGCCGTTAAGTTTATTTACCCCCCCAAAAAAATTAAAAGAAGCAGTCTTTCTTCATGTTTAAAGGAGATTCCAAACACCAATGTTCACGTCTATTACCTTCAGTTTTGAGATATAAGTATCCCCATAAAAATAATTCACTTTCTTTTTCACTTCCTTTCACACTCCTCCCCCGCCCCACTAAGTGAATTTTCCGGCAAGAAAGACTTGTTTCTTTAATATCAAAGGATCTTCTAAATACCAATTATCACGACTCTAACTTCTTCAGTTTTTTATTTATGTGTCCTCGTGAAAGGAATTCAACTCCTTTTCACTCCCGCCCCCCAAGATTGTTTCCCCCCAAAAACGCGTTTTTCTTTGTTTTGAAGCAGATCGAAATACCAATTTTCACGTCTGTAACAACTTTAGATTTATTAGATGTATGTATTCTCATACAATTAAGTCAATTAATTTTTCATATCTTTCACCCCTCCCCCCCCCCCCCCCCCCACACCTTCATTGGATTTTCCGAGAATAAGTGTTTCTTTACTTTTAAAGCAGATTCCAAATATCAAATTTCACGTCTGTAATATCTTCAGGTTCTGAAATATTAGTAGCCTCATTAAAGGCATTCAACCCATTTTTTACCCTTTTCCACCCTTCCTGTTGGGATTTTCCGAAAACAAAAAAATACGTGTTTCTTTATTTTTAAAGGAGATTCTAAATACCAATTTTTATATCTATAAACTTTAAAAGTTTTGAGATATAGCTCCACTCATTTTAAAAATTCACCCCCTTCTCACTCCCCCATTAATTGGATTTTCCAAAAACAAAAAATACGTGTTTCTTTATTTTTAAAGGAGATCCCAAACACCAATTTTCAGGTCTGTAATATCTTCAGTTTCTGATATATAAGTATCCTCATTAAAGGCATTCAACCAATTTTTCACCCCTTTTCACTCCGCTATTGGGATTTCCGTAAACAAAAAAATACGTGTTTCTTTATTTTGAATGGAGATTCTAAATACCAAATTTTACATCTGTAAACTTTCCAAGTTTTGAGATATAGATGGAATCATTTTAAAAATTCACCCCCTTTTCACCCTCCCACTAATTGCATTTTCCAAAAACAAAAAAATACGTGTTTCTTTGTTTTTAAAAGGGATCAAAAGTAGCATTTTTCAGATCTGTAATGTCTTCAGTTTCTGAGATATAAATACCGGTATCCTGATGAAAGGCATTCAACCCCTTTTTCACCATTTTCACCCCTCCTATTCGGAGTTTCTGAAAACAAAAATTAACGGGTTTCCTTATTTTTCAAGAAGATTCTAAATACCGATTTTTACATCTGTAAGCTTTTAAAGTTTTGAGATATAGATACACTCATTTTTAAAATTTCACCCCCCTTTTCACCCTCTTAGGGACGGAATATCCAAAAATCCTCTCTTAGCGAGCACCTACATGTTAATATGAATATATCCCCAAAATTTCATTTCTTTATGTCCAGTAGTTTTGGCTCGGCAATGATGAATCAGTCAGTCAGTCAGGACAAGTTATTTTATATATATAGATAAGAGTTTTGTCTGTACATTGCTCAGAATTTGAAAAAAATGATATTTCTGTATCGGTCATGTCCATAGTAACAAGGAAATGTACTTTTTACTTTTCCGTAATTTCTGTCTGTCTGTCTGTCTGTCTGTCTGTCTGTCTGTCTGTCTGTCTGTCTGTCTGTCTGTCTGTCTGTATACCCATTACGAGAAAACGGCTGAAGAGAATTTAATGAAAATCAGTATGCAAATTCAGGGAATAAGCCGCTACAATCTAGGCTATACATAATTGGATTCACACTGAGTGAAATGGTAGTTTAGGAGAAGGCCTAAAATTTCATGCTCAAATATTTATGTTATTAGTGGTCGTAGTTTGATGAAAATCTGTATGCAAGGTCGGGGAATAAGTTGCTATAATTTAGGATATAAATAATTGTATTCACGCTGAGAAACATGGTAGTTTAGGGGAAGGCCTAACATTTAATTCTCAAATATTTATGTTATTAGTAGTCCTATCTTTAAAAATCAGTACGCAAAGTCAGGGAATAAGTCGCTATAATCTAGGCCATAAATAATTTTATGCACGCCGAGCGAAATGGTAGTTGAGGGGAAGGCATAACTAAAGTTATACAGTATTAAATTTCTGATCACTTACGCCTTATACATTGTTACCGTACCAGCTAAGATCACAAAGATATTAATTAATTTGGATTTTTGTTACTAAGTCCATATCAGCGCCGAGTCACGAGAAAGTGGGTAAACAGAATTTAATGAACATCGGTATGTAAAGTCAGAGAATAAGGACCTACAGTCTATGCTATAAATAATTTTACAAATCACAGAATCGAAAGAAAATGTGAAGGCCTACAGTACAGAAAGCTCATAACATTGATCAACAATAACATTACATTTACCATTGTTTGTTGTAATGTGCTTTGTCTTCTGTTGCCACTCATCTCCGGTAGATAGGATTACTGCTGATTCCGAGTATATTTTCATTTGCCTTACGTCGCACCAACACACATAGGTCTTATGTCAACGATGGGATAGAAAAGGGCTAGGAGTGTGAAGGAAGCGACTTTGGCCTTAATTAAGATACATTTCCAGCATTTGCCTGGTGTGAAAGTGAGAAACCATGGAATACCATCTTCAGTGCTTTCGACCGTGGGGTTCGAATCCACTGTCTCCCGGATGGAAGCTCACAGCTGCGCACCCCTAACCACACGGCCAACTCGCCCAGTCATACAGAGTGTAACAGCCTGCCTGCATATTGACGGGAAGTAGATGGGGAGTTAGATAACTTTCTTCTTTAGCATGCCATTCCTTTTGTTCGTAACTTTCTGATACTACTGGTACGTAACACACTGGTTCATCATAGCATTCGAACTATTCAGTCCCTACTCTGAGGCACTGATTGGAATGAACAGTGTTAATATTTAACGGAATAATGGCAGAGGAGTGTTCACGGCAGTCTGCAGCTTGGTCATTCCAGCTCTGGAACTTTGGACTGTTAGGTTGGCACCATAGTACTGTTCGTTAAAAGTGATAAAATGTGGATTTTTTTATTTGATCAAGTATTTTATTTGATTACATTGCTTTTAATCGCTACATCCTACTGGCTTTTTTGTAATGACCTATGTAGACTTCAGTTAGGAAAACCACAAAGCCAGTCTTTCTGAGAATCCCATAGTGAAGCACGGGTACATTAGCTAGTGTTTAATATATCAAAAACAAGCAGGGTTATAGAAAGTTTGGAAACCTCCATGTCTAAAAATATTTTATACCACTCAATGTGTCCGCTGGGCATACAATCTGGAGGGCAACAGAAGCCATTGAACGTAGAATATGTGAAAAAAGGGCCTGGTACAGAGTTGTATAACTCAGTTAGTGGAAACTGTCAATATGTTGATCTTATAAAGTCTAGATGTGATCCGTAATGGAAAGGAGGTGAATGAATGTGTGTAGAAAGTTGAGGCTGAGAGACAGAAAGCAATAGTGAAATAAACGTGTGACTTGCTTATTGAGTAGTTGGCCTCTCGAACGGCCTGACCTCAATGGTCTGGAGGTCTTGTTTCCACTAGATGTGTACGGCTGGCTCAGCTGTATTGGTATGGATAGATTACAAAGTGGAGCGAGTGAGGGAGGGAGGCACTAAACGGGTGGGAAAAGGGAGGGGGAGGGACGGTGTTGTGTTGATGAGCTGGAAGCAGGGTTTGTTCTTATTATAAAATTGTTGGCAAATAATTGGAATGAACATATCAAGTAAAATGTTCTTTTTTTTTTCATTAATCTCATTTAAATTGTGGGAAGGGTTCCTATATTGGTCAATGTTGATACATTCACTGGATTCTGTTGCCCTCCAGATCATATGCCTATGCAACATATTGAAGATTGACAGTTCCAACTTTATAATGGAGATTTTACCTTTCTTTTAGAGTGATATAAAAAAATTAGACATAGAGGTTTCCAACCTCGCTATAACCCTGCTTGTTTTAGATATATTAATCATTTTATGTTCAGATTTTATATGCTCCTTCACATTGTTTTTAGTGTTACTTAACATTAATTCATGTAACTTTTTAATATATTTCACTGAAGATAGCTCAAAGATGAGCTGAAACATTTTTGGCTAAAATCATTCCATCCTAGGATGGATATATGTATTGAATAGGAGGAAGAAATAAAAGCTTTTCTATTGTAAAATTGTTTTCCTTGGTTTCCCATTTTTGCACCAGACAAATGCTAGGGCTGTACCTTAATTAAGGCCATGGTTACTTCCTTACCACTCCTAGCTAGTCCTTTCCTATCCCATCTTCGCATAAGACCTAACTGTGTTGGTGTGACATAAAGCAAATTGTAAAATTTTAAAAAGATATAAAATATGATCAGCTGGAGACCTTGGGAAGGAAGAGGCAAAGGAAGATCAGTCACACATTAGTACGATGATATCAAAAGAGTGGGAGGCCTGAAGTGGATAGAAACTGTGCAAAACAGACAGAACTGAAAGAACAAGAGAGAGGTGCAGGCTCAATTCTGGGTGAAACAAGGCTTAGAAGAAGACCACCTTAAACAAAATTAAAACTGAAGAAGCTGTATTTTTCTTTTACTAAAGAACAGAATAAGCTTAAGGATTATATTTTTACTTGTAGTTATAACTTGCCTTAATGCACAAAACACTAATTTTGTTACACAATGTCTGGGAGGCTGGTGTCAAGGAGAATATCCAGTTTTTTTTTTTTTTTTTTTTTTTTTTTTTTGCTAGGGGCTTTACGTCGCACCGACACAGATAGGTCTTATGGCGACGATGGGATAGGAAAGGCCTAGGAGTTGGAAGGAAGCGGCCGTGGCCTTAATTAAGGTACAACCCCAGCATTTGCCTGGTGTGAAAATGGGAAACCACGGAAAACCATCTTCAGGGCTGCCGATAGTGGGATTCGAACCTACTATCTCCCGGATGCAAGCTCACAGCCGCGCGCCTCTACGCGCACGGCCGACTCGCCCGGTAATATCCAGTTTTAAATGCCTGATCTTATGTAATACACATGTCTGAGAGGAAGGAATGTAAAGAAAGATTTATGTACATTTTTGTTATTTAGTTATGCACTCTGGAAGAAATTGTATTAATATTATTGTCACCTTTAAAATGTAATCGTTTTTTAGATTTCATTGGAAGGTTTAGAATATCAGAAAACTTTGTGCTGATATTATAATCACCCTTTCTTTTGCAGGGAGATCCTGATTGTTGGATCTTCATTCAAGGTTTAAGTTGGCTTAAACCATCTTTAGCTGTTTCTCCAACGTTTGTGGCTGAAATTGAGGAAAATAATCATCAATTACCTCCAAATGTGAATGAGAAAGCACTAGTATGGCTATACAAAAGGTATATATGTAATCATTCACTTGATATCAGATTTGTTTGAAGAAAGATTTCCGTTGATTTTGAACTATTTAATCTTTTTTTTCAGGGTGTTATCATCAGTTTACAGTTCCATTTTTCTGGGTACTGTTGATAAGTCTATTTCACTCTCCGTTATTCATATGTGTTTTGTTGTTCATGTTATCATCCAGTGCCCTTCTCCTAGCTGCAATGTTAGTCTTCACCATATCTAGTATTCTATAGATTCAAAATATTATACAGTATATAAATGTAAAACTTCACCTTACTATTTCCTGTATTGATATATGAAATATGAAAGTATCTTTGCTTAAAAATGAGGCTTGCTTGACTTTTCCCCATTAAGTAAATAGTTATTTTTTTATTATTTTTGTTTCCACATAATTTTTTCAGATGGGATGTTTGCATAGTTGTACTTCCTCTTAAAACAAAAATCCCCACCACCACTACTTTTAATTTTAGAGTATGCTAATGTTCTGATATACTGTAAATGGTACTAGCAATGTATGTCTACCCCTTAGTCCCATTTCCTGATACAGGGTTGGAGATGAGGAGAGATAAAATTACAGTGCATGGCATGTTTTTTTACAGCTGGATGCCGTTCCTATCGCCAAACTCAAATGAGGAGCTAACAAAGATGAAATGAATGATGGTGAATGAAACTCGGTGAGAGGGTAAAAGGAATCGGCTGTGGTTTATGAATAGGAATTATCTCGACATTTGCTTGCAAGTGAAAATCAGAAACCACAAAAAACCATTCTCAGGACAGCTGATGGTGGGGGTCTAATCCACTTATGTCCTGAATGCAGAGCTTGGCTGCCTAGATAATACAGTCTGTTAACACACATGGCCACTCAACTTGGTGGTGGTGGTGGTGATGATGATGATAATAATAATAATAATAATAATAATAATAATAATAATAATAATAATAATAATAATAAAAAATAAAACCCATGGCACAACAGCCCCGAAGGGCCATGGACTACCAGGTGACCGCTTCTCAGTCCGAAGGCCTGCAGATTATGAGGTGCCGTGTGGTCAGCACAATGAATCCTCTTGACTATTATTTCCTAGATCAGGGCCGCAATCTCACCGTCAGATAGCTCCTCAATTGTAATCACGTAGGCCGAGTGGCCCTCAAACCAGCCCTCGGATCCAGGTAAAAATCCCTGACCTGGCCGGGAATTATCAGAATAACATGAATAAACAATGGTGAAAGAAGAATGACAAGAAAAGGAGATATCAGTGTTAGAAATGGAGGAAGCCATACAAAAGATCCAGAGCAGTAAAGCAGCAGGAGTGGATGAGGTAACTATGGAAATGATAAAAGCAGCAGGACGAATAGGGATACAGTGGTTGTATAGATTATTTAGAATAATCTGGAGGAAGAAAGAGATCCCAGAAGAGTGGGGAAAGTGTTTAATTATCCCAATATTTAAAGAAGGTGATAAAAAAATAATGTAATTAACTACAGAGGGATCACCCTTATTGCCCATGTAGCTAAGATATTTCAGAGAGTGTTGGGAGGAAGCTAGAAGGAGAAATGGAAGAACAGTATGGTTTTAGAAAAGACAGATCAATGTTTGACCTGATCTTTACATTAAGACATATGATGGAGAAAAGATGGAGGTTTGGAAAAGACATAGTGATGACATTTATTGACATTGAGAAAGCATATGACAGTGTGTCCAGGGTATGGGACACATTAAGGAAAAAACAAGTGAACAGAGTGGAAGTCATCATCATCATCTTCCTTCCAAGTATTGGGCCATGTGACCCGTTACGGTCTTGCATTTTACTTTTTGCAAGACTTGAAAGCAATCAAATGTCTTCCGACGGGTTGCTAGCCTGAAGGAAGTAGTGTGAAGACTAGTATAGGAAAAATGAAGTGGTTTAAAGTTGAAACTGGTCTCCGACAGGGAAATGTACTATCCCCCATACTATTGATCATAGTCGTGGGTGAAATTCATAAGAACAAACAGAGATTGGGAAGACAGGCAACAGAAGCCATGTTGTTTGCAGATGATATAGTGATATGGTATGAGGATGAAACAGAAGTGCAAAAACAAGTAGATGTATGGAATTATGAGATAGAAAAATTTGGGATGAAAGTAATCACAGAGAAAAGTAAAACAGTAGTGATGACAAGGGGAAGGAAGGAAGGAAGAGGAAAGATAAAACTGAATGTTAAAATTCAGGAAGTGGTTAAAAGTTTCAAGTACTTGGGAAGTGTGGTCGCAGAAGATGGAAAGATAACCGAGGAAATTGGGTAAAGAATACAACAAGCAAACAGCTTATACCAGAGTGTAAGGGGTATTTTGTGGAACCAAGATGTCCTGAAGAAATGTAAGAAAGTATTACAAGGCATGTTTTTAAGTAAGGTCCGTTTGAAAATAAGTACACAACGTAAGGTTATTTCAAAAAAGTAAATTTATTTTCAGAAAGTACATACTTCACTCTATTTTTTGACATAATTGCCATGTTTGTTCAAACACTTATCATACCTCGTAGCCAATTTTAAAATAACCTCTTCATTGAAACTTGCCGCCTGCTCCGATAACCAAGAGTTCACTGCCGTTTTCACGTCATCGTCATTGTAATTGTTGCCACTGAGGTGATGTTTGAGGTGGAGGAACAGATGGTAATTGCTCGCTGTAGGGTGGGTGGTCTAAAACTTCCCAGCCAAAAGTGTCCAATAAATCGCGGGTCTAACCTGCAGTGTGAGGTCTTGCATTGTCGTGGAGAAGGACAATTCCCTTTGTCAGCATGCCGCCTCTTTTGTTTTGAATTGCTCTGCGTAGCTTTCTCAGGGTTTGGCAGTATGGTTCTGCATTGATAGTGGTTCCTCGTTGCATGAAGTCGACCAACAAAACACCATGCCTATCCCAAAACACCGACGCCATGATTTTGCGCTGGGACAGAGTCTGTTTGGCCTTCACCTTTACAGGCGAGTGTGTGTGTCTCCATTCCATGCTCTGTTGCTTCGATTCGGGCTTGATATGCGAAACCCCATGTTTCGTCTCCAGTTATGATCTGACTCAAGAAGCCGTCACCTTCTTCGTCATAACGAGTCAAGAACATCGCACACTCAAATCTTTGGTTTTTGTGGTCCTCTGTTAGGAGTTTTGGGACCCAACGGGAGCATAGTTTCCTAAACTTTAGGTGTTCAGAAATGATGTTGTAAAGCACTGATCTCGACACGTCAGGAAATTTGTTTGAGAGACCTGTTATTGTGAAGCGCCTGTTCTCACGAATCTTCGCTTCAAATGAAGCCACCAAATCGTCTGTAATCAAAGAAGGGCGACTGGAGCAGTCCTCATCGTGGACGTTGTCATGGCCATCTTTGAATTGTCATACCCACTTACGCACTGTGCTTTCACTCATAACAGTATCACCGTACACTTCGCACATCTGTCCATGAATTTCTGCAGCAGACAGGTTCCTTGCTGACAAAAACCGTATCACTGACCGAACCTCACACGTGGCGGGTGAGTTGATAGTCTTAAACATTTTGAAAGCACAGAACAGAACTGTACAGGTTAGCTACAGAGCTGAAACTGAGCGCAGTTGTTCCCGAGGCATGCCGGTACACGATATGCGCATGAACTACTAGTGTCTACAACAAAATGGACCTTACTTAAAAAATACACTTCGTATATTCAGTCTATTATGAACCTGTACTATCCTATGCAGCTGGATCGTGGACTACAACAAAACAAGAGGAGAGTAGAATACAGGCAGCATTGATGAAATTTCTAAGATGTATCGAGGGCAAAACCAGAAAGGATACAATTAGAAATGAGGAGATAAGGAAAAGGACAGGAATCTTGAAATTTCAAGACAGGATAGGAACAACAAAGCTAAAGTGGTATGGGCATATGATGAGAATGGGCGAAGAAAGATTGCCAGAAAAAGCTTTTGCAGAGAAGTTAACAGGAAGGAGACCACGCGGAAGACTCCGAAAGAGGTGGACAGATTCAGTGTGGGAGTGCATAGAGAAGAGGGGAAGAAACCCATAAGATGTACTTAAAAAAGGAGAAGAGTGGTGGAGAGACAGGCAGCGATGGAGGTCCTTGATTCACAACTCGACCTGGAAAGCTGGATACGGGAAATGAAGATGATGATGATAATAGACTAGCAGTAAAAAACAAACAGTTATTGGAAAGTGGTATTCTGGATTCAAGCTAACCTTAGTTAAAATAATGTACCGGTAGTTTACATTCATTGACCTCCTGTGGGTGGAGGGGACACAGATGAAGAATACACCCACAGTATCCCCTGCCTGTCGTAAGAGGCAAATAAAAGGGGCGACCAAGGGATGATGGATTTTGAACCATGGGATTTCCTGTGATTAATACCATCACGTGAGAAACACCATGGGTCGACTTTATGATTAGTACCACTATGTGAGGAACCCCATGGTACTGTGATTAGTATCATCGTGGGTGGATGATCACTATGGGTTTACAGTACCCGTGAACACCATGGGTTTAAGTTATGTGAGAAACACCACGATTCTCATCACTAAAAGAAGCGTGTTCCTCTTTGATTTTTTTCTTCTTTCATGTATACTCTTTTGTCGGTGTCATGTAATAATTACTATACACTGCTTTTAGCTGCATATGCATCTACCTGCATCCTCCACCTTCCTTTGTAATAAAGCATGCAACAACTTATTTGCATTCTCTTGACTGGAGGGCATGCGAATTGCCATCAATGGTAATGGCTCATAATGTCCTAGTTGAACATCTGTTACATTACTTGGTGCACTTGCTTCCTTCCCATGGAAAGAAAGGCCAAGATCACCATCTTCGTCCTACAATCGTGAGGTGGTTTTTAAAATATTAGTCCTTATATCTCTAATCTGTGGTCTTCTACCATTGCTTGCTGACAATTATGCCCTTTCACAATTTTGATCAATATTTTGATGACAGTTTTGTATTTGTGCTGCATTTTGGAAGTAATTTTGGATCATGAGAAAAGATTAGTAGTCCAGACAGGCTACAGCTTCGATTAGTTCTAATAATCAGTCAATCAGGGTCATCAATGATCTGCATTTAGGGCTGTTGCCCAGGTGGCAGATTGCCTATCAGTTGTTTACCTAGCTTTTTCCTAAATGTTTTCTAAGAACTTGGAAATTTATTGAACATTTCGATAGATAATGTATTCCAGCGTAACTTCATTGTAAATACAATTCATTAGTTTTGTTTTCATCCAGATATTCAATCTTTTTAAATAACTAGTAACATAAACGTATCATTGTTCCAAAATCACTGGGCGAGTTGGCCATGCAGTTATAGGCGCGCGGCTGTGAGCTTGCATCCGGGAGATAGAGGGTTCGAATCCCACTGTCGGCACCCCTGAAGATGGTTTTCCGTGGTTTCCCATTTTCACACCAGGCAAATGATGGGGCTATACCTTAATTAAGGCCACGGCTGCTTCCTTCCAACTCTTAGACCTTTCCTTTCCCATCATCGCCATAAGTCCTATCTGTGTCGGTGCAACGTAAAGCCACTAGCAAAACAAAAAGTTCCAAAATCTTAGTCAAAATTGCAGCATGTATAAAAGTTACTCTGGAGAGTTTTGCTTACTTTCGCATTTTATTGAATTCTGGTGGTGATACAGCCTGGAATTGCTGAACGGTTTAAATCAAAGAAAGGAAGAGACTTGTAAAAAAATATATTTGTGATATCATTCTTTAAAGCTGTCCAGTAGTGTAATTCCTCTCTTAGAATTATCTTAAATTATAATCTGAAAGGGAGAAGGACTTGACATCTTTGCTTGTGTTATTCTGAAGCCAAATAAGTTTTGCTACTTTGATTGGAAATGGAGAATAACAGACTTCTCTGCTTGTCTATGTGCCAAGTTGTCTAAAATATATTGCAGTGCCATGAATATCAAGATTTTGTGGCTAAAATTGAAAAAATCTTGTATTTTTCATCTTGAAGATTTCAACAAAATTAGAGACCAAAGTGTGATTCAGTGTGATTTAATTTGGAGTAACCTAAGTAATTTTTCTCTGTGAAGTTCATCAACCTTAGAAATTGAACTGGATATTGAATCATGTATTATAATAACATATAAGAAATGAATATCTATCTTTTTCTAACTCTTGGATGATAAACACCTGTTGTTATTATTATGTTCTAGTCTGGAGGGTCATACTTTATCCCAGAAGCTATCATGGCTTTTATCGGACAGGGAACATCTTCTTTCATGTTTTGAAAAGACTGCCTATCTATGCCAGGAGAAATATGGCGAGGCAACTCTCATTTGTTTGAGGGCTGTGGAACAAAATCAACCTTCTTTGCTCACAGAAATAGACCCATGTTTGGTAAGAACAATATTCTTCATTCTTTATTATAGACTGCATGAGATGGAATACCTTGAATGCACTTCACACTTTCTGATGGTTTCCTCCCAACCCCATACTTTTCGAAGTATGGTAATATCAGCATGAATTATGGTATAAAAATCACTCAGCTCCACAGATCGTAGTCAGTGATGAGACTAGGGTTGGTTGGTGTTTTTTCTTGATAACAGTTGCTCTGAAATGTTAAACTGTGTTCTTTGTGCCCCCACTTTATCCAGTAGTTTGTTCACATTGACTTGTTGTGTACTTCTATGGAAGTATGTTTCTCTTTTGCTTTGATAAAGCCTCTTCCCATTTTAGCTTTCCTTTCCTCATCCATCCTGTTGCATTTAAATGGAAAAAAAACCTTGTTATCAACATATGGCTGCTTTAAACCTAACCTGCTACTGCATCTTTCTTTGTTTTTCTATATAATGCTGTAATATATGCAGCAGACATACATGGATATATATCATAGAACACAGTATATATAGATTTTTATTACTGAGCTCTCTTGTGCTTGAAAGCTGAGGTCGGGAGTACAAAACTGAAACAGGCAGATCATCTCAAGTATTTAGGAAGTGTATTCTCCCAAGATAGTAATGTACTAAATTAAATTGGATCAAGGGGCAGCAAAGCTAGTGCTGTGAGTTGCTGCAACATCAGTCAGTTTTCAGACCAACTTTGCTGCATGGGAGTGATAGCTGGGTGGACTCAGGATATCTTATTCAAAAGTTGGAAGTAACAGACATGAAAGTAGCCAAAATGATATCTGGTACAGACAGGTAGGAATAATGGCAGTGGTATACTTGTTTGTTTGTTTGTTTGTTTGTTTGTTTGTTTGTTTGTTTGTTTGTTTGTTTGTTTGTTTGTTTGTTTGTTTGTTTGTTTGTTCAACTGTTGTCCCATTTCTCTATGGATGGGAAATGAGGTGAGATGAATCCGTCGTGGTGGATTTTTATGATCGGATGCCCTTGCTGACGTCAACCTCACCAGAGGAGTTAATGAGTTGAAATGAATGACGTGATGTATGATAGTAGGAAGGTAGAGGGTGAAACCTGGTGCCGGGACATAGCCTACTCCTGACGAATAGCACCAAGGGGTCTGCTCAAGGCTTAACGTCTCCACCCGACGGACGAATTGCCATCAACAGTGTCATATGCCCTCATTTCATATGAGCACTGCAGAGAGATTTGGAATTTAATCCAGACATCTGGCACACAATCTAGTGATTAGATATTGTATACCACCACCTCTTCTACCCTGCCAGCCAACATTCTGATGGCGAAATTTTTTCGACCAGCAGGACTCGAAATGGCTAACCATGGTGTCAGACAGTTTAGACTTCAACATCTTAATGATCATGGCCGCCAGGTGGGCTAAGGAGATACTTGAAATGAGAAAATAAAGGCTAAGTTAGGAATGAAATCATAGAATGAAGCTGCGCATATAAACTGGCTTTGGTGGTGGGGTGATGTAAGATGCATGGAGAATGATAAGGTGCCTAAGGGAATAATGGTCTTGGCCGTTGAGAGTAAGAGAAGCAGAGGGAGACCAAAGGTTACAATGGTTGAACTCTGTTTTTAATGATTTGGAGATAAGGGTTGTGGATTACTTTTTATTTCAAAATATTCATGCAGCACATACAGGTTGTCTTGATGACAAGAGTACCAAATATAAATATATTACTATGTTACTAAACCATTATGGAGCAGTGTTCTTAAGGTCCACAAGTATGGTTCCTAAAATAATATATCAATGTTACCTTTGTATGCAATTTAAACAACTGATGTAATAAAGTCTTTGGTAAGGCTGAATCTTGTGCTGAAATCGGTGAAGAATTAAGGGATAGTTCCTCTCACTCCTATCATTAAACCAGTGATAGTCATAGATTTCAGATGAAATATTTCTTTCAAATATTTAATGGTAGGTTCATACATACATCTTTTTTCTGCATCAACACTTGGTAATTGTGGGTCTCGAATCTGATGGTGGGGTCTATAATGTATCCCCGGGGAGAATGTGGGTGAAAAGCAATGATATCACTCCATCTATTGTTGCCATAGAAAGATGATGCACCTCTTCATACACGTTTTTTTTCTTCAATGCATTGGCGATGTATGATCTGGCTGTGGAGTTCCATAAATATTCACCATGTGGACAGGCTCCCAAAACATGGGCAGGTGTTGCATTCTTGCTGACAGAGGTTGCATTCTGGGATCTGTCTGTTATACGACACATTCGCGGTCATTTTAATGCCTTTTCTCCATTCACTGCATGATAATCCCTTAGTGTCCTCAGATCCATTGTTGGCTGGAGTGTACTGCTTAAATAGGAGTACCCTCAGCTCTTTCTTATTCCAGTTCTCAAAAGACTAATCGTAACACTTGATGTACCTTGCACATGTTTATATGGCTGCTTTGGTTATGAATCACTGCATTTTCTGTCACAGAGAGTTGCAAATAGAGGATAGTGAAGGCACATTGTTTATTCACAGAAGCTTAGAGACTGAAAGTTGAAAGGCTTACCAGTCTCACTATAACAAAGATGTTTGTGATTCAAGCCTACATTGTCATCTAGAAACTGTTTGTCTAAATGTGGCACTGATATGCAAAAATACTTGAAGTAGCATTGGGATAGTGTTCTTTGAAGTAAAATATTGAGAAAGGAAGAAAAGTAATTTGATTTGACTTGACTTGACTTGATTTGAAATAATATTTGAATAATGTTCTTTGAAGTTAAATATTGAAAAGTGGTTTGATCTGCATTATTGCAAATAAATAAAAATTGTTCAATTTATGATATTCAAGGTCAGTTTTTAAATTGGTGTATAATTTATATTTTCTATTGAAAGACTCTTGTAGCCCTCCTGGTGGCCATGATCGTTAAGGCGCTGAAGTCTAAAATGGTCTGACACCGAGGTTAGCTGTTTCGAGCCCCGTTGGTCAAAAAAATGATGCTGTTGATGGTGATTCGTCCATCGGATGGAGACGTTAAGCCTTGAGCAGACCCCTTGGTGCTATTCAACAGGAGTAGGCTATGTGCTGGCACCGGGTTTCACCCTCTCCCTACTACCATATATCACATCATTCATTTCATCTCATTAACTTCTTTGATGAGGTTGACGTCAAGAAGGGCATCCGGTCATAAAAACCCGCCACAACAGATTCATCTCGCTTCATACTCGACCCCGTAGGGACACGGGACAAGGGTTGGACAAATAAACATTGAAAGTCTCTCTTGTTTTTAAATATTTTAACAGTTTAATTTTCAAGAAAATCTTATTTTTTTTACAGCATTTATTTTGTGTAATAACTTCATTTGCTACCTATTCCTATGACAGAATGGCCCCTTTTGAGTGATGATTTTCATTTTTAATTTTTAAAAAATAATATATTAAGCCATCTCTTTTCAGTTTTGACTGCTGGCCGGAAGCGCTGGCCTTCTGACCCCTATTTTGTAGGTTTGATCTTGGCTCAGTCTGGCGGTATTTGAAGATGCTCAAATACGTCAGCCTCGTGTCAGTAGATTTACTGGCACGTAAAAGAACTCCTGTGGGACAAAATTCCAGCATCTTGGCATCTCCAAAAACTGGCAAACTTAGTCGGTGGAATATACAACAAGCAATAACATAATTTATTATCTAAGTGCAACCAGTATTCGGGAGATAGTAGGTTCGAAACCCACTGTCGGCAGCCCTGAAAATGGTTTTCCGTGGTTTCCCATTCTCACACCAGGCAAATGCTGGGGCTGTACCTTAATTAAGGCCACGGCTGCTTCCTTCCCACTCCTAGTCCTTCCCTGTCCCATCGTCGCCATATGACCTATGGTGCGACGTAAAGCAACTAGCCAAAATTTATTATCAGTTTCGACTCTGTTAATTTATAACTGTTACATTCTTCAGTCTGCCAAAACTAATTTTGAGTAATAAATTTATAAACTGTCTGCTTCTGTGGTGTCTTGGTTAGCGTGATTAGTTGCCACCCCCAGGAGCCCAGGTTCAGCTCCTGGCTCTGCCACGAACTTTGAAAAGTGATGCGAGGATAGCTGGAACAAGGTTCACTCAGCCTCGGAAGGTCAACTGAATAGAGGTGGTTCGATTCCTACCTCAGCCATCCTCGAAGTGGTTTTACGTGGTTTCCCACTTCTCCTCCAGGCAAATGCCAGGATGGTACAGTAATATCACGGCCGCTTCCTTCCCTCTTTCTTGTCTATCCCTTCCAATCTTCCCATCCCTCACCACACACAAGGCCCCTGTTCAGCATAACAGGTAAGGCCGCCTGGACAAGGTACTGGCCCTCCTTGCCAGTTGTATCCCCCGACACAGTCTCATGCTCCAGGACACTGAGCTTGAGGCAGTAGAGGTGGGATCCCTCGCTGAGTCAGAGGGGAAAAACCAACCTTGGAGGGTAAACGAATTAAGAAAGAAATTTATAAACTACCTGAAAAGGACAACGTATCGTACCAGTATTATACTTGATAAAAAAATAACTTAATTAAAATAGAATGACATGTTGTTTTTTTATTTTTTATTTAAAAAAGTATAAACATTTATGTTTATTTCAGTTTAAATACTTAGGAACTTTAAATCTGGAGCTTATCTTAATGATGTCGTATATTCTCAGAATTCAGAATGTGTGGTGTTGAAAAAATCTGTTGCTCTGTCAATGGTGCAAGTCCAGCTGGCTAGTAAACCCAGTTATCATTTATCTATCAAAATAATGTCTTACAAGGCATTAATTGAGTTGTTTTATTTTCAAGTATAATTCTGTTACGATATATATTTTTTTCAGGTTGTTTATAAATTTATTACTCAAAATTAGTTTTGGCAGACTGAAGAGCCTAACAGTAATGATGACTTTCTGTTTTTTATGCCAGTGGTATAAAAGATAAACATAAATTTGTTTGACACTTTCCTGGGTTTTTGGTAATGTACGTGTCCTCACATTCTTTGAAATGGCACAGCTCTTTTCAGGCACACTCCAAACCTCTTCATATTAGACTTACGATCATCCCCTATATCATATTTGCTGTCCTCCCAGATTGTGCTGTTTCTCTTTCAGTTAAGCTTCAGTGACAGCTGAATAAAAGATGATGTTAAACGAATCTGTGTTCGATGCTTACTAAGTACAAAAATGTTTTATGAACCTTATGAACTTGTGTACCAAAAGACCAATACAAAGCCATACACACTCACGCTCAATCTCTGTCTCATTAGTTTATTTACCTAGTAAACAGCAAGTAAATTAGGGAAAAAGAAGTAACTATCTTCCGCATGTACATTAAATTCATCTCTGGCAAAGGAATTAAAATATAAATGAAATGGAGTCATAAACACTGATGTAAGAAAGCTAACAGGAATAATATATATATAGTATAGGAAACCGGTGGAAAGCTGCAACTTTTGTGTAAGTATAACCTGTTGAACACAAGATACAAATTTATGAAACATACTACATACCTGAGATAGAAAACAGTTTATTACTAAGTAATAGAAGTAAATGTTTAGTTCTATAAGAACATCCTTAGATTCATTTATGATCACTTATTTGCATGTATGGATATGTACTTGTGTATAAAGTACCTTAATAAAAGCAAAAATACTTCATGAATTAATCTCAGTGCAGTCTAGCTGCTGTAGTCCATTTCTCATTTTGTTCAGCACTATCTGACACTTTGACCAAAGATATTGTGCACAAATAAATTATTACAAACTGCCCATCATGATGATCAGTGGACTTGTATAAATGCCTGGATAGAAAAAAACACTCATTGAACAAAAATTTTACAGTCATTTAAGTGCGGCCAGTATTCAGTATTTGGGAGATAGTTGGTTTGAATCCCACTGTCGGCACCCCTGATGATGGTTTTCCGTAGTTCCCCAGTTTCACATCAGGCAAATGCTGGGAATCTACCGTAATTAAGGGCATGGCCACTTCCTTCCCACTCCTAGCAGTTTCCTGCCCCATTGTTGCCATAGGAACCATCTTTGTCAGTGCGACATAAAGCAATTTGTAATAAATTTTTTTTTTAAAAAAACCACACACACACACACACACCACCAACCAGAACTGAATTGCTGATGAGATTCATTGCCATAAACCTTGCCTGAAACATGAGCTTGCAGGGCGAGTTGGCTGTGTGGTTTGGGGCATACAGCTGTGAGCTTGCGTCCGGGAGATAGTGGGTTCGAACCCCATTGTCGGCAGCCCTGAAGATGGTTTTCCGTGGTTTCTCATTTTTACACCAGGCAAATGCTGGGGCTGTACCTTAATTAAGCCCATGGCAACTTCCTTCCCAGTCCTAGTCCTTTCCTATACCATTGTCGCTATAAGGCCTATCTGTGTAGGTGCGATGTAAAGCAAATAGCAAGCAAACATAAGCTTCAATGAATTGCCAATGTCAAACTCCTAATCTTGGTATTGTAACTTTTAACTGGGTATTGGTTACCTCAATTCAAAGGAGATTCAGAACTATTAATTTTGTATATAATTATTTTTTTCTTTGTTGCAGTACCTATCTTCATGGAATCCCAAACCCTTCCACAAGAGCCACCGACGATGTTCATCTTTTCCTGAGACGCAGTATAGTGCATGGCATATGATTCGAAATAGAGGAGTACGTTTTGAGAAGCAACCATCTGAGGACTCGCATCTCCTTTCAGCTACAGCATGTAGCACTGTTGACAACACCCCTGCTGGTGATGGCAGAATGGTTACTTTAAATGGCAGCAAAGACTTCGGTGATAGTAGTAATGTAGTAGATAAGCCTGTGAATTCTGTTAACAGTGGTAGCTCAAACAACTTGACTGAAGGTGAAAAATTACCAAGTTCTAGTGTTAGTGATACTAGTTGTCATTTATTATCTGAAGGAAAATTGACTGACACGCTGAGTAATCATGCGAATATTACATTAAAATGTGACAAACAGGTAGAATGTGTCGCTGCAAGTTCTAATCAAGTGAACGTGAATGACATAGTTGTTTCTGTTGGTGATGTAGACACAGGAAAGATGATAGAGCAGGATAACGAGAGTTTATGCGAAGAAGCTATGGATTGCACTGTTCTTTGTGATAGAGTTGAAGAGAAAAGTGTTAATGTTGAAAGTGAATGTAGGGAAAAAATAAAACCGTTAAGACAATGCAAGAGTTTACCTAGTATACTGAGATTGTGTAGCACAAGTGAAGATGTGGCAGCTCGTAGTTCTGGTAGTAAAACCTTGCCTTCGTCCCCAATTAAGTGCCCATCTCATTCACATAGCACAGTCTTCTCTTCTTCAGAACCCTCCACATCCCTGTCTGAAACAATTCCATCACCTCCAAGCTCAAAACTTTCTCCTAGTATACTAAAAATAGATTATATGTTGGAAAGTCACTCTGATGTGGACCATGGACATGTTGGTAGGGACTGGAGACCTGTTCCTATTAGATTTACATCTAAAAATGCTACAAACATAAAACCAGCCACAGTGGAAGATACTCATGTGAATAGTAATGTTCCTGTTAAACGAACTACTACTATGAATAGTAGTGGTAGTTCTGATACCTTAAACTTGGATGTTGGCAAATCAAATGATGAGAAAACAAGCCACCCTAAAGAGATTTCTAAACCTAACATACGCCCAAATGAACTGAAACTCTGGAATGTGGAGGATGAGGATGGAAAACGAAGAAAGAAAAAGAATGGTGTGATAGGCTCTGCTCCGGAGTATGCAGAAGAGTGGTTGAGTGGTGGTAACATTGTGTTGGGACACAGGCCACTCAAGAAGAGCTTCATAGAAGATGGAGGAAGTAGTGTTCTTCCAATGGCTACAGGCTTTTTTCCACGACCACTTCAGGGACAGTCACTCACTAGCTTTCTTTCATCTGGCCAGTTTGCTAGACCGTCTGCAGAGTTGGATCGTGAAAACGCACACTTTAGTATTTCAGAAGCAATGATTGCTGCTATTGAACAGGTAATTATCAAGTGGACAATAGCTTAATATTTTCTTTCTTTTCTTTCTTAGACTTCTTGCCTCTTCTTCTCATTGGTTCTATTATGCCAGGTCTTAATTAATTCTTCTTAGTATTTTTCCCATGCTGCTGGATTCTCTTCTCTACATGCTGTTCTCCACTTGTGCCTGTTGAAGGCAATTAGGGGACACATTGATTGGTATCATGTCCTCTCTCAGCTGATCCTGCCATCATTTCTTGAGTCTTCCATAGTTTCCTTCCTGTTGAAGGTATAAGGCTATTTTGGCCACAAACTGCTCATTGCTGTGCAAAACATGACCATACCAACACAGATGGGTTTCTTGCATCTTGTCCTTTGTGGGTGCCACTCCTATGACTCATCATACATCATTGTTTCCAACATAGTCCAGGTGGGGGATCAAGTGCCCTTTGGAAGATATGCATCTTCATGACAAGTAGGGTGTTTTCATGTTTCATGGAGGCTAATCAGCATTCATTTTGTAAACAGAAACTATGCATAGTGCATTTTTGAAGATCTTGGCCCTCAGGTGTGCAGGCATCCAGACATTCTGTGCTTGCACAGAACACGAATGATGTGCTTCCATTTCAGATAGGTAGAGCCCTGCATGGATATACAACATAATATCCACATCCGTACTTCCTTCATCCGCATCCGCAAAATGGTTATCCACAGATAATTTAAATATCTAACTACAGTATATTACACCCAAGGCACTGAAACATATAGATCTGTTAACATAATACAATCGACCTGGCACCAGAACCCCTACAGTCGCAGGTTTTTGAGGGATTTCCTCTTGCAATAACTACAGACATATTTACCTTTGTTCCTTCCTTCCATTAATTGCCGGCAGGAGCTAGTTAGGCTTACGTCAGATTTACGGCTTTATGGTTTCAAGGCTCTTTCTATATCACTATTCTCCCATACCAATGTCAAGGGTCACCTAACCACAACCAAAAACAAGAGTATACCTGAGTGAAAATCAATAAACGTAATTATTTAGAAATTATCAGCAAAATTATTCGCACTGCTATACAGTTTGTATCCACCAAGACACTTACTTTGCAGATATCCGCATTCGTGCAGGACTCTACAGATAGGCTGCATTAACATGTGTTGGAGTAAGATAAACATAGCCTGATATAATTGTGATTTCTACTTAACCACCCAACAAACCTCGACATCGGCAACCTAGTCATTGGCCCCAGCTAAGCCAGGGGCAGGCATCCTGAAACAGAGTTAACTTGCAGTAGGGTGGCAAGTTCATTTCCGTTCGATCTTTACTTGAAGAGGTGATTATAGTGACCTTTCTTATCATAGAATACCATTGTCTTTGACTTTTTCTGCAGCTCCTCCTGTTTCGTGAATGCCTGCTTGCTCAGTTGTTCGCTCACTCACTTACTGACTACATGCCACACTAAACAACGTGTATGAAGAACATTCAGTGCAGTAGTTGTAGTAATGGTAGTTATGATGGATTTTGGGTCTAGTTATGTTAGCAAGAGATCAAGCAAGTGGTTATGCGTTTTGGGTCACAGCTATCAGCTTGCATTTGGGAGATAGTGGGTTTGAACCCCACTGTCGACAGCCCTGAAGATCGTTCCCTATTTTCACACTAGGCCAATGCTTGGGCTTTACCTTAATTAAGACCACAGTCGCTTCCTATCCTATCCCATCGTCGCCACAAGACCTGTATGTGACAGTGCGACATAAAGCAAATTGTTAAAAACATTAGCAAGAGTACAGATTGCTTTGTTGTTCAGTCCACCTGGTGGCCATGATCGTTAAGACATTAAGTCTTCCAAGTCTTTGTGGTCTGGCACCATGGTTAGCCCATTTTAGACCAATTGGTGGGAAAAAAGAAAAAACATAATCGGAATGTTGGCCTGAGGGTTAGGAGAAGTGGTAGTTAAAAGCCTCTCTTCAGTGCTCGTGTAGAGTGAAGGGAGATGATAACAGTGTTGATGGCAATTTGTCTATCTGATGGAGATGTTAAGCCTTGAGCAGTCCCCTTGGTGTTGATGGACAGGAGTAGGCTACATGCCATCACTTGATTATGCTCTCTCCCTACATCATCATCATCATCCACTACATAACATATAATAAGCAATCATCACATTAGACACAGAAACACACATACTTGCCTAATGATCTTCCCATCTGAGGCAAGGAGTAACTACCAAAAATGGTGTGGTACTCGCAAATAGAGTTTGCAAATCACCCATCACAGTCACTGGACTCACCTTCAAGAGCATGGGCATTTGAACAGTAATTTGTTGTTCATATGAATGAATCCTTAATTTTTTTTGTGGGAAGGAAAATGGGAATTTGTGAAAAAACATTCTTCTCTAAGGATTTCTATTCTTATGCAAGGGGAAGTAGTGTCTTTGAGTGCTGTCTGTTGTATTATTCCTTTAGATTAGATTTCTTTCCTGACATCTTGGGTGTAATTGTGCAAGGTATTTCTCTCATTTGGCAGGGGAGCAACATGTTTTTTTAGAGTTCCACATATGTGTTGTGTTTTATCCACAGATCCATAGAGGACCTTAACATGGCAATAATGTACAATATACATGTTTACTTGATTTATATGATCTCTTATAGAACATACTCTCTGTTAATATATTTGTTTGAATTTGCTGAATCGTTCTACAATATTACTTTGTATCAAAACATACATTGGGTAAGATTTTCATCCTTTGGATGAAACAGTTCTTCTTGTAGTGTGTTGTATACAAAGGTCTTCAGTTCCTAAGACAGGATTTTTTTTTACAGCCTCATTGGACCACGTTTATTTAGGTTACGTATGTATTCTTGCCCACATGTCCTTCATTCTCTTAATGTGAGTGTTTCTTCTGTCCTTTGATTAGGGAAGGTGTTTCGCTGGTTTGAACTCATCCTCAGGTACCCTCCAATCCTGAACTTTGTTTTTAAAGATGTGTCTATCTAGGACATCTTGTTCCATTATCCCACTCAGCCTCGAATCTTCAGCCACTCTATGGTGCCATCTGGGTTTACCTTTGAGATTCCAAACTTGTGTTGGGATCTGTTTCGTCAATCTGCTGTGTGTATTTTCTATTAACCTGTTTTACAAAATGTGCCGTCATGAAGAAATTAAGGCTATGGCTAGACAGGTGTTTTTAAACGTAACATTCATTTGTTAAAGAACCAAGAAATATGTATAGACTCGTGCAATATACCATGGCTAAAGACTGAAAGTTACCATGCAATAGTGACATACAAGGCCTTCCTCAAAGTCAAAATGCCCACAAATGGATCATGGCCCACAGTCTTCCAGTAAAGAATGCAATTTTCAGTGGCTACACGTACATTAAGTAACGTAGTGTTTGAGTGATCAGGTCGATTGCCAGTTATTTAACATATCCTCCACTTTCTCTGCCGTTGTTATTCATGTCATCATTTGACAACCAGTAATGAAACACTTGCTGTTGATGTAATGCTTAATTCTGTAATGACATTTAAAAACACTTTATTTCTTAAAAACCGAGCTCGATAGCTGCAGTCGCTTAAGTGCGGCCAGTATCCAGTATTTGGGAGATAGTAGGTTCGAACCCCACTGTCGGCAGCCGTGAAAATGGTTTTCCGTGGTTTCCCATTTTCACACCAGGCAAATGCTGGGGCTGTACCTTAATTAAGGCCACGGCCGCTTCCTTCCCACTCCTAGCCCTTTCCTGTCCCATCGTCGCCGTAAGACCTATCTGTGTCGGTGCGACGTAAAACAACTAGCAAAAAAAAAAATATATTTCTTAAAAAATGCATGATGGTCTACAACAAAGGCAGCTACTTAAAAAATACATTGTGCAACAGTCTTTTTGCATCATTTAATGCATAGATAACTGCTTTATTTAACATACAGTCTAGCCAGGTTGAAGAGAATAAAATGTTACGTTCATTTCTCAAAAAAAATATTATTACGTTTAACAATACCTGTCTAGCCACAGCCCTATTGCTTCAATGGTCAATCGTCAGTCTGTACACAGCAACTGAGTAGCGCAAGAGGCAACACTGCAGTTGTAAAACCGCTTGGCTAGGAGAGTTTTGCATAATGTAGGTGTAGGCACGGTGCATGCATTGCTAGTATGCTAGTAGCAAGCCTGTCTCTGTGCTAATTATTTTTACATACGTAAGTGAATAGTGGTTAGTGATGCATAAGGAAAATAGGTGCTAGAAAGCAGAGTTTAACCTATTTCAGGCCAAGGTTAGAAATAATTACAAAATACATGCTTTTTGTTACTATCCATTTATTTAAGGGTCATTTATTGCAAATACAAAGAAATTTCAAAAATAATTGAGAGTGTGTACAGTAGTATCTACAGCATGGGTCATTTTTGACCCCAGCATTCAATTTGACTTCCAAAGCACTGAGACAAACTTTCTTGATAATTTGTCTCTATACAAGAAGAAAAATAATAGTGATATGTTTGCATTGTATCCTAACTGGAATTAATTTCAAAAACTGCTGGGCTGAGTGGCTCAGATGGTTGAAGTGCTGGGCTTCTGACCCCAACTTGGCAGGTTCGATCCTGGCTCAGTTCGGTAGCATTTGAAGGTGCTCAAATACGTCAGCCTCGTGTTGGTAGATTTAACGGCATGTAAAAGAACTCCTGTGGGACTAAATTATGGCACCCTGGCATCTCCAAAAACCATAAAAAATTAGTTAGTGGGACATAAATCAAAATATTATTATTATTATTATTATTATTATTATTATTATTATTATTATTATTATTATTATTATTATTATTATTAAGGGGGATATTAAAGAACTACAAATAACAATAGACAATCTCAAAAACAAAACAAAAAATTAAGATACTTAATGACACACACACACACCAGGCTACAGACCAAGATCAATAAAAGGTCTAATGAGAGGGTATTTTCAACAAAACAAAGGAGGCAGCATCTCTCAGAATGAAAAAGTATTGAGCTGATAGGAAGTCAAGAAATCCTTTGTATAATTGACTAGAGTGGTCCAATGTAGGCCATAAAATATAAAATAAATAGAATAGTAATAATAATAATTTTTATTATTTCAAAACTCTTGTCTTCCAGTAACCTCAAAATAGGTTTTATACAGCACTTCCGAAAGTCTACATGCTTAGGACCATTTCTTGAAAATAAGTATATGCATTCTGGAATGCCTCTTTTGTATTAGTGAGTGATCATTACTGTGGAAAAATAACATTGTATGAGAGAAATAAAATTCAAGCACTATGGGTCGTATATGACTTTTGTGTAGAGTAATCTCATGTACACTACTGGTGTAAATTAAAAAAAAGGGAGAAAATTCAGGCCAATATGCAGAAATTGAGAAAAGAACTGTTGAAATTTGTAACTGGATTACAAAATGACTATTCAGTTTTGCATGAAATACTACCGTTAAAGGTTTTGAAGATCGAGACAAAATCATTGTAGGAATCTTGCAGTTAAAAGCAAGCAAAGAATGGCTGTATAGGTTCATGAAGTGGAATAACATTTCTATTCGAAGGACATCTGTATAATACCAATATAAATGGTCCGTTATTGGACATCATAAATTTTCCAGCTTACTCATTCCTGGTTGCCAGCGTTTCGCCCCCCATGTGCTAGGTTGGGCTCATCAGTTCGTAACTAGCACACCTACCAAGACGCTGGCCAGTGCATACTGTGGAGGCCACTGCGTAGGCTAATTGTAGCCACCGGCAGTGCCAATGCACTTTGAGAGACTTTGTCTCATTATCCAATAACGGACCATTTATATTGGTATTATAAATTTACTCATTCGGAAAAAATATTTCAGATTTCCTATGGGAATCATCATCTATATCATCTGATGGCCAAGCAGGTATCAATTTTTGATAATGAGACAAAGTCTCTCATAGTGCATTGGCATTGCCAGTGGCTACAATTAGCCTACGCTGTGGCATCCACAGTATGCACTGGCCAGCATCTTGGTAGGTGTGCTAGTTACGAACTGATGAGTTTGATGCAAGTTTGATTTTCAAAATGAAAGTCATGCATGATTGGTTTAGATGCCATGTAATGCTGTTGGTGCTGTGGCTTGGTGTTCGAGAGTGATAGTACTCCAAACTTGCTTTGTTTTCAATAGATTAATTGTAACTGGGAGGAATTGTGTATGTTTCAAAGTGGGTCATGATTAGTAATCTGTGTTCATAACATATCGTCATTGCAATTGAAAGGCAAAATTCTGACTCTCAGCATGTACATGAGTAAGAAAGAATTCTTTGATATATTTATCAACTATATTGAACCTTACATGAATGACAGAACCTTTCCATCCAGAGTCCTAAGCTGAAATATTTTACATAGGAGGTTTTTGTAGAAGCAAATGTTATCTTATGTCTATTCATTGAAAACATTGTGCTATTATTCATGATAAAGGCTAGAGTGTCACTTCTATAATTGTCAGCTAGAATAGCCTTTAGTCTTTTACCGTAGATAAGCAAAGCATTGTGTTTTGAGGAAAATTCAAACAGAAACGCATTTTAGTATTGTATTATACCTAATACGATTAAGACTGTATTGGGATTATATTTGTCTTCTCTTCTGCAGAATTAATGTAAGCGTTTAAGTGTGGAAGTTTGTATAACTTTAAGCGCTTCTATGGCAGAGTAGCTTTCCAGGATACTCCTGTGTAAACTTTTTCATAAGCAGATAATCCAGGTGATTCAGGTGAAATTCATGCTGTTCTTGCTAGTCAAGTGATGAACAAGATTAGATAAAACCAGCTATCACTTCTGTGTCTGTTGAGAGCTGAAATTACCACGTTTCATTTTTGTTTTGAGTACTGGTATTCTGTCTGTTATTAACTCTTTCGCTGCGCTATTTTTAAGCAGAACACTTACAGAAAAATGTAATTTTTTTCGTATTTTCCAAATGAACTGAAACTTTTTTTTTAAAGGTTAGTGACATTCAACACCAATTGCACCATTTTTAATTTTGGCAAACTAGCAGTGACATTTGACCTTGAAACACACATTATTGTGATACATCTCTGATCATGGAACTGGACACATTGCAGGCTGTCCTGGGCAATTCTTACAAAAAGATACTGTCTGTTTTCTCTTGCACAGTCCCTGTCCTTTATTTGAACATTTTGCTGTTAATTTGGAACAAACAACACAATTAGGTTTGTGACTTGTCCTGCTGCTCCCCATGAAAATGCCTCTCCGTCAGGCACGCTTGAGGTATATAATCAGAAGGTCTTCGTTTCACTGGTGGACTGTGCTGATACTCTCGTGGAAGTCCCATTATCACAGAATTTCTGAAGTCAGGAGCACTAATTGCCCTTTTTTTGAAGCTTATTATACAATATTCTTCTGTTCATTTCTGCAGTTTCGATGTCATCACTAATATCCCGCAAGTCCGATACAAAATGATCTTCCTCGTTGGCACTTTCTTCCAAACAATTACTATGCACATCATCACTTGTTTCATTGTCCAAATTTACTGAACAGTCTAAATCGGAATCGGCCACTAAAAGATTGAAGATTTCTTCACTATCATTACTAATGTTCCACGTGCTCATAGCTGTTGAATGAAGCCTGCTATCAGCCAGACAGCTGACAGGAATGTTGGCGGGCGGGCGGGTGAAAGATAACAAATAAATATAGGTCCAGTATTTGTGGCAAAGTTTTCAAACAATGCTTAGTACATAGTCAATACATGACTATAGATGTTTGTATTATTAAATGAGCCTTTATTAAAGAAGCATGCGGAAACTATAGCAGGAAAGTACCAAGTCGACAAATGTCGATTACCGCAGCAATTGCAGAGTTAATATTGTCATTATGAAGAGTTACTAATCATTAGTAAATTTATTTATAATTGCATTCCATATAAAGTTTATTTTCATCAGTTTGATTTGGCTCTACAGGTGAAGTGCAACCGGCAGTTACGAGTTGCTGAAGAAAGAGGTGAGGTTGGGGATGAAAGTGATGAAGAAATAAACCACTTGAAGCAAAGGATCCGCCTGAGACGGCGCCAGCGGCAACAGGAGAAACAGAATCATTTGTGGGGTGTGTCGCTGCTCAGCGATGGGAAGACTGATAGTAAGTAGTTTGTATTAATTAGGGATCAAAGGGTTTTACCAATGCATATCTTTTAAGGTGGCCCAGATTTTCTCTTTGTTATTTCTGTATTTTCTATGAAATGATCTCTATTGAAGTCAATTTAATGAGTTTGTTACTCCTCCTCAACCTCATAAAGGAAACAAAAGTTTACTTTTATTTGTTCATTTTCCATTACGTACGAAGGCGGATCAAATATAAACGGGAATTTGAATGTACCGCTGCTGTTAGTAATAATTCTGAGGTGGGGCTTTGCCAGGATGTTAGTAGGGGTATCTGGAGAAGGGTTTTGCATGCGCGAACAATGGTGGAGAGCTGGGCTGCTTCAGTACGCCATGAGTGAGCAAGAGGTGCACACGTCTGTTGCGCAACACATCATTATCAAATTTCTTGCAAAAGAGGGCACCAAACCTTCCAACATTTTGAGATGGCTCCACACACAGTTTGGGGAAGAAACACTTTCACAGACTCGAGTGTATGAGTGGGCTAAAAAATTTGTGGCAGTAAGAGAAGCTGTGGAAAATAAACCTTATGAAGGAGACTGTGGACAAGCACCACTGCACACAACACAACATTCATGACATTATTGGTGAAAATCAGTGAATAAAAATTTTGCAAGGTATAGAGGTATAGAACTAAATGAGGCCACAACACTAGTTGCAAATCGAGGATTGTGGCGACGTTTAGTAAATTCACAGAGTCTTGCAGACTGAACGCTGAAAGGCATAACAGTCTATAATAATAATGTATGTATGTATGTTTTAGCTGTAGGAATAAGTTACGGAAGTGTTCAAACCATCATCCAAGATGAACTCATTTTCAGAAAATTGTCTGTCAGGTGGGTTCCTAGTCTCCTCAATCAGGAACAAAAAATTTTATGCCAGGAAGTTTGTCAGAGACTCCTATGTCGCTACGAGGAGGAAAGAGAGGATTTGTTGCATAGTATTGTGACTTGTGATGAAACTTCGATGCATCATTACACCCCAGAGTCAAAGCAAGCAAGCAAACAAGCAAGCATGGAATGGCATCGAAGAGACAAAGCTGTTCCGGTCAAGGCCAAAACACACCCGTCTGCTGGAAAGTTGCTTGCAACCATTTTCTGGAACTCTGCGGGCGTTTTGCTGGAGGATTTTCTTCACGAACAAAGGACAATTAATGACGCCTTTTACTGTTGCTTTTTGGGTGAAGCAAAAGCTGTGTATCACAACGAGTGACACCAGCAACCGATCCAAAACGCCATTCTTCTCCATGACAATGTAGGGTCGCATACTGCTGCTTTAATGCGGGGAAAAACTGGAGGAAATTCACTGGACACCTCCGGAACACCCTCCTTACAGCCCAGATTTATCGCCCTGCGACTACCATTCGTTTGGACCGCTCAAACAAGACCTAGGAGGATAGTGATTCGATGATGATGCAAGTGTAGAAGAGTTCGTGCGCAACTGGCTCTGCACACGTTCCTCTTCTTCCTATCAGGAGGGCATCAAAAACTTACCAATCTGCTGGAGAAAATGTGTATCGAAGGCAGGTCACTATGTAGAAAAGTGATCTCTTTATGTGGTTTTTTTTTTTTTTGATGCAATAAATTTTTTAAAAATAATTTCCGTTTATATTTGATCTGCCCTCGTATTATTTACTCTTATCTTGTGAAGAAAGCCAAACAGTATGACCGAGGATACCCTTCCGCTGACTACGTGTGTTTTCAACATCGGGAGACCAACTGGCTGGGCAGCTTTCATAGTGATGGGCCAAGGCTCTTAATTAGTTGTGCAGCCACTGTGTTTTTAAAATGTATATACACCAAACTTTTCTTTTTCCTTCTCTGTTTGTCCTGTATTCTTCATCTTCTGTCATCTGTACAAAAACCTCTTCTTTTTGTCTAATCCTTTTTTTTTTCTTTTGCTGGAAGAGTGGATCAGATGGTAGAAATTCTGGCCTTCTGAGCACAATTTGGCAGATTCTAGTGGTATTTGAAGGTGCTCAAAAACAGGGTGGTCATAATCGAAGTTACTCAGTTTGTAGAGAGAGAACCACTGCTTGTAGACACATGCAATTTGGTGGATATATAATGTAGGCCATAAAGAATTAAGACAATGGCATATTCATCCCAGCACTTTATACATATGATACATATGGGTCCATGTGACACCATATAGACTACATTAGGTGTTCAACATATCATCCATCCATCCATGTTCAGGACACATTGCAAACGTACTAGTGCCGGCGCTACTATTGGATGAAGCATCTCTGCTTAGATATGTGTCACTTTCCGCGTGATGCACACCTTCACATCGGGAACCAATGTATTATTGCATATTTTTAATCATCACCATCTTGAACAGTTACCAGCCTTTGACTTGATTCTGGAGCAAAATTTTATGACCATCTGCCCTTGATGATACTAACCCTCTTTGGGATCTAAAAGCTGTTCTTAACCTGGAGAACAGACACTCTTGTAGCTGCCCCTAACCTGGGGTACAGATGCTACATGATGGTTTTTGGAAGTTTTACCTCCTTTCAGGGACACCACCCTCTCGAGGGCTCCTCTGCCCGAAGCTACTGGTCCTCTCAAGGTGTCAGATTATTTCCCACCGCTCAACACTCTGCGTTGAGTCACTGTCTCTGGCTGTATAGTCTGCTCCATTATCACAACAGGGTCACCTGGCCAGACACAAGCTTTTTTATATTGCACACGTCATTTACTTTCCTATGTGTCAAAATAACTACTATCTTTTAATTTTAGGAACCTTAATTTTGATTAATGCCAGACTGAGTGGCTCAGACGGTTGAGGCGCTGGCCTTCTGACCCCAACATGACAGGTTCAATCCTGGCTCAATCCGGTGGTATTTGAAGGTGCTCAAATACGCCAACCTTGTGTCGGTAAAAGAACTGCGGGACTAAATTCTGACACCTTGGCGTCTCCAAAAACCGTAAAAGAGTAGTTAGTGGGACGTAAAGCAAATAGCATTATTATTATTATTATTATTATTAATTTTGATTAATATGTATCAAAGACAGGCAGCTAGGAAAGGTCTATGAACACATAGGATAAACTCACTTTTTTGATACTGTGAACAGAGAGAATACCAAAAGAATAAACTTGAGAACACACATTGAGAAGGTCAAACTCTTTGGTTGTTTCTATTACCTGAACTATTTTTTATTTTGAGAATTTAAGAAATGATGAAGACTGCTTATTTCAGCTACAACTACTGACCAGAGTGTAAGCCCCCTGTCGTCATCTCCTGGAACACCATCTGAGAGTATTTCAACAGATGATGTGGATGACCTAGAGGTAGATGAAGTGAAGAATTTGGCTCAGTTGAGGAATTCAGGTGAGTTGAAAATTGTAAGTGACTTCAAAGTTCCAAGGAGCTCCAGTTGAAATATTTACAGTATTGTATCGGTTGTCAAAAAATTAAGTACACTGTGTGAAAATATTGCTTGTATACCTCATACATATCAGTGGAAATAACTTCATCTCAATGAGTGAGTTGGCCATGCAGTTAGGAGCGCACAGCTGTGTTCTTGCATTCAGGAGATAGTGGGTTCGAACCCCACTGTTGACAGCCCTGAAGATGGTTTTCTGTAGTTTACCTTAATTATGGTAATGGCCGCTTCCTTCCCACTCCTAGCCCTTTCCTGTCCCATCGTCACCATTAAACCTATCTGTGTCAGTGCAACATAAAGCCAATTGTAAATACCTCATCCTGTAAAAAAAAAAAAAAAAAAAAAAAAAAATAAATAAATAAATAAATAAATAATAATAATAAGTAGTACACACTGCAGAAATATCCCCTGTATGTGCCATGCACTTCACATCATATTGGAATACTTCACTGATATAGTGTTATTTCTCTTTCATAATTGTTTATGCAGATTTATCACTTACCGAATCTGAATTATTATTATTAACATTATTTTACACACAATTTTTACATTGAAATACCATATATGCATATAATTTGCACCATTGAATAATCCACACATCCTAATTTTAGAAGAGGACATTCTAAAGAAGATTAACATTAATTTGTGTTTCATTTGAAGGAAATGAATCTTGTATAAAATATCTATTTGTTTTCAAACACACCATAAACCTTGTTCGTGGGCTATAGCTAAAGCTTTTACCTGGCACATTTCACTTATAACTATGTATCTGCAATACCATTTTTCATTCATATATTTCATTGCCTATTTTCAATGTCCAGATGCTTTGATTTTTGTCCAAGAAATATCTGGCAATTAAATATCTGTTTCTTGAAGTCAGAGTTTTCTTCTTTGCCAGTTTTGAGTACAACTGGTACTGTACTTTCTTCCTGCTGCATAATTTCCAATTTCTCTGCATCTTCAATGACATGAAGCTTTTTCTAGTCATGAATGACCAATAACAAGAACTTGTTGCACTTACAGCTGGATGTAACATGTGATTCATAACTCTCTTCTAACTAGGTAATCAACGCCGTGTGTAATGCTGAATGAGTTTCATGTTTTACGAAGGCGATATAACAACCTTATTCTGAATAATGCTTACATCTGCATTTTTCAGTGCCAACTTTAAAATAAAATATGCAGTGAGTATTTGTGTGTATATGGTAATTTGTTTCGAGTTTTTTGTGATTCAGACAGACAAAAGAGAGAGTTAGTTTCCTTATCTGTAAACGATTTCAAGAAAATGAGAGACCAGGTCATCTGTGTAGGTCTGTCCGTGTCAATGGCTTCTCTGTACTCGGAAGCTGATCTCTCCAAACATCCTCCTGCACGCACAGGCACAGATTTAGCTGTTACAGAATCTGTGGTATCAGCTGAAGGAGTGGCACTATCTTTGCTTCGTCAGTTCAGTGAAAAGCAGCTTCCACGAGCCTCTGATTTGGAATGGTTGGTCTCCGAACAAGATGCTCCACAACAGGTAGCTGTTAACTTGCTTCTTATAACTTAGGTGTGTAACTTATAGTACTTTAATTTTCAGATTCTCCTTATGTATTGGGAATGTCTAGGTATCATTAGTACTGATTGGGATATCATTCAAACTGTGTGTGTTGTTTCCATGACTTTATATAACCAAGGGATTGTATAGTGTTTCTTATAGATTTTTATGTGTTGATCATGACACAATACTAGTCCAGTCTCACCGTTTGTAAGAGGAGGGAAGAAAGAAAATTTGAAAGTACTCTATGTGCAAATTCTTATAATATACTTAAAATACCATAAACTCTTAGTTATTCAGGCTAATGAAGGGGGAAAACATGCATGAAAAATCAAAAAAACATGGATAATCCAATTTCAGTTTAATGAAAATTCATGGAACAAGTGATTTTTTTTTTGGCATAACTACTCCTGTACTTTCTTCTTCTGAGCTACATTAGAAGTGCAACATTGAATTCTTCATAATATGGTGTACAGTCCAATTGATGTAAGCCACAAAAAGCAAATTTTTCAGGATAAACAGAAGACAGCTTGCACCTCACTACAGGCATTGATCTCTCTTAATTGTTGTTTATTTGAATTCTATAATGTATCTAAGATTGTAGTCTGCTGGAATATATGATATGGGGTCATATATTTTCTTGAAGTTAATTCTTTAACATGAAGTGTGGGGGGTTATGCCATTTGACTGGTACTGATACTACTTCATTGTCCGTTACAACAGTGTGTGTAGTTTGGGTTACACTAATTGGAATAAAAACCATGGTAAGCTGTTTATTAAGTGAATGAATTATAATTAATAGTAAGAAAACTATTATAAAACACAAATTTTCTATCCTGATTTATTTAAATAAATTACCTTCACAGAATTAACACTCAAATTCAAAAGCTATTAGACGTTGGGATATCAGAACATTGAGTTATCTGAATAAAACTTAATAATAATTGAAGAGTAATAATCTGCACAATAATGAATGACACTTATACACTGGCAATAAATTCTCACAGTAGTGATGAAATTCAAGGCTTTTGAGATGTGGTGCTGGCGTTGACTCCTAAGAATACTTTGGACTGACAGTCACAAACAAGAACATTCTTAAAAGAGCAAATGTGAAACGCACCTTGGTTGAAACCTTGAACAAAAGATGAAATAGCTTTGTTTGCCACTTGCTTTGACTTGTGAACTACCCTGTTTGAAAGGAAAATGGAAGGTAGAATGACCAAAGAATGACCTAGAGTGCAATTTATAGACAATATTAAAGTTGAGCACACCTGTCAAAGAACGGAAATGCTTGGAAGACATGCATGTTACCCACCAACCTTAGGGTTGAGGAGAATAAGAAGTAGTAGTCTTATAGAACTTCCAGTTCTTACACACATTATAGGAAGAAAAATCATAACAGAATTTTTCCATTTCTATTTTTATCTTAAATGGTATGATTCAAGATAAGCTCAGAATAGCACTAGAATATTGGCAGAGATGACCTGTCTGACCAGCCTCACCCTGCTATGGTAATGGAGTAGACCATACAACCAGCGTCTCAACGCCGAATGTTGGGTGGTGGAAAATAACCTGACCCCCGGGGGACCAATGGCTATGTGCGGAGGAGCCCTATAGGTGGGTGCTGGACTCATCAGGTGGAGGAAATGTCACTGGAATCCAGCATGTAGTGTTTGTTCTCATGGTCAGGGTGGCTACAACATGCGTCTGTTCTCCAGGTTAGGGGAAGCCTAAAATAAACTCTGGAGCTTACAACCCAGTTTTAGCTCTGAGGAGTGGGCTATGCCCACCCTCCCAATTTTCTTCAACTTAAGGAATGATGGAAACACTTTCGGTGAAGACTACTCCAAGAAGTAGCCGGAAATGGAAATCTTCCACCGCCCTGAGCTGGGCAATCAGGCCGTCAGATTCTGGAGAGCCTGGAACATCATGTAGGGAAGAGTCAGAGCTTCCCAGAACCTCAATGCAGATACAAACCAAGCAAAAACACTGGCTAGGAATGCTTAACATCAATACACAACTGAAGACAGGAAATTTAAAACAAGTGACCAACATTTTGGAAGACCAGAACATCTGTATACTGGCACTACAAGGGACCAGATACCTGGATGAAACCCCAATAAATTCAAAAGGGTTCAGAATCTACAAGGCAAAACCTGTGGTAAAAAGTAGCTCCAACATAACGATAGTAGGGACAGCCTTTGTAGTTAAAAGGAACATAATGGAGTCATCATAGATTTACTTCACCATCAGAGAAGATCTCGCTCCTCTCCTTTAGGCCTAGTAATAAAGCCTGTACAATTATCAATGTACACACTCCTATAAATGAAGATAGTAAGAGAAACCCAGAAAAGATGGATGACCTTTAGAAAACTCTTGAAGACATAGCTTCCAAAATCCCTCAACATCATGTAAAAATCATGCTCGGTGACTTCAATGCTCAGGTTGGTAGGGAAAGGAAGTATAGAAAATCGTCGGGTACTACCAAGCACAGAGCCAAATGAAATTGAAAAGAAATTCTAAACACCAAAGTAAGAAAGAGCGCAAACATTGGCTTAGACCACCAGGTTAATGTCAAAAAGACAGACCCAAACCAAGAGCGAGCAAGAAGCCCAGAATCAATACAGAGATACTAAAGCAGAATAAAGATAAGTATCTTCAAAACCTGTCTAACCTGGAGATGAATTGCTGGGAAGAGACCAGAGAATCCTTGATCAAAGCATCCGAAAGTTTGGGAAACCCTCCATGAAAACTGAAGCACAGGTGGTGGAACGAAAAGTGTGACGAAGCTCTTGAAAGAAGATAAAAATCCTGGAAAAGAAGGAATTTCAGTACGACCAAGGAAATGTGTGAAGACTTCAAGAATCAAAGGAAGGGAATAGCCAAGATTATAAGAGCCGAGAAGAGAAAATATGACAAAAATAGGGTGGAAAAGGTGGAAAAATTGTTTAGAAAGAACAACACCAGAGAGTTTTACAGAACCTTCAAAGAGAAGCTACAGGGATATTAACCACCAAGTCTGCTTCAAGCGAACAAATGGAAGTACAGTTACTGATAGTCTAATAAAGAAACCTGCCAGCTCTTGGCAGACTATTTTAAAGTGCTGCTGAACTGCGAAGAACCTCTGGAAAGACTAGATTCCCAGAAACAAATCCACGACAATCCAGATTTCAGCCTTGATGAGATCCAGCTGATAATCAAGGAGCTCAAAGATAACAAAGTACCAGGTGAAGACGGCATTATAGCAAAAATGTTGAAGATCGGAGGAGAAATCGCTGCAGAAGTAATTTGAAGACATATGGAAAACTGAAAAAATCTTGAATGACTGGAAATGTGCGCTCATATACTCGTTCCATAAGAAAGGTAACTGAACGGACCCAAAAAACTACAGACTTCCAGTTCCCTATAAGAAACACTCTAAAGTCCTGCTGAACAGAGTGAAGATCAAGCTGATCACCTCATTGGAGAATACCAAACTGGTTTGCGAAAAGGGAGGTTATGTGCAGAACAGATAGTCAACCTTAAAAGCATTCTGAGAACAAGAGCAGTAAGGAGCCAGAACACCATGGTCATCTTTATTGACTTCCAAAAAGCATATGACTCGATTGATAGACATTTATTTAGCGTCTTAGAAGAGTTTGGAATTGACAAGAAAACGAGAGAGATAATAAAACTAACACTAACGGACACCATCTCAGAAGTAAAAGTTCTTAGGAGAAATCTCTGCTCCATTTGAAATAACAACAAGGATCACACAAGGAGACAGATTATACCCAGTCCTCTTTAATATTGTATTGGAGAAATAATGAAAACCTGGGAAGAAGCTCTGAAATTGGAAAGAGTAAGTGGAAAACAACTGGGGAAGAAAGGACAGAAACTAGAAATCAAGTGTTCAGCTTTTGCAGATGACCTTGCTATCTTAGCCAGAAACCGAGAAGAAAGCCTGCATGAAACTGCCAAAAAAGCGGGTCTTAAAGTTATGAAAATACAGAAAGTGAGAGGTATATTGAGGTAAAACATGGGAAGATTAAAAGGGCAGAGAAGTTCAAATACCTGGATGAATGGATTCAACCCAATGGATGGATAAAGAGGCAAACAAGGCAAGAGCCAGAAAATTAGATCTGGCCAACAAGCTAACACGTAACATTGATAACAAATGGGAAATATCTTACAAGGCCAAAATCCGACATGATTTGGTAATAAAACCGGAAGTATTGTATGCTTCAGAATGTCTTATTTTAAATAAAAAGGGGGGAGCTGCAAGAACTCGAAAAGAAGGAAAGGAAGATTCTGAGGAAAATTCTGGGACTGCAGAGGACTTGAAGGAAGATAAGGAGAAATGAGGAGTTCTACAAGTACCTTGAGAAGAACACGGATACAATACAGAAATGAAGGCTGAAATTCTATGGACACCTAGTAACAATGGATGACAAACAACTGACCGAAAAGATTTTCAGCTACATGGTGGGATTATAGGCCACCTTCAAGTCGGTAGAAGAGGTCAAGGGGGATGTGGAAGAAGTTGGAATTACACTAGAGATGATCCACAATAGAAGAGAATAAAAGACAGTCTAAAATCATTTCAAGAGAAACCACTGAAAAGGAGACCCAAACAGATCATTTCTGAAGAGGAGAGAAAGATGTGAAGCGAAAGAATGAAGAGGTTCTGAGAAGAGAAGAAAGGCCAAGAAGCCTTAAGTTCCATGCGGTCCATAGATGGCCAAATTTGGAAACAAAATTTTTTTGGCAGAGATAACACAATAATAAAAATGGAAGAGAAACAAGGTTGGTTATTAGAAGTTGTAAATTTTAACTGAAATAAGAGCCATGTCAGACTAAACAATACACTGAATTCTTTATCTGTCTCTGGAAGTTCATCTGGTAGAGAATGATTAGGAGACATCTGTACATACTCATTATGATACCTCACAGGGATTACTGGATACAAACTTTACCAGGTCAGTATTCTTTGCAATTGGTATTGATAGTTTTGAATTGTAAACACATTTAAGTGAAACTAGTAAGCTCTGTTTAGTATGCATGTTCCTTACAGTCCCAAGAGTCACTGTTTTCTCATCACCTTTAGGATTATGTGGGTATTTCAGCTTTATGACTGGTGAAAAAAAGCACTTTTTTAATGTATTTAAATGTTATCTTTTCTCCTCAGGTTTGATTCCTGGCCGGGGCAGAGATTTTTGCCTCAAATGGTTAATTCCCCTGGCTCGGGGTCTGAGTGTTTGTAATGTTCCCTACATCACACACAACACTATCCTCCACTCTAATAAAACACAGCTTCTCATACGTGGCAGATGCTGCCCAGCTTCCTCAGAGGATCTGCCTTTCAAAGACTGCACTAGGCTGGCAATAGCCATACAAAATTATTTAAGGATAAGAGGTGTAGAACTAAGCAAGGGCACAGAGCAAGTTGCATATAGACGTTTATGGAGGTGCTTAGTTAATTTGTAGAGGTTTGCAGACTGAACACTGAAAGTCATAACAGTCTATAATGAAGATGCATGTTTTTAGGTTGCACAGATAACTTGCAAAAACATATAACCTGCACACAAATAATTAGGATTCTGTGTATGTATGTACTAAAAATTATGCTGATTCCTATAGCTATCAGAACTGCAGGGAAATTCAATTGCAATTTCTTCCTGAGCAACAGTCAGCTTAACAATTAAAAGTTGAAGCATACATGAATAGTGAATTTCATTCATCATCATCATCATCATCATCATCATCATCATCATCATCATCATCATCATCATCCTAAACCATCTCCAGTTTCCCGGGTGTGGTATATGAGCCTCCTCCATCTCATCCTGTCCTTGTACCATTCTTCCTCCACCAACTTGTCCCAATCATGACCTCTCAGCAGTACATCGCTCTTAACTAAATCTATCCATTTCCTTCGTGGCCTTCCCACGGGTCGTCTTCCTTCTACCTTTCTGTCAAATTCCTTCCTTGCAGTTCTGTTTACTGGCATCCTCTTCATGTGACCAAACCACTTCAGTGTTGATATCTGAATCTTATTGAGGAGAGAATCATCTATTCCTACTTCTTCTCTAATTTTCTCATTCCTAATCTTGTCTTTCCTGGTTTTCCTGATCATAGTGCGTAGGAATTTCATTTCAGCTGCCTGAAGTTTGGAATTATCTCTATTGGTTAGTGTTGTGGTTTCGAGACTGTATGTAAGAATTGGTGTATAATAGGACTTGAACAATGTCATTTTTGTTTTCATGGGTATTTGCTCATCCCACAGCAGGTGTCTTACCTGGTGGTAAAATTGTGTTGCCTTATTGATTCGATTGTTCACCTCATGTTTTGCTAGGTTGTCATTTGATATAACGCTACCCAAGTATTTGAAAACTGGAATGCTGTCCAGTTGAGCTTCATTTAACATGACTATTGGTCCTGCTCCTTCCCCATACACTTTCATCACCACCGTCTTGGTCTTGCTGATGTTTAAACCATATTTCTTAAACTCCTCATTCCTGCTTTGTATTCTCTCTCCCAGTTCCTCTTCTGAGTCACTCCAGATCGCAACATCATCTGCAAATGTGAAGGCTTTGATATCTCCATGTTCTTTCCTTTTAATAGATTTCATTACTACATCCATTACAATAATAAATAGAAGTGGTGACAGTGAGCTGCCCTGCTGCACTCCTCTCTTTGTTTCAAACCAGTCCGACAAACCACATCCTACTTGAATACAGCTTCTGTTTCCACTATACAACATTTTCACTTTGTCTATGAGGCTGTCTCGCACTTGAAGTTCTTTCATGCATTGCCAAATTCTTTCCCTTGGTACACTATCGTATGCTTTCTCAATGTCCAAAAATATTAGAAATAAAGGCTTGTTCTTCTGCCAGTATTTTTCCATTAGCATCCTAATTGCAAATATAAGGTCTGTAGTTGACCTTCCTGGTCTGAAACCATACTGCTCTTCTTCCAAAATTGGTTCAACAATATCTCTGATTCTGGTCTCTATTATTTTTTCCAATATTTTCAGGACATGGGACAGTAGTGTGATACCACAGTAATTAGTACATTTTCGTCGGCTTCCTTTCTTGAACAGAGGTACAATGATGCCCATCTTCCAGTCCTCAGGAATAGTATTTTCCTCCCATATCTTGTTGAGCAG